>NC_059085.1:8818170-9163110 GCF_020497125.1 Mauremys mutica
TTTAAAGCCTGGCATGAAGGCTGAAAATGGTAAATCCAATGGTTAAATATGGGGCCTGATTCTCCTCTCTTACGCCAATGTAAATCAGGAATAACACTATTGAAGCCAAAGAGGTTACACAGGTGCAAAACTGGTCTGAGGAGAGAACCAGGGTCTCTTTTTATATCTTAAAAAATTGATAGACCACTACAAGATATGACACCTTTGCAGTGCTAGGCCTGCCTGCAAGTCAAAAGCCAAATCTTTTTATTTTCAGGTTGTGTGACTTTCTGTAGTGGAGCTTCCATTTATCTCTTTTTTTAATTCTCCCACACAAAGGGCCAGGGTTTAGAGAGGATGCAGATCATCTGCCACCCCCATCCAGCCTTGTGGACATTATGGGAAAAGGCAATTAGTGCCAGAACTGCTGGAGCCCAAAACGAAGTGTGAGAAACAAGGCCCTTGTGAAAATGGTGCTGATCTCCCAAGGGTCCTTATTGGCAGGTCTGCACCCTTTTTCCTTGCAGGGTCAAACCGTAACCTGTGATGGGACAGTTTGGGGGGAATCTCGGTGAGGGAATCCTTGCAGAGATGTTCCCCCTGACGTCTCCATCTGTGGCTTTTAATGAGGGAGGGCACAACCTAGCTCCCCAAATATGGAGTCATTGAGGCTAGCTAGTTTTGGATTGGCAATATGATTATACTTCGAGGAGACAAAGTGACCTGTTGACTGTGAAATTCATATATGAAAACTGATGTTTACAGTAAATTACTTTTTCATAGATTGTATTTGAAAAAACAATAAAAATGACATCTGTATTGAATGGTACAGAATCATCGAAGCACAGGACTGGAAGGGACTTCAATAGAATAGGTCACCTACTCCAGTGCTCTGCCCTCAAGGCAGGACTAAGTAATAACCAGCCCAGCCCTGGCAGGTGTTTGTCTAACCTGTTCTTAAAAATCTCCAGCGATGGAGATTCCACAACCTCCCTAGGCAATTTGTCAGGGTAATTAAGCACTGGAACAATTAAGAAGTTTTTCCTAATGTCCAACCTAACCCCCCCCTTGCTGCAATTTAAGCCCATTGCTTCTTGTCCTATCCTCAGAGGTTAAGGAGAACATTTTTTCTCCATCCTCCTTGTAACAACCGTTTCTGTACTTGAAAACTGTTATGTCCCCCCTCAGTCTTCTCTTCTCTTCTCTAGACTAAAAAACCCAAGTTTTTTCAATCTTTCCTCATAGTCATGTTTTTTAGACATTTAATTATTTTTGTTGATCTTTTCTGGACCTTCTCCAATTTGTCCACATTTTTCCTGAAATGTGGCACCCAGAACTGGACACAATGCTCTAACTGAGACCTTATCAGCGTGGAGCAGAGAGGAAGAATTACTTCTCGTGTCTTGCTTATGACACTCCTGATAATGCATCCCAGAATGATGTTTGCTTTTTTGCAAGCGTTACACTGTTGGGTCATATTTAGCTTGTGATCCACTATGACCCCCAGATCCCTTTCCGCAGTGCTCCTTCCTAGGCAGTCATTTCCCATTTTGTATGTGTGCAACGGATTGTTCCTTCCTAAGTGGAGTACTTTGCATTTGTCCTTATTGAATTTCATCCTATTTACTTCAGACCCTTTCTCCAGTTTATCCAGATCAGTTTGAATTTTAATCCTATCCTTCAAAGCACTTGCAAACTCCCATCTTGGTATCGTCCGCAAACTTTATAAGTGTATTCTATGCCAGTGGTTCTCTATGCCAGTGGTTCTCAAACTCTATGCCAGTGGTTCTCAAACTTTTTTTTTCGCTGACCACTTGAAAATTGCTGAGGGTCTCGTCGGACCACTTAATGATCTTTCCAAATATTATTTGTACTGTTAGCTAACTATTGTAAAGTGCTTTGGAGAAAATGCTATATAAAAAACATAATGGTAATTAACTTTTTTTGTTCTACACATAAAAGCACACAACTCATATTTTAATATCAGTGGTCTTACCTTTCTAATACAGTGAATGTGCCCTCTCTCCCCCACTGTGGCAGTCCCTGAGCTGGGGATGGGAGGGAGGGGAGTCTCTCCCCTACCACAGCACCCACAGAGCTGGGGCTGGGAAGAAGGGCCGTCTCTCCCCAGCAGCCACAGCCCTGGAGCAGGAGAAAGTCGCCTCTTTCTCTGGCTGCCACAGCCCTGCACATCCCAAATTCCCCCCACCCCCTCTTCTCACCCCACTGCCCCCTCCCACCTACCCCCTATTCCCCCCAAGGCCACCACCTCACCTTGCATGTGTGTCTTCTCCAGGGTACAGGCACCTAATTAGTGAAGCCATGTCTGTGTGGCTCCACTAATTAGGTGGGTGGCCCTTCATTCTTTTGTGTGCTGCCGCCCAGGTGCGCACCTTAGAGCAGTGGTTTTCAACCTTTTTTTCTGGGGACCCAGTTGAAGAAAATTGTTGATGCCCATGACCCAGCGGAGCTGGGGATGAGAGGTTTGGGGTGTGGGAGGGGCTCAGGTCTGGGGCAGAGGGGTGGAGTGTGGGGGTTAGGGCTGTGGGGTGGGGCCGGGAATGAGGGTTTCAGGCTGTGGGAGGGGGCTCTTGGCTGGGGCAGGGGATTGGGGAGCAGGATGGGGGTCAGGGCTCTGGGCTAGGCTGGGAATGAGGGGTTTGGAGTGTAGGAGGGGGCTTCTGGTTTGGGGGGGCTCAGGGATGGGGCAGGGGATTGGGGTGCAGGAGGATGGTCAGGGCTCTGGGTTGGGGCAGGGGCTGAGGGGCTTGGGGTGCAGGAGAGGGTCAGGGCTCTGGGCTGGGGGTGCAGGCTCTGGGCTGGGGCTGGGGGTTTGGGGTGCAGGAGGGGCTCTGGGTTTTGGGGGGGCTCAGGGCTGGGGCAGGTGATTGGTGTGCAGGCACAGACTTACCTCTGATGGCTCCCGGTCAGTGGCGCAGGCACCTTGCCCGCAGGCACCACCCTCCCCCAGTTCCCATTGGCCGGCCAATGGGAGTGCGGAGCCGGGGCTTGGGGTGGGGGCAGCGTGCGGAGCCCTGTGGCCCCGCCGCCTAGGAGCCGGACCACTGCTGGCCGCTTCTGGGGCACAGTGCGGTGTCAGAACAGGTAGGGACTAGCCTGCCTTAGCTGGGCAGCACCGCCGACGGGACTTGTAACGTCCCGGCCAGCGGTGCTGACCAGAGCAAGGCGACCCAGTGCCTGACATGCCGTGACCCAGTACCGGGTCACGACGCACGGATTGAAAAACACTGCCTTAGAGGGAACTATCCGCGGACCACCTGAATGCAGCTCGCGGACCACTGGTGGTCTGCGGCCCACAGTTTGAGAACCTCTGCTCTATGCCATTATCTAAGTCAGCGTTTCTCAAACACGGCCACCATGGCTGCATGCGGCCACCAGCAGCTTTCCGTGCGGTCCCGGCCCCCTGGGCTGTGTGTGTGTGCGGAGTAACAGCCCCTCCCGCTCCCTGGTGCTCCTGGATCTCCACCTTGCTGTTGGTTGCTGGGGCTGTCCCCCTCTGGAGACACCTGGGGCACGATGCTGGAGGAGCAGCGCCGGTGAGTTCCCCGCCTGCCCAGGGTGGAGCTCAGGCTTTGGGCGTCAGTCCTGGGGTGGTGGCTGGCCGGCTCCGGCAGCGGGGCTTTGGGCGCCAAGCCCAGGCTCCGGCTGCACGGTGGCAGGCCCCAGGCTCCGGTGGTGGGGCTTCAGGCTCTAGCCCGCCCTGCCCCCCCAGCCCCTCATCCAGGGCTTAATTTGTCCCCAGGCTTGGCAGGGCTGAGCACGTCTGCTGTGAAAAGTGCTATTTGTATGTTAATATCACTTTTCACAACGGACTTAGTAGCTAGCAATAAATAAATTACAATGATTTGGACGTGTGGAAGTGCATATTTATTTGTTTTTCTTAGAGTTAATTATGTATTTTGGGAAAGTGAGAGTGGCCAGCAGTAAGAGTTGGTGGCCGGAGAGGGGAAAGAATCACCCCAGAGCTACCAGCTGCAGAGGCAGCTGGGAGCCCCGGGGCTCAGGGGTGAATTAAAGGGCCTGGGGCTTTGGCCGCCGTGGCGCTCCAGGCCCTTTAAATCACCACAGGAGCCCTGCCCGCCACCCTGGGGCAGCAGGGCTCCGGTGGTGATTTAAAGGGCACGGAGCAAGCCATTCACAGTCAATGAATGACTGATGAATGAACAGACTGTGAATGGCTTGCCAACTACAAAACCAGTTTCTCCTCCCTTGGTTTTCACACCTCAACTGCTAGAACAGGGCCTCATCCTCCCTGATTGAACTAACCTCGTTATCTCTAGCTTGCTTCTTCCTTGCATATATAAAAATGCCCCTGGAAATTTCCACTACTTGCACCGGACGAAATGGGGATTCACCCACGAAAGCTCATGCTCCAAAACGTCTGTTAGTCTAAAAGGTGCCACAGGACTCTTTGCTACTTTTAAGGAGTAATGTAATGTCTGCCCTATGAAAGGAGGCTGCATGCACCTTGCACCATTCCAAGAGGAGGCACAGGAAAGGACTCATGTCCCAGTAACAGACACAACACCATCCCTGCAATGGCTCAGCTGGAGAAGTGAAGTCAGTGCTCGGCCCACTCCCCACCCCCTTGCTCACGGTGGAAATAGCTGTTATAAAGTGCTTATCCCTATGTGTCTAGATCCTGAGGAGGCTGCACCAAGGTGGGGTTTACTCTCTCTTATGCCCCTGCGCAGCCATGTAGGTTGGGTCATCATCTGAGCCTTACCATAGGGAGTAATATCGTTGGTATAACTGAAGTTATTTTTTAACAAACTGCACCAAAAATGTGTAAATCAAACCAAGTCTGTTTGCAGTTTCTAGAGAACAGCCCTTTTAAAAATAATCCTAAAGGTTTCTACTTTTATACCTATTATTTTGAGGCATTTCAATTGCCTAGCATTAAAATGCATGGCCAGCTGTAGCGACATACACTTTATGTGGCAGTAGTACATGATATGTGTTAATATGGTGTTTCTGTCTCATTAACTGGTTAGACTTGAGAACTTTAGACACAAAAGCTGAAGAATGCTGCTGTACTATAATAGCTTGTTTACACTGCTGATTAGCAGTGACAGGCAACAGGTAGTAATTACTTGATGCGTGTAAACTCTCATCAGGAGACACTAAATTATTATAGCCGGTAGAAAATGTTCTGAGCAAAACTTCCTTGTTGTTGACTACCATGACCCCTAATGGTGGCAGCAGATACTAATGCCACTGCAGCAAATAGCAACGTTACTCACTTCAGGGTTCTGCAAGCAGACCAATATCTAGCAACCAAAGCAGTTCAACAGGAATGCTATTTAATTTTGTTGGGAAATATCCTAGTTCTTATTACCCACGTGCATACTACAATTATTCACCTATTGTGTTTTGACTGTGTGACTTGGAATTTGTACTTGTAAAGTGTGAGGTAAGTGAACCAGTTTTATCCATTACCTTCTGTCACATTTCTTTGTATGGCTATGAGCCTGTTTCATTAACATGGGAAATATCGGTCTCTCCCTTAAATGCACTGGAGGAATTACGTGTAAACCCTAAAATAATGCTGCGTTAGTTCTGTTCTTGGGTACATAGAAAATAAACCTCAGATGTTTTCTTGCGTACAATTCATAATAGTAACCGCATTCCATTTCCCACATCTGAAGAGGATCTGGTCCCTACAAGAAAGAGCTGAATGTGTTTCATTATACAGGTTGGGGTTTTTTTTACCCCAAGAGACTCTCATTTTGTGTATACCAACATAAATCAGAATCTATACCCTCATAGCAGAAAGAGCTATGTGCCACCTAGCTACAGTACTTTCCACTGATGTGTCTGTATCTTTCTCAAGATTATCACTTAATGGCTGGCTGTAACATTTCCTAAATTGAGCCGTGGGTGTTTTATGAGATTGAGTTAATTTTCTCCCCATTTTAGTTATCTCTCACCCCTCCCATGTTTTGCCAACGACTCAACATCTGCAATGTAGTTTACTGACTCCATCGTCCACTGCATGTAGTCTAGTGATTCACACTCCTAATGCTCAGCATCGGGTGTTGGGCTGCCCTCTCATTAGACATACTCAACAAAACTACGTTAATGGGATGTATTCCGACATAGGTAACTAAGATGACTGGGATAGTAGCTTTTTGTCTTCTGGATCTAATATTCTGGATACTAAAAGGACTGAATCACTTCATGGAGTGAAATAACTTTTGGAATGTACTTACAACCAACTGACATCTTCGTAAAAATGTTAAAGGATAGTTTATTGAGAGAAAATTGTATTTATACTCCCTATAGTAGGGGTAGGCAACCTATGGCACGCGTGTCGAAGGCGGCATGTGAGCTGATTTTCAGTGGCACTCACACTGCACCGATCCGGGGGGGCTTTGCATTTTAATTTAATTGTAAATGAAACTTCTTAAACATTTTAAAAACCTTATTTACTTTATGTACAACAATAGTTTAGTTATATATTATAGACTTTTAGAAAGAGACCTAAAAACATTAAAATGTATTACCGGCACACGAAACCTTAAATTAGGGGGAATAAATGAAGACTCGGCACACCGCTGCTGAAAGGTTGCCGACCCCTGCCCTATGAGATCAGTTTTTCTTTCCTTGCATTTTTAGTGCTATTGAGATTTAGGAGTTAATTCACCAAAGCAAAACCAAAAACCCCAACCCCCTACAACTTTATGGATGATCCAGAGCTAGTGCAAAGTCAGCATGGCTTCCCTGAAGCTAATGAAGCGGCACCAGCTTCTGCAAGCTGAAGATCTGGCCCAGTACATTTAACGGAGCTATCAAGATGTGCAAGCGTCTAAAACTGAGTAACCACATGATCTGATTGCTGTAACCTGTGTCCTTCCTCCTCCCCCCTTCCCCCCGTTTGTCACTCCAACTCATTGTATCACATCTAAAATCTGATAATAAACACTGCAGGGCAAGGACCATCTCTTTGTATTTGTTCAGTAAAGACAAGCACACTTTTGAGTGTTGTAAAAATAATCAGTAATAATATTCCTGAAAGCAGGATTTATTTTTAAGGGTAATTTGTTCCTTCTGCATATTCCTCTATTGAAGTCATAATCCTCTCTTGGTACATCATGATCATTGTTTATTTTAGCTGACGAGGGGATCAACTAATTGCGGTGTCACAAATGGGATTCTGACTTCAGGCGGGGAATAGGCAGCAGGAGCAGAGGAGTCCTTGAAAACAAACTGAACACGACTGTCTTCATGCAAGTCTGTTACAGCAGATGAAGAGTGGAAAGGTACAGGAAAAAAACAATATTGTATTTAAACAGATGTGTGACAAAGCATAATCTTTTGAACTTTCCTATAGATTAGCAGTACCTTTTTAATGTACTTATGAAGTGTGCTTTGAGGAGTCGCTGATTACTTCCTGTTCATATCGTTTTATATCATTTCCAAAACGAAACAAAAAATCCATCCATTAACTCCTTTAGTACTTCTAGATATACAGTGCAGCACACATCTGGAGCTAAGGCACTTGAGAGACCTAATTCACTGTTGGTGCTGGGGAAGCATTATCAGACACAGAAAACTGCAGCACTACATCCCTGAAGGTACTTTCTAGCACATCACTGAAAGTCTTAAGGATAATGAATTGCTGTTCAGGAAAGAGTGGTCTTTTCAGGCTGGTATCTATTGGTGAAAATGTCTTGAATTGAATTAACTTGGTGATCAATCTGCCCCCTCAGAGGGCAGGGTTCTTTCAAGTCAGAATTAAAATATGTCACCATGGTATTACAGGACAGGCTTATATTTGCCAGAGATATCTTGCTCTCGTTGTTAACCTTTTTTCTAGGAGGGCTTTATAAGCAGAATCCCTCTGGTTAATTCCATGAAACATTAATGACCTATTGGATGAACTGTGTATTCTTCCTCGGGGCGATATCTGGTTTCGTGGTTCCTAGGCAGCCATCAGAAACAGCAGGAAGCTGGGACTATGCTGTACAGGCGTGTCTGAGACTTTGTTTAGCAGGGGTGAGAGGAAATGGACATTGTGTAGTGCACAAATATGCAGCATTAAGACTAATCACTGGAAATATTCAAGAGATCCTGTTTGAAAGGGGAGTTTGAAAAATATGACAAGAGTAAAAGGTAGGTCACTTAACAGAAGCAGAGACAATGAGTTGAGTGGTAACAGTTTTGGCACAAAAACAGCTTTGTGCTACGGTTCTTGTCTATCTGTGGGGTTATATTCTGTATGACAAATGTTGTAAAAATTACACAGAGTATAGACGGAGTATGGCTGTGATTCTTTCCTCTCTCCTTGGCCTTAAGTCTGTTTCATACTAAACAAAAATGAAAAAGGTTTCAGAGTGGTAGCTGTGTTAGTCTGTATCAGCAAAAACAATGAGTCCTTGTGGCATTTTAGAGACTAACAAATTTATTTCGGCATAAGCTTTCGTGGGCTAAAACCCACTTCATCAGATGCATGGAGTGGAAGATACAGTAGGGAGGTATAAGAACACAGCATATGAAAAGATGGGAGTTGCCTTACCAACTGGGGGGTCAGTGCTAACGAGCCAATTCAATTTAAGTTAGAAGTGGGCTATTCTCAACAGGTGACAAGAAGGAGTGGAAATCGCTTTTGTAGTGTTAATGAGGCCAGTGTAAACAAGGTGGCCCACTTCAAACAGTTGACAAGAAGCTGTGAGTATTTAGCAAGGGGAAATTAGTTTTGTAGAAACAACAAGGAGTGATTGTGGCACCTTGGAGACTAACAAATTGATTTACTTTGTGTAGTGACCCATCCACTCCCACTCTCTATTTAGGCCTAAATTGATGGTGTCCACTTTGCAAAAATGAAAACGTTTATTAAATACTATCCATGGTGTGTGGTTATTTTGTTTTGTTTGGGGCTTTTTTGTGTGTCAATTGCCTCAATTGGATAGCGGGGGAATTCAATATGGGAGACCTAGGCAACTCCACTGGCCCAGTATGGGCTAATGCCTCGCTTACAGAAATTAAAGTACAGAGACTTGCTTTTTCTAAGACTGTTTTGGGAGCTTAGTGTTTTTTGTGCATAACAGTGACAGACTCGTGGTAGGAAACTGAGGCGTTCACCACTGATTGCATTGTGGTTGTGATGGTTTAGTCTCCTACATGGTACATTACAAATGGACAGTCTCTGGGCCAGATCCTCTGTTATGTTATGGCTGCATTGTCACTCTGGTGGTACAAAGCGGCCCGCAAGCCAACTCACTTAACTGGCCCGTTGAAGAGTCCTCACGTCTAGGAGAATCCTCGAGTGGCGTAGAGCTGCAGTAATAGCAGCTCCATGCTACCCTTGATACTGGTTTTTGGTGCGGGGACATGGTCATGGGAAAGGGGTGTGATCCACTCTACATTCCAGTGATCCACATCTGCTGGAATGCTCCCTTGGGGCCATGATCAGCCATCGTAAACTACCAGAGTCCTAAAGCTATGCTGATTAATGCTGTGGACTGAACTGGACTTTGATCCATTGGCCATCTGGATACGGGTATGCAAAAGTAGTTAGGTAACTTTTATAATGCTCCCCTCCATGTCCTGAGCTGTGTTGAATGCAAGTTGGCCATATCTCAGGATCTGGGCCTCTGGATTTGTGCATTTTAAAATGAGTACAAATGCCTCACAAGAAGCTTAATCTTTGTAACGAGCTTTGGTATCGTTGGATAAAAGATACTGTGGAAATGCAGAGTATTTATTATTATTTTATTAATCAATTTATATAGGATTTGGCAAATCATATCTCGGCTGCTCCCAGAAACCTCCTCACAGTTCAAGGTTCCTGTGCTGCAGTAAAACTGTAATAATGAGCTAGGCTATAATGAAATGGTCTCCAGAGACACATTCTCATACAATTGATCTTTCTAGTGGAGGGTTTTCAACAAGGAGAGTCTAGCTACATAGGAGACTTTAGTTCTGCTCCTGTCTGATTTCTGGATTAGTGATTTTTATTTATTTTTTTTATTTATTTTTTTGCATCAGGTTGATTGAGTGGAGGGGAAGGAAGGGAGTTAAATTTTAGCCAAGATTTTGTAGTTCTCTGCCCAGAGGTTTTACAGATGTAGGTTAAATATTTGCTTGGGGCAGAATGCACGGCTAATCCAAAAGGCACCAATCACAGATATGTTTCGATTGTTGTAGCTTCACTTAGTCCATTGCACTCTATTGGGCAAGTAAAATATGAATGAACTTGCCTGACTTAACAGCTAATTTATTTCTCCACATTTGAGAGGTCGCTGAGCATTTCTGCTTAATGAAAGCGAGTCTCACAACATTGAGCAAGCTTCTCTCACGCAGTTTTGCCAATGCATATCAATTCTGACCCCCAACATTCCAGCTAATGAAGTTAAGGGATTTTCCTGAGCAGACAGCCACAACTGGGATGATTTTGTGATATGAAAAACGATCTACTAAAGAGAACATTGAAACTTACCAGACTAGTGTATTCATTAAATTACATTTGAATCCCAGAGGTAAGCGAACATTTATTAACCACAGCATACCTGTCAAGTACTCCTTTTTCCTCTTCCACTCCAAACTTTCGTGTGTGACTGCTTTACTTCCGTGTGGGAAAATATGAATTTGAGGATTTCTTGACCTGGCATTAGCTGGGGTCACTGTGCAACCTTCAATTCACTGCAGTGTATATTGCAGTCGGGAATTCATATCTGATGGAACTGGTTCTAAGGAGTTCGGTTTGTCCCTTAAACACCAGTACTTACCTAAGCCCTGCTCACTGGGGGACAGATCGTGAAATCATTTCCCATGTTTTACTCAGGCCTTACTCAGGCAAGCTCTCATGCAGTACAGTGAAAGTTTGTCTGAGTAAAAACGGAGTAAAGATTTCAGAATATGGCTCCATGTGATTATCATTATGGTACTGGCGGACTCTTTGTCGTGTTATCGGTGGAGTGTGTATGACTTAGTGTACAGTGCATTCTGTGAATAGGCTAATGTAATTTAGCATAGAAATTGCTTGATAGTCGTCCACGTGTTTTTAATTATTAACTTCCAGCTGATGATAGTGCACTTGGTACCTCGTGGCCATGTTTGGAAAGCACTGATTCCAGTCAGTCCTGTGATAAGGTGTTATTTTGCTTGTGTTTCTCTGTGATATCATGCAAACTGATATCTCGACAAGCACTTTTTAACCATGTAGCCAGCTGGAGAGAGAGGCCAGGTACCAGGCAGGTGCCATATTGTTTTTGGAAGAGTTGTGGTTAGTAACATGAGTAGGTCTGTTTTTCTTTCTCATTTAGAATCATATATGCATTACAAGCTCTTGCCTTTTCTCTTGTTTGTAAGGAAAATTATCTTAGCACTAAAGCCTAAACTAATCTCTTTGGAGGTCCTTTTCCGACTACTTTGTCTTGCTGGATGTGTTGTCGTGTGCATTTGACCACCAATCATGTAAGTGGCCAGGTACTATACGCAGAACTTTTATCCCACAGGGCAATTGCTGATACTCCTTGCCTCAGCATTTGGCCACACCGCAGACACCTTGCTCTGTTTGCCATCATCGCACTCATAAAAGCTCCTCCCCAAACACTTCTGTGAACAAAACCCAGTCAGCTAAAAGTTCATAGTAAAGAGAACAAAAAACAAAAACAAAAAAGGAAATAAACATGGCTGGATCTGATCAAGCTCTGAATCTGATTCAGCCAATGTGCTCATGAATACATTTTTCTACTCTTCACCTAGTTTTCCTACTAATCAGTACTTTCCCCCACCCAGTCAACGAATCCTTCTGTTCCCCCCAAATCAATTAACACTGCTCCTAACCAGTTAATTAATTCTGCCCCTCCTCCTCTGGCTTTTTTCTAGGGCTTTTCTGCTGTGTCTCTATCACTCTCTAAGGAGCACCAGAGACCTGTGTGCTCCCAACTCCTCTTGCTTCTGAGAGCCCTGCTCCTTGCTTGCCAGCCTGTACCCAGAAAGCTCAGCTCAGTGGTCACTCTGATCCCCTGCCTCCCCTCTTCCTTCTCTGAAAACAGTAGCAGCAAAGGGACTTCTCCTCCTAGCCTGTGAAAAATCTAGTGTGTCAGAGGCCACTTTTATCCTCTCCAGTTTCCTGGGAAAGGTGTTCAAAAGGGTATGGTATGTTTAGTTTAAGCTCTGCAGCACTAGTTAGCAAAACATTATCTCCCAAGTTCAGACAACATCTTCTCAAAATTGACTCTTCCAAGAGATGTGCTCCTATACCTCTCAGGGCAAACACAGCATATAACACTCTGAAAGGGTTAGCTTTCAATTCCTCAGCCCCACTCCCAGCAACTCTCACCTCTGATTCTTCCAACTTGGAATGGGGAACCCATTTCAACAATTTAACTATTCGCCATCATTGGAACTATTTGGAGAAGAAGCTACAATCAACAGACTAGAACTGAGGGCAGTTTGCTGAGCTCTCAGGTCCTGTTCTCTGGAAGTACAATATGTCCTGATAAATTCTAGGACACAATCGACTTGCAAGTGCTGTGACCTCAAGTGGAAAAGATTTTGAGTTTGGGCGTCCGTTAACAACATCATCCCAATGTCAGCTTCAATCCAGTCTATACCTGAATACTTGCTTCACTTGAAACTTTCCGGTCACTTCTAATCAGCTCTGAAAGTTCATTTAGCAGCCATATCTACTGACAACATGCTACTGTACTTACTCGAGACAGAATAAAGAGATTTATGGAAGGTTTAGTGAACTACTATCTATGAGTCAAAGTCCAACTCCATCATGGGACCTTAACCTAGTCAACACTTATGAAGCCATCTGTAGAGGGGTTCGGTTGGGGATCGTCCCTCTCTGGGGCGGCTGGGAGCCAGGATGCCTCACTCCGGGGAGCTGGGGCATTAGCCTGGTGGGACAGTAAACAGTTAAGCGCTCAGACCCTCCGTCAGAGGCTGCGCAAAGAGTCCAATACCAAGCTGTGTCAGTGGGGATCCTGGCCGCAACACACTGACATCGGCTCTGAGGGTGCCACAGCCAGATTAGAGTCGGCTGCCCCCAGGCTACTTCCGACCTCCCCCTCTAGCAGTACCTGCGTCTGGTCAGTGTCCTCCGTGGGATCTAGCACCATGGGCTCCTCGGGGTAATCAGTGTGCGGTTAGCTGGGTAGCTCCTCTGGGTCACTTCTCACCGGTAGGCTTACTGGCTTCTCCGGCGTCTGGTCAGCGTCCGGCCTCAACGGGTATGGCCAGTCCTCGGGGCGGTCACAGGCGGCAGGAGTCTCCCCAGCGGGAGGTAGGGCACCAGCGTCTGGCCTCTCCGGCGACCAGCCAGCTTCTGAGCCCTGGGGTTGGGCTTTTATACTTCCTGTCCTGCACTTTGACCTCTGGGGGGGCGGGTGCAGGCTCCAGTGGCTCCGCCCACTTTGGCACCCGGAGGGGCTTGTCCCTCTCTGGGGCCGCTGGGAACCAGGCCGCCTCACTACACCACCCTCTGAGCTGTTGAATGAGTGTTTGCTGTTTCACCTATCAATCAAAACAGCCTTCATTATAGACGTAACATCTGTCAGAAGAGCAAGTGAACTTCAAACTCCCATGGCTAATCCACCCTTCACAAAGGGGTTCTCTGTAACCACCCAAAATTCTTACCCAAGGTGGTAATTGATTTCCATCTCAAGCAAACAAGCAATCTGCTGGAATTCTTCCCCAGACCTCACGCTCATTTGGACAAAGTAACTCCACACACTAGATGCTAAAACGAGTTTCTGGGATCCAAGAGTTTAGAAAGTCACCAAATCTTTGTATTTCTTACACACAAAATAGTAAAAGGCAGGCAATTACCCACGGAGATAGCCTTTGTGAAGTATGGCTAGGCCTTGAAGACAGTCACAAATGAGCCTCTGTCCCTCTCCAGACAGGGATAAGATCACATTCCATGAGGGTGGAGGTGGACTCTGTGGCATGCATTTGCCATATTCCCACTGTAGAAATTTGCAGAGCTGCAAAATGGCGCTCTGTTCATACATTTACAAAACACTATACACCACGTCTAGCATCCCAAGAGGATGCTTAGTGTGGCAGAGCAGTACGTCACTCCTTGTTTAATTAGGACTCCACATCTCACCTTCCTAAGGCTACGTCTACACTGGCAGAGTTACAGCGCCGCTCAGAGAGTGCTGAAGGGAAACCGCAGTTGTGTGTTCACACTGTCAGCTGCCTGCGCAATAGCGTGTTCGCACTTGCGACACTTGCGGTAGTATTCGGAGCGGTGCACTTTGGGCAGCTATCCCACAGAGCCTCTCTTCCTCTTCTGCAGCTAAGAGTTGTGGGAAGGCGGAGGGGGCTGCAGGGCATCCTGGGTCCTGTCCTAATGCCCCGTGATGCATTGCTTCACATCCCAGCAATCCCTGTGTGTAGTGGGGTGGTTACCTGCTCCAGCCCTTACAGGGTAGAAGCCAGCCCTGGGAGAGGGTTAGAGGCTAGGAGAAAACGCCCAAGCTGATTGGGGAAGGAGCTACACCTTGGCCACGCCCCAGTCAGGGCATCTGGGCCTTTATAAGAAGGCCAGGGCAGCCGGAAGCTGAGCAGAGTCTCTCCTCTAGCTGTGGAGGGAGACTGGCCTGGCTGCAGGGGAATAAGAGGGTACCTGGGAGTGAAGCAGGGCTGGGGAAGAGCCAGAGGAGCAGGGGAGCTCCAGACAGGCGACTCTCCAGGCTGCAGGGCCTGGTCCCAGGCCCATAGAGGTGCTGGGTGGTAGAAGAAGGCAGCAGGGCAAACGCCCGTGATGAGTGGCTTTTATACTGCAGTCTGCCCCAGTGAGTGGGCTAGGTGAGAACTGGCAGTAGCCCAGACTGAGGCAAGGTAGGGGTAGTGGGTGGGGGTTCCCCGGGGAAGGGAGACCCACAGAGATTATTGGGGTATTGCCAGGGGGCAGCACCTCAGAGAAAATGGGCACCGAGGTCCGACGGGGACACAGGGCCCAGTGGTGGCGGATCACTGGCCTGCAGAGGGTGCTCCAGGCTGGAAATCGAGCTAAATCCCTGAGAGACCAGCAGGAGGTGGCGCAGGGGTGAGTCCACACACTTACACTGTGCTTCCATCCGCACCTGGTGCCATCTTTCAATGGTTTGTGTATTGTGCGTCCTGCCTCTTCGGTCTGCAGGAACGGATCTTACACAGTTGACCAATATGCTGCTTGGTCTCACTAACACATCACGAGTGGCAGTGGAGTTATTCCTTAAACTACAAAGGCAAGAGCAGTTCGACATTGATCTCACCACGTGTAGCAGCTATGACATGAGATTGCTTGTGGCACTCACGGAGGTGCTGACCACAGTGGAACGCCGCTTTTGGGCTCAGGAAACAAGTACTGAGTGGTGGGATCACATCGTCATGGACATCTGGGATGATGAGCAGTGGCTGCAGAACTTTTGGACAAGGAAAGCCACATTCATGGGACTGTGTGATGAGCTCACCCTAGCCCTGTGGCGCAAGGACACGAGAATGAGAGATGCCCTGTCATTGGAGAAGCGCGTGGCGATTGCACTGTGGAAGCTGGCTACTCCAGACTGCTACCAATCGGTCGCTGACCAGTTCAGAATGGGAAAGTCGACCGTTGGACTCCTGTTGATGGAAGTGTGCAGGGCCATTAATCATATCCTGCTCCGAAAGACCGTGACTCTGGACAACGTGTATGACATTGTGGATGTCTTGGCACAAATAGGCTTTCCTAACTGTGGAGGGGCGATAGATGGCACACATATTCCAATTCTGGCACCAGACCAGCTAGCTACCAAATACATTAATTGGAAGGGGTATTTCTCAACGGTTCTCCAGGCACTTGTAGATCTGCGTTTCACGGACATTAATGCAGGTTGGTCTGGAAAGGTGCATGACACATGCATCTTTCGGAACACTGGCCTGTTCAGGAAGCTGCAAGCCAGAACTTTCTTCCCAGACCAGAAGATCACCGTAGGGGAAGTCAAAATGCCCATTGTGATCCTGGGAGACCCTGCCTACCGTTTAATGCTGTGGCATACACGGGGCACCTTGACAGGACCAAGGAGTGGTTCAACAACAGGCTGAGCAAGTGCAGAATGACTGTTGAGTGTGCTTTTGGCCGTTTAAAGGCCCACTGACACTGCCTATATGGGAAGCTGGACCTGGCCGATGACAATATTCCTATGCTTATAGCCGCATGCTGTACTCTCCACAATATTTGTGAAGGGAAGGGTGAAAGCTTCACTCAGGGCCAGACCGCTGAGGCTCAGTGCCTGGAGGCCAAATTTGAACAGCCAGAGACCAGGGCTATTAGAGGGGTGCAGCGTGGGGTCATAAGGATCAGGGGTGCCTTGAGGCAGCAATTTGAAGCTGAAAGCCACTAATATATGTTGCTACGCTCGGGAGTGCAGTGCTTGTAATGCTAGGGGGTGATTGTGATTGGTGCAGACGTTGCACTATGAAAGTTTAAGAAAATTGTCTGTTGCTTTGCAGGGCTCTGTTTGCTTTCCATTAATGGAATAAAGATTGCTTTCAAACCAAACCAATTCTTTGATTAAAAAACAACAACCCAAGGAGAGAGACAAACAAAAAACCACATCAGCACTGAGGCGGGATGGGGGAAGGGAGGGTCCCAGGAGGAGGTTGGGTCCTGGGACAGTTAAAGATTTGTGTACGTCCAGGTAGCATATCCAACCTTGTCCTTTGGAGTACAGTGCAGCAGGTACTGTACTTCAGCAGGGGTAAACTTCAGAGGGACGGGTGTTGAGTGCAGTGGGTAGTGGGAGTCCACAGGGCTGGACTGTGACGGGGCAGGAGTGGAATGCAGCGGGTACAGACTGGAGCCAGGAGGTTGTTAAGAGTGTGCTGGCAGTGTCTGGGGGGCACATGGGAAAGTGTTTTGCAACAGTGGCTGCAGGGGAGGACGAGTGTGGAGCTGCCCGGTTTGCAGTGCTAGTAGAGCCTGGAGCGTGTCCATTTGACGGTCCATAACGTTTAAGAGCCGCTCCGTGGCTTCATTCTGGCACGCTGCGTTCTCCTTTCAGTCCCTCTTCTTGCTGTCCCGCCACTCCTTCAATTCTTGTTTCTCGGCTGCGGAGTGCATCAGAACCTCACGCAGAAAGTCCTCTTTAGTTCTTCGTGGCCACTTTCTAATTCTGCGCAGCCGTTCAGCCGGCGAGAAGGTCATATCGGTGAAGCCAAAATGCAACATTTTACAGAAGCAGTATTGTTTGTAACACACAGACCACTGATTTAAAACACAGCCAGTACTCACACGCCTGTACTGACTGGCTGACCCCAGGCAAGCACACAGGAGCCACAAGACCCCCAACATGGTGAGTAGCTGCAGGGGCAGGGGAAATCTCTCTTCCTGGACCCTGCTGTACACTGGGCACGTGGCTCTTGGGGAGAGCCAGCACTATAGGGGGGGGCTTGATAATCATTCCTGTCCCCACACTTTCCACAGGCTGTGTTCATTATGGAAGATCTCTGGCTGCTGAGGGTGAGCAGGGAATCAAAGGAGGGTCTTCTCCAAGCCTGCAGCTTCTGCCCTGGCCACTATGCAGCACCAGAGCGGCGGTTTGCCTCCTGCGGCTTGTGGTAGGTGTTCTGCAGCTCCTTCACTTTGACCCTGCACTGCCGTGTGTCCCGGTCATGGCCCCTTTCTGTCATGCATCGTGAAATCTGTCCACAGGTATCATAATTCCTACGGCTGGAGCACAGCTGGGACTGGACAGCCTCCTCTCCCCAATGCTGATGAGGTCCAGCAGCTCAGCATTGCTCCAAGCGGGGGATCGCCTGGTGCATGGAGCAGGAATGGCCACCTGGAAAGATGCACTGAGACCACTGCACCATCACCGAGCAAACAGGAAGGGGACTTTCCCAAGGAATTTAAGGGGTGGGGCTCACGGTTGGTGACCTGAGGGCAAGGCAAAGTAGAGTTCAAACTGATGACCAGAGAGGCGAGAACAGGCATTGTGGGACACCTCCTGGAGGCCAATCACAGCGCTGTAATCGACCAGGGTGTCTACACTTGCACCACGGTGCTGTA
This sequence comes from Mauremys mutica, assembly GCF_020497125.1. NCBI lineage: Eukaryota > Metazoa > Chordata > Testudines > Geoemydidae > Mauremys > Mauremys mutica. Next base: position 8,836,166 of record NC_059085.1, read on the forward strand.
GCCCTGGCACAGAAAGCTCTACGCCTCTCTTCAGGGTGGTTTTTTTACAGCGCTGCAGCTGCGCAGTTTCTGCACACTGAGTGGCTTGGCAGCGTGTGCACCTCGAGAGTTACAGCGCTCAAAGCTGCTTTAATGCACAGAAACTTGCTAGTGTAGACGAGGCCTTAGTTTGATAAGCAGTATTGGTGACATATGTCAACTCTCTCATGAGCAGGAATGCGCAGAGGCTTCTGGATGAAGTAAAGGTTATTCACCTGTAACTATGGTCTCTGAACATTCACACATCCCACCCACCTTCCCTTGGAATCCTTGGAATGCTAATTACAACCTTATACCTGAGGAGGCGGTGGAAGGACGTGAGGCAGATGGAAACCTCTTTTATAGCCTCACCCTCAGAATGTTGAGTTGAGGACCCGTGAAGGGAGGGACGGGGAGGTGGGGTGCGAGAGGACTCTGGTGGGCACTGCCACGAAATGTTCTACTGTCAGAGCTGCACTTCTGGCACTTCCCAGGAGTCTGAATGTGCAGGGTTCATCTCCGTTACTGATGAGTAACCTTCATTTGTTAAGTCGATGTCATGATTTTTGGGGACCCGACTCAGGATTGAATACTTGTGGGTGACAATACTGAATACACCCCCATGCATAAAGATATTTATGCCAACCTAATGTTAACTTCAGGGTTTCTCACATTATTTTTTTTTAAATTAGGACATTCCCACCCAAACCTTTGTTACTTTAAAGTTATGACTGATGTCACTGATAGAACCCTTATATTACAATGCATACCTAGAGCATACCATTAAAAAACCGAAGTGTTCAAAAGACAGGAAATGAGGAGTTAAGGTAATTTACATAAATATTCTACTACCCTTACCATTTATAAATTAAATTAATGACACTGTAGCATTACAGTTGTTGTTGGAATGTGTAAGGTAAATTTTCACATCATTATTATTAGCATTAAACCAATGAATGGACTGCACAGGTAATAGAATATTTATGTAAATTATCCATTACTAATTATTTCCCGTCTTTTAAAATCTAATGTTAATGCTGTATCTATGTATGCTGCATAAGAGTTATATATTAATTACTTCAGCAACTTTAATTTGCTGAGCAAAATTTTTATGTGGGTTTATTATTCTTTGCTGTAGTCCGAGGAATTATTATTTTAAAGTCTTTCTCTATTAAGGGCCTGAGCCAAAGCCCATTGACGTTAAACCCTAAATAAGCCCTGCTGTCCCCCAAGTATGACCCCAGTCCAACAAAGCACTTAAGCATGTATGTAATTGTAAGCACATGAGTAGTCCCTTTAAAGTCAATGGGATTGGTCATGTGCTTAACATTATACATATGCTTAAGTGCTATGCTGAATCAGGGCCAACATACTCACATGGGGTGAGGACCGTGATTTTGAAATGGAAGTGAAATTCAGAAGAAGAAAAATGGGAGGCTACCTGTTCCTAGAAGTTCAAGATATGTCGTCTCGGGTGTCTTCTGTTGCATTTTCTGGTCCACTAAAGCAGGTGACATCTGCAGTTTAGAGGCGGCAGCAGCAGCTGTGGGCGTTTGTGGTTGATATGGTTTAATGTTCTCTGCCAAAACGTCATTTGCTGTTTGCAAGCTAGAAATATTTCAAGAGGGCGATTGCAGAAGAACAAGCTGCGTTCAGAGGCATTTTTTTCTTCACAGCAGGGAGACAGAGTAATTAGCAGTACAATCTCCCACTTGTACTGTTAGAGCGGACAGCTGGTGTGAACAGGGCTGAAGCAGCCGGTGTGAAAAGGTGACGAGGTTCACAAGACCCATTGAACAACGCAGAAGCTCACAGTTATTTTCTCTTAGCTTGTCTTACAGATTCTTTATTTCTCTTCCCCACTCTCCATGAAGCATGCGAGTGGTACAAAATGAGATGGAACAAACACCTCATTCTGGAGTCTGGATATCTTGGTTTTTGTACTTAATACCATTAATACACACACCTTCGAGATGAGGGTGGGAGTATCTATTAGGGAGAGTATGATCATGGAAGCAGAGCTGAATGGACACAGAGACTGAATTCCCCATACTATCCCCAAGCAAAATCTGAGATACATTGTAGTTTATTATTGCAAGGTGGGAGGGAAAGGAAGAAACTCAGAAAATTCTCTGATACATGAAGCAAGGGCATCAATTTCTACTGGACTGACAGTGCTTCCTCTCTCAAACAATACGAGAAGACTTTAATAATAATAACGCTTTGCACTCATAGGGTCTTCTAGCTGCAGATCACTATACTCTACAAATATTGGGCTGAAATTCATTGCAGTGAGGGGGCCAGCACAAAACCCTATGTCCTCAGAATAGGGCTAAAGTGGTGCAATAGCGTCTTCTGCTGGCCCTTTGCACAAGCATGAATGTCACCTTGTTAATGAATTAAACCAGTCAATACTGTTGTGCGGTTGGCCAGTATTATATTCCCATTTTACAGAAGGGGAAATTGACCAACAAAGCAGTCAAGTGACTTGTTCACAGTTGCATAGAAAGTCAGTGGCAGAACTGAAATATCCTGGCTCTTAACTCTTTGCTCTAATGGCAAGACCCTCCTTGGTGTGAAGGAAGGCTCTTGTACCAGATAATGGAACCCAGTGTAATTGTGAAAAGATGGACATGATGTGATCATGTTTCAGCATCAGTTTTTTGTATGCATGCGGCAGCCTGGACACCTAGGACTTTGGTGAGGATGAGTGTGGTTGTGCCCTTCTGTTCTTGCCAGTGAGTCTACATATTGCAAGTCTTAGGCTTGCAGCAGCGAATGGTCAAAATTGTGGCCGCATTTGGGTGAGTAGTGCAGTGACGGCTGTGTATTTATGCTTTGCTGTGGGCAGTATCCAGTGTTGCTAACCAACCTCAAACATTCAAATATCATGAGTCAGCCCCTCCCAAAATAATGAGTGTCTTAAAAATTGAGGGTTTTTTTGTTTTTCTTTTTGAATGAAGTTCTTTTATTTCCTTTCTGATATTTGAGTCTTCTGAGTGCAGTTTCGTCATATCTTCATGCTTTTCTTCACAACCCTGAGGACCAGAAGTATATTTTTTTTGGATGAAAGCTGAGATCTTCATGTAATCACTTGATAAGTTTATGGAGGAGATAGTATAATGGGATAGCCTAATTTTGGAAATTAATTGATCTTTGATTATTAGCAGGTAAATATGCCCAGTGGTCTGTGATGGGATGTTAGATGGGGTGGGATCTGAGTTACTACAGAGAATTCTTTTCTGGGTGCTGGCGGGTGAGTCTTGCCCACATGCTCAGGGTTAAACTGATCGCCATATTTGGGGTTGGGAAGGAATTTTCCTCCAGAGAAAATTGGCAGAGGCCCTGGAGGTTTTTCACCTTCCTCTGCAGCATGGGGCATGGGTCACTTGCTGGAGGATTCTCTGCAGCTTGAGATCTTTAAACCACGATTTGAGGACTTCATTAACTCAGACATAGGTTAGGGGTTTGTTACAGGAGTGGGTGGGTGAGATTCTGTGGCCTGCATTGTGCAGGAGGTCAGACTAGATGATCATAATGGTCCCTTCTGACCTTAAAGTCTATGAGTCTATGAGTCTCCAAAGCCGAGGCTCTAAGTAAAACATCTAATATCATAAGAATCGGCAACACAGGTATCTGCTCATGCCGTGGAGGAGGGAAGAGACTGGAGAAGGACAAAGGGGAAGATGAAGTTTATTTTTATACCCTGCATGCTTCTCACAAGCTAATCCCCTACCAAATCTTTTAATTACCAAGTGCTTGGTTGCACGCAGCCACGTGGGTGCTGTGTCTGCATTCCGTTCATTTTTAGCTTCACAGAAAACAAACATATTGTTGTCCAATGGACGTGGGAGCTTGTGTGTCCTGCCCTTCCCCATCCCTTCCCCCACACACCTTCTTTCCCAGTGAGTAACAGGAAGTGCCAGGACTTTGTCAGCACCTTTGATAGCCAAACCCTTTCACATTCACTTGAACCTTGCCATTTTTTTTAGATTTGTCTGAGGCAAGGCTGGGAAAGTGAATTGGGCAGGGTGGATACCTGATCTCCAGCAAACAGACGCGAGTATCTCTGCCCACAGCAGGCAACACAGTTTGTGTGGGGCTGACGGAAGAATTTCAGTCTGGCCAGGACCATTTCTTGGTGGAAAATGAAACATAGGTACAGCCTAACCATTTTCCGGCCTCAAGCAAGAACTTGGCGAGCAAGTCTTTGTTTCTGCTGCCAAGGGGATTGGTTTGAGTAGGAACTGGAATTTGAGGCTAGCAATGCTGAGGCAACACTGAGCCCCCAGAAGCATAGGGCCTCCATCAGTCACTTGGTGCTGCCTCTGCTTAAGGCCAATTCTGATGAGAGCCAGGTCACCTTTGTGCTGATGGGTAGGGTTTGGGGCCCAGTTCATCATTGCCCTGTGGCTCCTTTGTGTAACTAAGCTGTCTTAAAGCAACTGCAGGGCAAGTGCACGGGCTCATGGGGAGTATCCCCAGCATAGCAGCACCCACTCCAGGCACAGAGCCAGCTCTGCACAGTCTACCCCAAAGCACGGGCTGCGTTCCAGGGCAGTGGAGGAGAGATGGAGGACATACGCGGCATGTTGGGGGTGAGAATGAACTGCCCATCCAGCAATTCTGTGCCTTTGTATAGCCCCAGTGGGGCCATTGCGGCAGAGACAACCCTCCTCCAGGAGCTGCGCTGCCCCCAGAAGCCATTGTACAAGCTGCTTTGCCTCTGTCCCTGCGCTGGAGAGTTGGGAGATGCTGTAGACATAAGTGGGAAAAGACACCAAGGAGGAGAGAGGAGAAGACACACAGTCAGTGGAAGGACTGTGTCTCTTCTCCTCTCTCCTCCTTGGTGTCTTTTCCCAGTTATGTCTACAGCATCTCCCAACTGCTGAAGTAAAAACACTCCTCTAAGGCCAGGTGTATACTACAAATTTTTGTTGGTATAGCTGTGTTGAGCAGCTGACATAATAACGGTGCTGGCAAAAGTGCCTAGTGTAGACACAGTTATACCAGCAAAACTTGGGGGTGGGGCTGGAATAAGGTACACTGGCAAAAGTGCAGTTTTGAAGGTGTAAGCTGCATGCACACTAGGAGCATTTCCAGTATAATATACTGGTATAGCAAAGCCTTCTGAGTATGGACCTCACGTAAATAGTTCAGTTTTCTTACTGAGCCACCAGTGATCAGTACCTGAGTTCTAATTGGGATGTAGGACATAGGACTGGAAGGGACCAATCTAGTCTCCTGCTAGCGCTATAAGAAAGAAACTATTTTTAAAGTCTAAGTCACGTTTTTTATGCATCTCTCACAACTAAATGTAGAACTAGTAATTTGTCATTCCTGTAATTTGTGGAAACGGGAAGGACGAGCATGTGGCTAAAGCACAGGCTTGGGAGTCAGGCTATTTGGGTTCTATTTTCGGCCCTCCTGTGACCTTGAGTGAATCACTTCCCCTTTCTATGCCTTAGTTTCTCTCTCTATAGCTACAAATTGGGCATTCCTCTTGCTTCGTTCAAGTTTGCAAAGTGCTTTGAGAATCTCAGATTGAAGGTGCTAGAGGTGTGCAAAGTTGTGTTGCTTATCGGGTCATTTGTCAAGTAAAACAAACATGTTATTAAATAAATCCCTTCCCGTTTTCCTTTCCCGTGTAGGCCATGTCTACACTTACAAGCTTGCAGCAGCACAGCTGTACTCATACAGGTGTGCTCCTGTAAGATGGCTCGTGTAGCTGCGTTATGGTGACGGGCGAGAGCTCTCCTGTTGATATAACAAAACCAGTGCAAGGAACAGTGAGAGCGTCTCTTGCCGACATAGCGCTGCACACACGAGTGGTTATGCTGGCAAAATTTATGTTGCTCAGAGGTGTGTTTTTTTCACACCCCTGAGTGCCAAAAGTTTTGTCGACATAAATGCTACCATAGACATGGCCTAACTAATTTAAGATCATGAAATGTGTGTGGGGGAGAGGAAATATCTAATTTGTACTGCTTACTTTTAGCATTTCACTCATCTTAAGACCAGTGGGTCTCAAACATTTTTTACTGGCGATCCATTTCGCATCGCAAGCCCCTGAGTGCGATCCCACCCCCCAATAAATTAACCACACTTTTTAATATATATAACACCATTATAAATGCTGGAGGAAAGCGGGGTTTGGGGTGGAGGTTGACAGCTTGCGACCCCCCCCTGTAATGACCTTGCAACCCCCAGTTTGAGAACCCCTGTCTTAGACAATTAAAACGGAGTAGACAGGGCTGTAAAGCATAACTGTTTTTTGGACTTTTGGGGAGGAAGGGGTGTGAAAGGGACTGAGGTTTGTACGGAGGCACTGAGTTTTGTGGGAGCTCTGTCGTGGGTCTAGTTTTGTGGGGAGCTGATGGTGGGTTTAGCTTTTAGTTCCAACTGATTTGATTTTGGAATTTATGTCAAAGGCACTTGGAGTGGTAGGTAGATGCCTATTATTTTATAAAGCACAATTATAAATTGAAGAATAATCCAGCTTTCTAGCTGCTACACACTAGTACAAGGTTCTTGTGTTTGGGTTTCCAACAACACAGGGAAATGTTTGAATTAAAAAACACAGATACACTCTTTTTTTATTTTAAAAAATAATAAGCATGAAGATCTTTCCATGTAGGTGCTCAGATGCAGGCCACACAACTATCTGGACAGCCTGATATGTATTGATTAGGGCTGTCAATTAATCACAGTTAACTCACATGATTAATTCAAAAAAATTAATCGCCATTAAAAAAATTAATTGCAATTAATCGCACTGTTAAACAATAGAATACCAATTGAAATTTATAAAATATTTTGGATGTTTTTCTACATTTTCATATATATTGTATTCTATGTTGTAACTGAAATCAAAGTGTATATTTTTATTATAAATATTTGCACTGTAAAAATGATAAAAAGAAATAGTATTTTTCAATTCACCTCATACAAGTACTGTAGTGCAATCTCTGTCCTGAAAATGCAACTTACAAATGTAGATATTTTTGTTACATAACTGCACTTAAACAAAACAATGTAAAACTTCAGAGCCTACAAGTCCACTCAGTCCTACTTCTTGTTCAGCCAATCACTAAGAGACAAACAAGTTTGTTTACATTTACAGAAGATAATGCTGCCCTCTTCTTATTTACAATGTCACCAGAAAGTGAGAACAGGCATTTGCTTGGCACTTTTGTAGCCAGCATTGCAAGGTATTTATGTGCCAGATATTAAACTCATAAGAACAGACACTACACTTTGATCTTAGCTCCAAGGAAAGAGCAACACTCTGATGCGGAAACTACAGAACCCGAACCACCAAAAAAAGAAAAACAACCTTCTGCTGGTGACATCTGACTCAGATGATGAAAATGAACATGCATTGGTTGTACTGCTTTGGATTGTTATCGAGCAGAACCCGTCATCAGCATGGACCCATGTCCCCTGGAATGGTGGTTGAAGCATGAAGGGGCATATGAATCTTTAGTGCATCTGGCACATAAATATTCTTGCGATGCCAGCTACAACAGTGCCATGTGAACGCCTGTTCTCACTTTCAGGTGCCACTGTAAACAAGAAGTGGGCAGCATTATCTCCTGCAAAGGTAAACAAACTTGTTTTTCTGAGAGACTGGCTGAACAAGAAGTAGGACTGGGTGGACTTGCAGCCTCTAAAATTTTATATTGCTTATGTTTTAATGCAGTTTTTTGGTACATAATTCTACATTTGTAAGTTCAACTTTCATGATAAAGCGATTGCACTATAGGACTTATATTAGGTGAACTGAAAAATACATTTTCTTACATTTTCTTTTGGTTTTTTTACAGTGCAAATACTTGCAATCAAAACTAAATATAAAGTGAGCACTGTACACTTTGATTTCAATTTCAACACAGAATACGATATATTTGAAAATGTAGAAAACATCAAAAATATTTAAATAAATGGTATTCTATTAATGTTTAACAGTGCGATTAATCACGATTAAATTTTAATGGCGTGATTAATTGGGATCAATTTTTTTAAATCTCTTGACAGCCCTAGTATTTATATTATGGTTTATTATTTAAAATTCCTCAGCCCCACTCTCATTTCACTATGAAGCAGTTTCTTTCGGATTTTGTTGCCTTAAGACAGAGATAGGCGTGAGAATTAATGGCCATTGATTCTCATGCCTTTAAAAACAAACCCTGCATTTGGAAATTACTTGATGGCCACAATGAGTTTGCCTGTAACTCTTTTCATCCAGAAAGATCCTTGCGTGCTTTACAAACCAGGCAGGTTAATCATTTTAACCACCACAGAAATGCATCCACCTCTGAGGTGGGGCAGGGCAGCTTGTTTACAGCACTGGGCAGGAAGCGGGTTTTCTTCTCCCGAAGAAGGGGCTTGTTGTGCCCCCACGGGGGTGCGCTGGCTCTTCCCACGCCAGGCTAGCGAGAGGCTGGCCGCTGCTTTGCAGTCTCGGTCTGTGCGCCCCTAGCCGGGGGCACGGCTGGCTCCCGGGGTGGGGGCAACGCAGCCGCTGTGCTGGAGAAGCACCACAGCCCCGGGGCTCGCTCCTGGCTCAGGGCAGCGGCTGCCCGCCCAGCCCGTCGGGGACACTGCTCGGGTGGGTTCTGCTGCCTTCCTCCGCCTCGGCAGCACGTCTAGCCCCCGGCGGGCTCCCTGGCGAGCCGCCCCCGGAGCAGAGGGCTGGAGCCGGGCAGGCTGCGGCTGGGACCCGCCCGGAGCTCCCCTCGCTCGCGCGCTCGGCCCCCCCCCGGCGCGGCCCGCTGCGGAGAAGGAGCCCCGGAGCGCGGCCCGCCGGTTACCATGGCAACCGGCAGCGAGTCGGAGCCAGTCATTTCCTGTGGAAAAGCGGGTGGGGGGGGGTGCAGGGGGTGTGTGCGGGGCGGGGAACGGGGAGGCTCCGCGACTTGCCTGCGGAATCCGGGCTGGCGGCGTGAGGGGGTGACAGCGCAGCCCCCTGCCATGGCCCTCCTGCCCCCGGGGGCGGCCAGGCCGGGCAGTGCCGGGCGCCCACCCCGGGCCCGGGCAGCTCCGACCGGGTGAGTCTGGCCTCGGCCCCTCGTGTTCCTGCGTCCGCGGGCCGGGAGCGGGGTGTGTGTGTGTGTGTGTCTGGATTCCTCTGCTTTGATCGTGTGTGTGTGTGTGTGTGTGTCTGGATTCCGCTGCTTTGATCGTGTGTGTGTGTGTGTGTGTGTGTGTGTCTGGATTCTTCTGCTTTGATCCTGTGTATGTGTGTGTGTGCGCGTGTGTGTATTCCTCTCCTTTGATCGTGTGTGTGTGTGTGTGTGTGTGTGTGTGTGTGTGTATGCCTCTGCTTTGATCCTGTGTATGTGTGTGTGTGCGCGTGTGTGTATTCCTCTCCTTTGATCGTGTGTGTGTGTGTGTGTGTGTGTGTGTGTGTGTATGCCTCTGCTTTGATCCTGGGTGTATGTGTTGGTGCCTGTGTGTCTTCTCTCGGAGTGGTGTGTGTGTCTGGATGCCCCTGCTTTGATCCTGGGTATGTGTGTTGAGTGTTGGTGCCTGTGTCTTCTCTCCGAGCGGTGTGTGTGTGTGTGTGTGTGTGTGTCCGGATGCCTCTGCTTTGATCCTGGGTGTGTGTGTGTTGGTGCCTGTGTGTCTTCTCTCTTTTTGTCTCTCTGTGTATGTCTCTCTCCTGGCCCTACCGAAAGGAGCCCGAAGAAGAGCTCCGTGTAGCTGGCAAGCTGGTCCCCTCCATCCGCAGAAGTTGGTCCCATACAAGACATTCCCTCACCTGCCTTGTCTCTCTCAAAGGACTCATTGTCATTGGCGGTGGGGGTGGAGTGGGAGCAAATGCAGCAGTAGGTGGAGTGCGCCTGGCACAGCTTTGTGCCTTTTAACCAGGGCTTTGCTTCGGTCGCCCCCTCCCGCTCCCCCAAATCACCTCGATTTCCATCGGTCAGTCTGTATTTCCAGTGACTTGTTTGGCTGTCGATGGCACCTGGCAGGGTGTGCGCCGGCTGTTGGAATTCTGGTTTCTCCCCCAGAGTGTGAGCCTGCTACTGCGTTGCTGTTACGCTTCACCTGCCAAGGCCCAAATGTGTGACAAGAACCATGCATGCGTGTGAGATGCATCAGAAATAGCAGAGCAGAGACTTGGAAATACATGGGATTCGTTCCATTAATATGCACAGCATAATTCGTTTCAAGATTCAGCATTTCCAGTGGTCGGAATAAATGTGCCGTAATAAACAGTGGGATAATGCCAGGGTTCTGATCCTGCAGCTGCCACTGTCTCAATGGACCCCTGTGCCCATTTAGTGGCAGTTAAGCACTGGGGCCCCTGTTAGTGTGGGTTAGGTCACTCTAATAAGTGATGTAATGGTTAATGAGGCAGAGTGGAGCAGTGAAAAAGGGTGTTTTAAGGTTCCATTAATGTTCATGCAACATTTTGAAATATTTGGATGAAAGGAGCTTGACAAGAGCAAAATAGAAAAGATTGTTTTAATTACACCTCTACCCCAGTATAACGCTGTCCTAGGGAGCCAAAAAAATCTTACCGCGTTGTAGGTGAAACCATGTTATATCGAACTTGCTTTGATCCACTGGAGTGCGCAGGCCCTCCCTCCCCCCCGGGGGGGTGCTTTACCACGTTATATCCAAATTTGTGTTATATCGGGTCACGTTATATCGGGGTAGAGGTGTATTATTTAATCAGCACCTAGTGCGCGTTAGGTGCTTCACAGGGCATAGAAAAGACAGTCCCTGCTCTGAATTGGTTCCAGTCTAAGCATAAACTGATGACAGGGATTTTAAATAAAAATGCAGTTTAAAAATAAATGTTTATTTCTCCTCTTCACCTCTAGTTTCTGATCATGTGCTATTCTCTGTTTCTCTGTTCCTCCATGGCACTGGCTTTCCCTGCATAACTACACTTCTTTTAATGCGATCTACCCTGGTTCAGAGATTTCTGACCAGAAGCTCTGTGTGCGTATGTGAGATGGTAAGGATCATGTATCCTAGGGTGACCAGACAAGAAGTGTGAAAAATCGGGACGGGGGTTGGGAGTAATAGGCACCTATGTAAGACACAGCCCCAAATATCAGGATTGTCCCTATAAATCGGGACATCTAGTCACCCAGTTCTCCTGAGTTTGACTAAACTGATCTAGACAATCCTAGATCACAGAGCTCTCTCCTAATGACGCCTTTCTTCATGCCACTGCCTGGCTGCCAAGCCACAGGTCTTTTTTGGTTGTTTTCAGTTTTGGTTCATCTTTAGGGCTGATTCCTTTTCTCCCCTTCATTATGGCTTTGAGTTTAGAGTCAGTCCCCGAGGCAGGGAATATCATGCTTTCTGACTACTTTACTGATTCAACTGCATGTGCTTGAACCCGTGCTAGGCTCATACTTCCTCTCCAGATGACCCAATGGGATCATTGAGACACAGGGTCATTGAGCCACCACAATATGAATGAGAGCAGTTTTGTAAAGTTATGAATGATATTTTAGATGTCTAATTGAAACAAACACTGCCAAATCCTTCCTTGTGAGACAGAGGATTTGAAGACTTCCTTACAGTTTAATCTCAAATGAAGGCGTCTCTTTCCAGATGAGTGAGACGCAGTGGAGTTGGAAGGCGTGGGCATCCAGATGGCACATGCCACTTCATAAAGCAGCTTGGATAGGAGTCTCTCTCTTCCCCAGTCTGCTTCCAGCCTCTCTGGGCTATGGTTCTCATCCTGTGGAGGCCTGATTGTGGGATGAACTAGGTTATGATTTAAGTTATGAAGGTTTAAATCAAATAATTCCACTGAAGTCCACTGGTGGAAAAACTGGTGCAAGATGAGAATCCAGCTCAACAACTGAACAAAGACCCCAAATATCTTTGCTATTTGTTCTGTGGTAACACTTTTGAAGGCCCCAGTCAAGATCACAGCACTGCAATAAGAGTGTGATGCAATAAGAGCGTGATGCATAGGAGAACAGGTAAGAGACGGATGCTTATTTCCTGGCTATTGTACAGGGTGGTCTGCAGTCTCATAGGACGACATGATTCCTGCCCTGTAAATGTAAAAGTTATAAAATCAAATGTAGTAGTGGAAGAAGCTGGAAATGATACAGGAATTATTAACCAAAACAACCTGGGTAAAGACGACTCCAAACAACTATGGAAGCTATGGAATGTTGGCAATTAAAATGGAAACATCACAACATGAAGAAGGAAGCAACACAGCTACAATAACATTGCAAACAGGAATTATTAAGTTAATTACAGATACAGTGTGTGTAAACGCCTGCTTTTTATAGGTCAGCATTTCTCATGTGGACAAATTCCCAGTATTCAAATCTGAATCGTTCCAGATGTGTGTGGGAGTAGGAATCAAGATGGGGACAGTGCTACTTGCATAGCTTGCTAGAGTGTCTCATCTTGGACCACTAACTTCCTGCAGCTGGAATCCAATCCTTTACTGGAATATCTTTGCTTGTGTTTATTCCCAGGCCCTGAGGTGTCGATCTGCTTTGGGACCCTATGCCATGATTACATCTCGCAAGACCTGGGATTTGGGACCTACTCCCTCATTGAAAGACCTGTGGAAAAAGGACCTCCCTCTTGACAGTGAGTATTAAGTGATGGCTCATCCCATTCCATGCCCAGCCCACTCATGGTCACGCCCTTTCTCACACTACAGCCAGGATAGGCTAGAAAACCAGCGAGCCCGCATTTTTGACATTTCTTTTTAGATGCCAGAGATGAGACTAAAATGGTTTCGGGGGAAGCAATTCCGAAACAGACAAAAGCTGTTAGGTAACTCCAGGGGTTCATCAGACAGGTGTTTCAGTGCTGCTGCTGTGGTGGAAGGTGAAAGGCTCCTCTCCCACTTCCTAGTCAGAAGCCTTGGGACAAAAGTTAAATTTTAACGTGTAAAAGAAAAAAAAAATCTGTGATCTGCATGGAAGAAAAACACGTGGATTCTGTTCGTCCTTCATCTCGGGTCCTTGGGAGAGTTTGTTATCTCTCTAAAGCACTGAAACCAAATAGGTGAGTTTAGTTCAACGTTTTTTCTTCTTCAGGGGCTGACGCCTTTTCAAAAAGTAGCTAAAAGAACCAAAACCTACTTGTTGAAACATGCTGCTGCTTCTGTGCGGTTATACACCACACACACTGTCTGTTTGCAGGCTTCGGGGTCACTCTGAGTGTTAAAGCCAGGTTTTAGCAAAAGTACTAGATATTTTGAGTGGAAAATCAAAAACAAATGGATTGTCTGCACTCTTTTATTGTTCACTCTCTGACACATTTAAGTGCTTAAACTTTGGCAGCAATTGTCTATGTATTGTTTCCTCTTCTCTGATTTCTAACTACTGACCACAGACGTGTATCTGAGAGGCTGGCCTGGTATGCAGGTGCAGGGGTCTGAAGTTATGTTTTCATTCCCCCTCATACCCTTTCCCCACTGAGCTAGTAGCATTCCTTTGTTACGGGGCGGAGAGACTGGTGGGGAGCGAGACACTAAAAACCAGTGTACTGTATGATTAGCATCAGACTGTGTCCTACCTGGTGGGGGAATAATGATGTATATTAATTGCATGTATGTAATACCTTTTATTAAGGAACTACACATGATTTTGAAAGGTTGTTATTCCTATTTTAAAGATGGGGAAACAGGGGCATAGGGAGGCAAAGTGACATGCACAGCAAGATTATATATCTATCTTGTACATATACAGCCCTCTTCACTATAGTATCTGAGTACTTCCCAACTATTTCAGAACAGAAATAGCAATAACAACCTCTCTCTGTCCTTTCCAGCCTGTAGGAAAAAGAGCCTGATTTATTTATAGTAGTTTTTTGGTGTGTTTGTGTGTGAGATGAACTGATCCTGGGAAAGCTAAACTGAAGAGTTCATTTTTGCGTTTCGTTCGGGACATGGAGAGACCTGTAGTCATTCTTATTTCATTCAGGGCTGGGTTCCCTCGTTTAGCCCCAGCTCCCGTGAAAGTTCTCTTTTCCACCCTGCAAGCCTCCCTCTGTGGTCTGTATATTCATTGTACTAATGAATGACGGAGACATCATAGGAAGTTATGGTCACTGAAGGAGAAGTGATGTCTCAGATAGATTGGGCCAGTCTTATACAGGGCTTTGAATATCAGGAAAGAGACCTTGAGTAGCCACTTCAGAGGGTTGAGTGAGTTTCTATGGTCATGATGACATGCACGGCTAGCCTGAGGGGTTGCTGTGTTTTGCAACCGCTGGAGGGTCATTCCTATATGTAATGAGTTGCAATGACTAAGCCTGGAGATCACCAGAGTGTGGGTCACTGTAGTCAGGGCTGTGTCTGGGAGGAAGGAACACAATCTCCTGCTCATCCCAGAAAAAAGTGAGTGTTTTTTGCCACCATGGCTATTTGAGCATCCAGTAGCATTGAGGACTCCACAACCATATCAACCCAGAGCCTTGTGGTAACAGACACTCTTGAGAGTGGGGGATGTGAGAAAGGAGGCAAGTTCTTTAAAGTGCTTTCCCCTTCCTGCCAGTATCACTTCAGTGGTCCTGCCAGGGTTCAGCTTTAGCCAGCTGCTCTCCATCCAGGGGTTGGTTTCTGGCTGAGCAGTGAGAGAGCTGGGAGATGATCCATTTTCTCAAGTGAGCTTTTTCTGCATTTGGACCCAAAAAAGAACAGAGTGGCTACGCTGCCTCTAGATTTGTCCTTCTTGGTTCTGGTTCTGTAGTGAAACACAGTCTGGGGGAGGAGGTGTTAGCTCACTAGTCCTGCAGTGTCAGTTAGACAGGTTTTGTGCTGCAGACCTGGTCGGGTAACTAGATAGGGGATAAGGTCATGGATACTGAAGTCACAAAATAAACGAGTAGCAAAAGTGGGAGGAGAACCCAGGAATCCTGATTCCTAATCCCCTTGTGTGGGAGTTTTGACAGTACAGAAAAAGTTCAGGCGTCTGACAACCTTGTAGATTGAGAGGTGAAGTTTGCATAATTCTTCAGAGTCTGTTTGGATTGTTTACAGGGTTCTTCATAAAGATACATAAATAGATTCCTACAGTTTGGATTCCTGTAACTTATGTTCATTTGCCAACAGATCATATTTGCCCTAAAGGGCTCATTTTGCTCATCAACATTGCCAAAGTTGTAATAATACTTTGTTCTTGTTTGGTGCTTTACATTTTCCAAATGACGTACGAAGAGGAAGTTGTAGTCATATGTGAAATGAGTTTGACAGGTCTCAGATCACCCAGGTGGGCAGACTGTAGCTTTGCTTACACCTTTTCCTTCTCCTCCCCTTCAACCCCCCTTCTCTCCTCCCCTCTTTACTATATGGCCCTGTGGCTGAGATTTCATACAAAGCTCATGCTTTCTGCATTGACCTGAAGTATTTTGGGCATCAGGAATCGAAAGCTTGACGGTAGTTGTGAATGACCTTGGCTGTGAGCCAGAGAAGGGAGGGGGCTTGGATACCAGCTTTAGTTACTAGCATGATGATGGATGGCCTGGAACAGAACTTGGGGGGGAGGGGAGGAGGAGACAGGCTTGCTGAATGAGAACAGGAGGCATACCCAAGACTGAATCAGTCTCCTCACTCTCTGCTAGACAAGCTGTTTGTAGTCAGTTTCTCCTGGGCTGATGTATTTAACATTCTTTTTTGTTTTGTTTAAGGGAGTGGACAGGATTCACTCCTCAGTGACAGTGAAGAGGACTCCTCTGTCCAGACGCCTGTGCTGCCTGCATTGGTCCAACAGAAAACCCTCAGTGTGAACTGGTGCGGCACTGCGAGTCCACAAGGCCCCTACGTGACTGTGCAGGTAAGGAAACCCTGATCCCCTTCGGAGAGAGGAATGAAAGCCAGGGCACCTACTGAAGAACACGTTCTTTATCTTCTGGCACTCGGTGGTTTCCCGCTGAACTGTGTATCTTTTCAGCTGTGTCTTTATGGGAAAGGGAGTGGGTTATCAACTAAGTGTTATATTGGCATCTAGAAGTCATCCACCTGCAGTGTAAAGGAGCCAAAAAATAACTGGACTTCTCCACTGGGGAATACCTGAGGTATATGAAGGATTTCCTGGTGATACTAGGCTCGTGTAATGACACTACACCAGGCCCCATCACAACTTCTGGTGCCGGGACATATCAGGGACATGTCTCAGGAAGAGAAGGGATGTGTTGGGGAAGGCAGGAATGCTCTGCATTCGGGCTATTATGATCTGTTGGATGGTCCCTTGGGGACTGTTGCTGGCAGGGTGTAAGTTAAAGCAGCCCCTGGGCTGCTCTAACTTGTGTCAAGGACTGACTCAATCCCCAGCAGTTCCAAAATCTGGAAGGAATAAAGGTTGCTTGCAGTCACCTTTGCACTCTCTAGATATAGGGCTGCATTGAATTCATGTTAGCCACAGCCCAGGATCAGGGCCATTGTCAGTAGAGTATCAGAGGGGTAGCCGTGTTAGTCTGGTTCTGTAAAAGCAGCAAAGAATCCTGTGGCACCTTATAGACTAACAGACGTTTTGCAGCATGAGCTTTCGTGGGTGAAACGAAAGCATGAGCTTTCGTGGTATTCACCCACGAAAGCTCATGCTGCAAAACGTCTGTTAGTCTATAAGGTGCCACAGGATTCTTTGCTGCTTTTATTGTCAGTAGAGGATCCCAAACCAAAAATCAGTAGTAGGGATCTCAGCGTTTCCCAGCAGGATGCATTTGGGGGGAATATGATAAGTGTCCTCATTGTGAAACTCACAACTGATTGAACTTAGTAGTACCACCACTCTCACAGCAGAAAATCCTCTAAGGAATAAGGTAGGAACTCAGACTATAGAGCAACTACTAGCTAATTTAAAAAAAACCCAAAAAACTCTTAGATTTAGGTGCCAGATTTTTAAAACTAGCATGTCTCTTTTCAAAATACAATTTATTCTGTTGCATAAAGGCACTTTGTTGTAATACTTTATTCCTTGAGTGGAGATGGAAAGGGTGTTGGAAAAATACGTCTCGGTTGTCTGGAAAGTGTTAGGAAACCAAATCCAGTGAGGAAGTGGTAAAGGTTTAGTGGAACTGTTAAGAATAACATTTTTGGTGTCACTTTTGAGCTATATAATAAGCATCCAAGGGAGGAAGAAGACAAAACAAACAAGCAGACAAAAAAACACCCCATGCTTTGCATACACCTTATCTCATATCTAGGGTTGTGCAATAGTGTTTACTAACTACTGATTAGATGGATCATGGGTGGGGGAGAAGATGGTAGGAATTTCATATGGAGGGGTTAGAACAAAGGATTGAGAGTCAGGACTCCTGGGTTCTATTTCCATTTCTGTCACTCATTCATTGTTGGACTTCGGGCAAGTCACTTAATCCATGTCTCTGTACAGTGGAGACAATACCTGTGTGTTTCACAGGAGTGTAGAGGCCGCTCTGCTCCACTTTCTGTCCAGTCCCAGAGCCCCATATAGCTTCAGGAATTACCTTTTGTAAAGTGCTTCTAGAACGTGGGATGACAGGCACTATTGAAGTGCAACATGTTGTTTTCTGGCTGCAGTCTGAGAACTGGTCTCCCTCATTTTGAAGTTCAATTCAGAAACATTCCAGCTCTAATAACCATTCATCATTTTGTGCTGTGTGTTGTACTCACTCATGCCTTCCAGGTTTCTGCTCTTCAGGGAGGGACTTACTCGTGTGGCACTGCTCACCTAGCGTACAGTGCTTTTGTGATCTTAAGCCTGGTCTACACTACAAAGTTTTACCAGTAAAACTTGCCTTATTTCAGAACATTATAGATACAGTGTAACTAATAAAAGTAGCTTCTGAATGGGGTGGGGGGAAATTCTCAAGTCTCAGTCAGTGAACAGATTACACCAAAACCCATGTCCACACTGACAGTTTTCCGAAAACCTTCCATCATTGCTCCAGTACCAGTACAATTCCACTGGTGAGAGCAAAGGTGAGAATGCTAGTGGAGCCTGGCTGCTGGTGCTAGTACCACTATGTCATCTACACTTGCTTTCAGATGACATGAGGGTGAAAATGCTAGTGCCTGGTCTACACTAGTGTACCGATCACTGCTAGTGTCCTGGCATTAGATCTGCAGCGGAGAAATCCCTATAATTGTCACTATAGAGACATGCACATGCATCCAACGAAGTGGGTATTCACCCACGAAAGCTCATGCTCCAATACGTCTGTTAGTCTATAAGGTGCCACAGGACTCTTTGCTGCTTTTACAGATCCAGACTAACATGGCTACCCCTCTGATACTTGACACTATAGAGACAGCTTCAAAGTCCTGTCTGCAGGATTTAAAGTAGTCCTGGCACAGCACCGGAAGCAGCATAATCTT
Source organism: Mauremys mutica (assembly GCF_020497125.1). Lineage (NCBI taxonomy): Eukaryota > Metazoa > Chordata > Testudines > Geoemydidae > Mauremys > Mauremys mutica. The sequence continues at coordinate 8,854,488 of NC_059085.1, forward strand.
TCCTGGGGTGGCAGAAAGGAGAAGGCTTGCTCCTGGAATGGAGAAAAATATAGATTTTTTTTTCAAGCTACTGAATAATTGTTACATAAATTATGATAACCCCCTTATTCCTCTCCATCCTTCCAGATCTGTAAATCTTCCAGATCTGTAAAACTGTTAGAAGTTAGGCTTGCTCCAAATCCGCCTCTGAACAGTGGCTGATTGTCGTTAAATGGTCCATGGAAGTGAACTTACAGTGTGATATAGCAGCAGAAAAAGCCAGTGTGAATTCAGAAACAACATGTCATGGAATGCAGAACTGACAGTCTGTGGAATGACTACACCAACTAGAATACTGTGTACCGGACTGGGTCTCTCTTGACCAGGGAGGTGCTGACAAATTGGAAAGAATACAGAGAACAATAACCGTGATTTAGAAGCTGAAGCCATTGATTTATGAGTCTAGATTAAAGGATACATTCCTATATATTAAAGGATAGACTAAGCTAAACGTGCATCTTGGCTGAACCACAACAAAGGTAGGGAGGTACACGACTATCTACCAAAAGGATGTCAAATATTAAAGAGAGTGAGGATTTGTTCAAGGTGGTTCAAGGATGGGGGTGTAACTAGGAGGAATGGGATGAAATTAAGGAAAGGAAAATCAAGGTTGAATATAAATGAAAACTTCCTGACACTGAAATCTGGAAAGCTCTGGGGACGTCTCCTAGGGAACATGGTGGAAGCCTCATTGCTTAGGTGATCTGAAACTAGACTGGGCAGAACACCAGCAAATGTAGTGAGAGGAATAATCCCTGCACTGAACCATGTTTGGAGCTACATGGACTAAATGACTTAATGCATCTTTTCTGTCTCTGGTTTCTGATTCACTCTGGTTTCATTCCCGATGAAATTGATTTTTTTTTTCCTCCTCCTTTTCCCCATCAATCTTGGCGTGGCTCGCCTGATTGCAATCAGGAAATCACCTGCTATGCGATGAATGGATCAGCCTCAGTCACTGTAATTGAGTATCGTTTTTTTCGTACATTGCCATCTAATTTTCTGTCCTCTGCCTGTCTTCTCCTTGTTCCTTTCTCTCCAGAACAGAGGTTTCAGAACTTTGAAAAATGACCGCTATTTGAGATGCTGATTTCCAGTCTGTAGTTTGTATCTGAGACCATGTGTATGCTGCTTCTTGTCTTTTGCCTTGTGACTGACCTTTTGGAAACCTGAGGTTGATGAGAGCTGACAGCTGGAGGGAAAATGTGGGAGAACGTAGGAAGTCATTGGGGAAGAGGGCACTGATGGCTTTAGTGGGATGGCACAGGCTGGAGTTTGATTAGGTTGGAACAGCAATGGGAAGGAGTTTGGTTTCAGCAGGTGGGGAGTTGACCCGATCAGAGTGGTGCGGGGAAGCGATGCAGATGTGAAGACAGCAGAAATACACCTTGAAATACTGAGGTACCTGTAATGATTTCAATACCCTGGGGCACAGGGTCACCTTTCAAAATCTCACTCAGTCTATGATAAGAAGTCTAGGGAGGTTTATGCCCTCTTGAGTTACAATGCCCTTTAAAGGGAAAATGGTTGTGTTTTGAACGCAGGCCTTGCAGGACAAGTTGTGCAAGGACAAGAGTCAGGTGAAGAACAAGGAGAATCATCACCAGCCACAGACTCAGTGTAGGACCCAGAAGCTGGGCATAGAGAAGAGGTCGGGGTCTGCTCACAACTGGGACGCTGGAGCGCAGGGCCAGGAAGCCTGCAGCATGAACGTTGAGAAAACAGGTAAAGGGGGAGGCATGAGAATTAATGGCCATTAATTCTCACGCCTATCTCTGTCTTAAGGCAACAAAATCTGAAAGAAACTGCTTCATAGTGAAATGAGATTGGGGGTAAGTGAATTTCCTCAGCTCACAGCTAATGCAATGATTCTTCTATATAAATAGAAACTGATTACTCATTAGGGAATGACTTGGGCTCAGGAGGGATTAAATGCAAACCAGGTGTTTGCACGCAGGTAACAAAAATAAACTGTGCTGGGTCACGTCAGGTCACTGACAGATTAATCTAACCTTTGATCTGAAGCAGAGTGATCTTGTTTATTTCTTCTCTTTTAAGGAAACTTTATCACAGTGCAGTTATAACCACCTATTCCCTCCTAGTGCATTGCCGCCTCCTTTCCTCTTCATCCCTGCTCTCTTGCCTCTCCTCAACCTGAGTTTTTATCCTGTTCTATGTCTGTTTCGCCGCCTGTCTCTGTGCTGTTGGGTCTTGCTTAAATATTCTGGTTTTGTCTTCAGTCCCCCTCCCACTAGAGGAGATAAGTGGCATTTCAGAAGATTATACGTCTTGCTTTGAAAGCTGCTTCTTGCTCAGATACTCTTCTGAGTCTTAAGCGCTTAAATCGACAGCTCAAACGTGGGGCCTCATCTTTGCTGTCATACAACTGCTGAGGACAGTGTCCCCTGCAATGTGTTCAAGAGGCTGGTAGTCACTCAAAGCTCTTTTCTCCCTCTCCCTTGTTAACTTCCAAAGTGGACAATGTGGATTTGGCAGAAATGGAGTCCTCATTGCTCCTTTTGTCCTGCTTCCCATCCTTCTATAGGCAACATCTCTAGCACAAGAGGCTAAGTGTCTCTTCAGGGTTGCAGTCTCTTGGCCGGGAAAAGGAGGTGAAGCAAGAGCTTTTCACTAAAGGTGCATGGAAACATATTCACCTTTATGAGAGAAATGGCAGGTCTGATTCTCATCCACTAACGCCAGTTTAACGCCATTGACTTCTGGGGGTTAGTCCTGTTGTACAGATTCAGGCCTCATGTTTTTGGTGAGGAAGAAGCTACTCAGAAACTGTGCTGGAAGTTGGATTTTGATTCCTATTATTTATTTTCTCCATCAGAAACTAATTACCTGGGCTTGTCCAGACACATCAGAGTGAGCCACTCCCTGCTGTGCTCTGGTTTAGAACTTGCTGGGTTATCTGTGGGAGACCTCCCTCTCCGCCCTGAGCGGGCCTCAGGACAGTGTGTGCGGGAGAGCGCCAAGCGTGTTACACAGAGAGAGGAAGAGGCGGCTCAGTGACAGAAACAGGAAGGCGCGTAAGAAAGGGGGAAGGCGTGCCAGCTGGAAATGTAGGGTGCCAAGAGACAAAAAGTCATGCAAGGAGTAGGCGGACACATGAACTGCAGCTTTCTTCTCAGGCAGGGGAACTAGCGTGTGAAAATGACGTAACCAGAGTAAGTATACAGTGAGTTAGACCTAGAATTTATCTTCACAAGTCTGCGGTGCCCCCTTCTCTGAACCCCCCTGCTGCTGCTGCTGCTATTTCCTCCTCTGCTGCCCCTGCTCCCACTGCCGCTTCGCTAAGCCTTTCCCTGCTTTTCTAGCTGTGCCCACCCGAGGCAAAAGGCTCATCTGAACTTTGCTGATCCCTCCATCTGCTAATGCTCCTTGAGCGTTTTACCGGCTTTGCTCATAGGTGTAGCAGGCTTCCCTGCTCTATAGGCTCCCCATTGGGGGAGGGATAGCTCAGTGGTTTGAGCATTGGCCTGCTAAATCCAGGGTTGTGAGCTCAACCCTTGTAGGGGCCACTTAGGGATCTGGGGCAAAATCAGTACTTGGTCCTGCTAATGAAGGCAGGGGGCTGGACTCAATGACCTTTGGAGGGCCCTTCCAGCTCTAGGAGATAGGTATGTCTCATGTATTATTTTTATTATTATTATTCTCTGGCAAATGGTTGGCAAGCTGCAGACTAGAGAGGCTCAAGACACTACACAGTCAGCTATAAATGGAGCCCTACCAAATTCAGGGTCCATTTTGGTCAATTTCACGGTCATAGAATTTTAAAAATTGTAAATGTCATGACGTCAGCTATTTAAATCTGAACTGTCACAGTGTTGTAATTGTAGGGGTCCTGATCCAAAAAGGAGTTGTAGTGGGAGAGGGGGATTGCGGTACTGCTACCCTTACTTCTGTGCTGCTGCTGGCGACGGCGCTGCCTTCAGAGCTGGGCAGCTGGAGAGCAGTGGCTGCAGGCCGGGAGCTCAGCTGTGAAGGCAGGGCCACCCCTAGCAGCAGTGCAGAAGTAAGGATGGCATGGCATGGTATTGCCACCCTTACTTCTGTGCTGTTGCTGGTGGGATGCTGCCTTCAGAGCTGGGTGCCCGGCCAACAGCTGCCGCTCTCCAGCAGCTCTGAAGGCAGCGCAGAAGTAAGGGTGGCAATATTGCGACCCTCCTAAAATAACCTTGTGAGCCCCCCCTGCAACTCCCTTTGGGCTCAGGACCCCCAATTTGAGAAAAGCTGGTCTCCCCCAGGAAATCTGTGTGCTATAGGGTAAAAGCACACAAAAGACCAGATTTTGCGGGGAGAGACCAGATTTCACGGTCCGTGAGGCGTTTTTCATGGCTGTGAATTTGGTAGAGCCCTACCTATAAACAGCTGAAAAGCCAGAAAGTGTTGAAATAACAGGACATTTCATTTGTACACTTTGCACATCAACTGCTGTCTACCTCAGCACCTACTATACAATTTCAGTGTTAAATGCCCCATATAAATCCTATGGTCTGAGCTGCCCCATATATAATCAACATGTTTTGCTGTTTGTACACATCTGGCTGCAGCCTTTCTGGGAGTCACTGATGTCCACTTTAAAAGTTTTTCAGAACAAGCATGAAAGTCTGTGTGGCTGTGTCTGAAAAGCTGTGAGTGTGTAACTCACAGTATAAAGTGTCTGCCTTGCTTTGAGCTCTAGCATACATAGAATACTGCTGTGTACGGTAATTAGCTTCCCAACCAGTAAGTCTGTGTGGTAAGTTATATAATGTAAGCTGCCTGCGCCATTGGCAGACCTGCCTTTCCAAGCCTCCGGTCTCCCAAGAATGATTTCTGGAGAATAACATGTTGGAACAGATGATACACCTGGACCAAAGGGGAACATGTTCAAAGCATAGAATAATCTCCATGCTTTGTTTGAATTAAGTTGGGTACAATTGCCATGGTTTTAAATTGACTGGTTTAAATTCCCTAGCTGAAGGATTCAGTGTCCCAGCACAGGATTAAATTAGATAATACACACAGATACACAGTGGTTTCAGACATGCCCTGACATCTCCTTGTATCCTAGGATAGCACTTTTGAGGTGAGAGAACACTCCCAAAGGAATAACACTTTGCATTTATATATGACTTTACAGGCTCTTTTCTTAACATTTGGTGGATGTTATCCCCTCTGATGTATAGTATCCCTCTTTTACATATGGAGAAACTCAGTAGGTTAAAAGCCAACAAAGGTGCACGCTGCTTCTGGACGCCCAACTCGAGTCGCTTTAAAGGTGTCTCAAGCGCCCAAAAATTGAGGCAAAATGCCACCCAGAATCAGTGGTCACTTGTGAAAATATTGGCCCTATTCATAACGAGGCCAAAAGGGACCAGGCGATCATCCGCTCTGACCGCCTGTATCCATAGCACTTCCCCAAATTAGTTCCCGTTTGAACTAGAATATACCTTTTAGAAAAACATCCGATCTGGATTAAACAATTTCCACCACAGCCCATGGCATGCATCTTATTTCTAGTTTGAATTCAGCCCTTGGATCTTGTTATACCTTTGAACTGGCCCATGGTCACACACCAAATCAGTGACAGAGCGAGGCTTAGAACTCAATAGCTGCTTTCCAGCCCTTTGCTCACACCATTATCCCATAACTTCTCTCTACAGAGAGGAACACGTCAAAGGCCCGCAGCTGGTATATTAAACACGTCTTACAACGAGACAGAGCTACCAAATGTTTACATAGAAAAAAAAATTTGTCTTGCAGCAAAAGCAGCTTCTTCTGATAAGTACACTTTGCATAAAACAAGCACTTCGACTGCTTGCACTTAGCCAGGCAATTACCAGCCCTGTTATTTGCCCTTGAAGTCACAGAACTGTGTCATTTCTAGTAGTTATTTAAACAGGTGGGAGGCAGGGCAGGGTGGTATGAGGCTCATGGCAGGCTGGAATCCTGACCTAATCTCTCTTTCTTATGGCCACAGATTCTCCCTCCTCACCACCATAGCGCCTCCTTGTAGTGTCACCCCAAATCCTGGGAACTAGCCCGTTCCTTTACTTCCACCTGGGAAGTAACAAGTACTTTAAGGATTAGTTACATGAGCTACAATGTTAGGCCTCTATGAACATGTATGTCTATAGGATAGACTGCAGTTATCCCCTTTCTCCAATCAAAAACATAAGCCCAAATATAATCTAAACCATATAAAGCCATCCACAACCTGTTTCCAAAAAATAATGTTCCCTTCATAATTCATTTCAGTTAAAACAATAAGAGGAACTGTGAGGTGCCGTTTGTTTCCTCACTGCTGAGGGCAGAGCAGTGAGAAAATAGCAGGGCAATTTCCTTCCACAGCGCCTCACTTTTCCAGCTTGTTTGTCCACTGTGCATTGCAGCCACTGTCAGCGCCTCCCTCACCTGCCACTGGTGTCAGATCAAAGCCATCAAAATTTAGGAGTTTGTGTGATTTTTTGTTTGTTTGTCTGAATTAAAAAATATGAATAGTGAGGCCTGACATTACCCGAAGGACTTCAGACGCGAGGAGAAATAAGGGCCTTGCAAAGGAGGGATGGACTAGTGGATACGTCACTGGACTAGGCCTTTAGGAGAGATGCGTTTGAGCCCTGGCTCAGCCACAGACTTCCTATGTCATTTAGTCTAGCTGTAAAATGAAAAAGGGGGCTAGTACTTCTCTACCTCATAGGGGTGTTGTGAGGATAAGATCCACCGACGACTGTGAGGTGCTCAGACGCTACCATTATGAGGGCCATGTAAGTGCTTAGACATGTAGATAGGAGCTGCAGACCAAAGCTGCCCTTACTGTTTTGTAGGGCCAGATTATTACCGATAGGAGCCGAGTGGGGAAAATGAGTGAGATGTGACCATGGAGCACCGTTAGGAGATAACAGCGTGTGGCATGGAGGAAGGAGATTGCTGCAGTATCCTCTTCACTAGATAGCCTTTGTTGCCATGCTTTGGATGGTGGCTGGTGCGCTCCTTCACTTGCTGGCCACAGCCAAGAGGGAAATGCCTCGTAGTCCCCTTGGCTCAGCCCCCCTTCTTGGTAGAACTATTGCCCATTGCAAAGGGTGTTTTGGGTTATTTTCCTCAGTTTGCCCCAAAGCATTTTTTTTAACGTCTTAAATGAAATCACAGGCTCTGTCTGTGTTTTCTTTCTTGCTCGTGGAGCCAGGAATGTGGAAGTCAGCGGGTGATGAACTCCTCAGCCTGGGGCTCAGAAGCAATGGGGTATTTATGAACGTCACATGCTTGTGTGTTCACCGTGTACTTTTCACCGGCCAAACGGCCAACAGGGAGTTTCCTGGGGGGTTGTGACTGTGGAGATGTGACGTTCGTGCCATCGCTGTCTCACTCTGTTTCTCACTTGCATCTCTGTGCTTGGAACACTGTTCCCCACATGCTTCCATTGGTTGAGTGGCCACCATTTTCCATCTATGACGAGCTGAACAGCTTTGAAAGAAAATTAAAAAAATATTTTAAGGTATTGAATTGTCAGGATTTGTCTCAAATGCCCTCTGTGACAGTTTCTTCAGCCATGGTCCTACATGAACTTAAGCACGCGTGTGACTTTACTATGGCGGAGCTCTGGAGTCCTGCTACAGTCAGTGAGACTGCTCACACGAGTAGTTAGGCAGACGCGTATGTGCTTACAGAATCACAGCCTCGTTTTGGTTCTGTCAGTGTGCACAGAACTGTCAAACAACTTACTGTTGAAAGGTGTGCACACTTATTTCAGGAAAAACTTCCAATCAAACGATTCATCTTCTGTATCTGGAGCATCCCTGCAGCTCCTTCTGGGGGCTGGCAGAACTGCACTGGGATTCACTACTGGTTCCTTCCCTCAGAGCATTGATTGGAGCAGTGGGTGGTGATTGGAGCCGTGAAATGGTCCTCTACACAGGTTAAGCCCGTGCAGCTCAGGAAGGAATCTGGGGTTTTCACTGCATTATGGTCTTTTTCTTTTTGTCTTTACATCTCCTGCTCCACTTTAGTCATTTAGTTGGCCCTACATTTAGTCCACACTTACTGGCCTTTCCTGGCGTGCATCTGTCATTTCATCACGCACTGCCAACCCCTGTACAGTTACACCTACCTGCTGCTTTGTAAATGCCATGCTAACACTGTTCTTGTTGCAGGTGGAAGATTCTTTGGTGGGAAATGCTCCAGCTTGTCAGGAGCACGTCAGTTTCCTATGATCCAGAAGATGGTGGAGTCTATGGCCCAACTGCAGGAGGAGAAGCTGCAGCTGCAGGAAGAGCTGCTGGCACTGCAGGAGAAACTTTCTGCACGGGAGAATGAAGAACTTGCTGTGTCTGTCCAGCTGCAGGATCAGGTACTGCACAAGATGGGGGAGGAACTCTGTGAGTGAACCGTGACATTTTTCAGGGTCCAGATCCCAAAAGGTATTAGGTTCCTAGCTTCCATTGATCGCGGAGGGAGTTAAGTGCCTAAATACCTTTGAGGATTTCAGCCAAGGTGTTTAAGCCAACATTGTAACTTACGTGCAAATTGCTATGTTCCAAGTGCCCTCACACTAAATATCTGATCTAATTCCTCTTATAGTTATTCTGTTGCTAAGAAACACATTTTTTAAAGCAGATATTTTGCAGGACTTGGATACACAATGTGTTGTGCTCCCTCTGTGGGCTCTGCAGCAGCAGTCAGCTCACAGGTCTAGTACAGGAGGTGTGGAGGAATGTTGGGGGCGGGGGGGGGGAAACAGTGATGCCAGGCAGCTTGGGCTTCAGCCTGGCGTGGCAGGTGCCACCTCCCCCAACTCACCTCTTTTTTTGGTCTGGGTGGGGGAGGCACAATCAAAAATTGTAATTCAAAGGGGGCCTCAGCTCAGACAGTTTGAAAACTGCTGGTCTGGTGATTAGGGCAGGACTCTAGGACTGAGGACTTTGAGTTCTAGTCACAGGTCTGCCTTTGACTTTTTCTGATGTTGAACAAGTTGCTAAACAGCTGCATGCTTCAGGTTCCCTGTCTAATCTTCTACTGAATCACTTTTGTGGCATTTCAATAATCTCATGAAGTGCTTATAAATCCTTTGATGAAAAGAGCTCGTTAGGCACCAAGTCTTGCAGTCTAGCAAAACCTACTCTCAGAGCTATGCTGCGATTGTCCATTATACTAGTGCACAAAGGGCACAGCACGATAGATTTGTTGTATGAAATAAGCAAGTTAATTCTAGCGTCTTTCAAAAGGCAGGAAGTAAGAAACACATTTAAAAATCAGTTTCCCAGCTGAGAAGGAGAAAACTGATAAGAGAATAGGTATGTGGGTGGGTGGATGCGGGAAAGGGTGGTGCATGAGCTACAAAGACATTCTTTGGTTTCTAAGAAACAACACATTTTTGAAAGTCATTACCTGGCTGTTTGTCAAAGTGTAGCAAGATTGTGTGACATTGGTAACCTCCCCCCACAAAAAAAAACTTTTTTTTTTTTTGTGAGAAAGTGGGACTACAGGCTCATAATAAAAAGACTCTGTGTGGGAAGGGGGATTAGTTTATAACTCTAGATGTGACTATGGTTTGATTCTGCTCTTAATTACACTGATCTAAACACCGAATAATTGCATTGAGTTCAGTTGGGTTACTCTGAATGACACCGGTGTGCATAAGTCAAAGCAGAATCTGGCCCTATACCAACTAACAGAGAGAGAGTGACACTGTATACAGGAGGCAACTCTCTGCTAGGGAAAAACAACTAGCTAGCATGTGGACAAAGGAGAAGGATAAATTAAATGTCCCATTTCTTTAAAGAGATTCTAAAGGCTAAGAGATACAAAGGCCACACCTAAGTGCCAGACATAGCTAAGAAAACCAGTGGGTGTCATTTCTAGCAATTGTGGCCAGGCTGGAGATACAACTAGTGAGGTCTAGCCAGGCATGCAACCAGGCTCCACCTATTTTTCCAGGAAGGGATGGGTCTCCACTACAGGTGAAGTGAATCAGTGTCTCCTGTTGTTGTCTTCATCTTCACCTGGAAGAGAGATGAGCTGGTATTTTCTAATTTAACACTGTGAGTTTTCTGCTAATGAATTTAGGGTTAAACAAACTCTGATGTTAAATGTACTGATAATCACTTATTCTGAGTGGCTTTTGTGTCACAGGTGAATGCTTGTCTGTGAATTCTGTAAATACTATTGATTCTAAAGACTTTTCAAGCTCGCCCCAGGTGACTGACTGAAGTTGGAATGGTATGAAGTATATAAATCCAGTCACAGATAGATGGCTATGCGTAATGCAGACTTGCTTGTGATAGATTTTTTCCTGCTTTTGTGTCCCCACTATAAGGACCAACTATTGTGAGCGTCCATAGATTTTTACTCTTTTTAGAGAGATGCTGATGTTGTTGCACTGAAATAGTATAAACTTTCATATTAAAGGGAAGTAAAATATATTAAAATCTAAGTTATGGATATTAAAATAATTATTAAAAGTGATTTTTAATCCCTCATATGTTCTCTGCATTTCTCTAAGGTTGGACAATGAAAATAGATTAATCAGTGGCAACTTTTGTTTATTTTTTTCTTCACTTTCTGGTCCTCATGCACTTGCACAGTGCTGCCATATTTGGGGACTATCTTGTTTAAAAACAAACTACTAATTCTACTGGTCTTCGGTTTTGTAGAAGTTTGTCTTTATAAAAGCCTAATTTGTAGGCAATATATGACTTCAGTGTACTTTTTTTAAATGGAACAGCTAGTGTGGAGTGGCATCTCAGAATACGGTAATACCATGTATTTAAGTACTAGTTCTAACCTCACCTCATTAGATGGGTGTAACTTAATTGAGCTTAATTAATTGTAGCACACTGTAAACATATATTTGTTTTAAGTCAGCAGTTCTAAACTGTGGTCCCCAGATCAGTGAGGGGCTGCAGATTGCTGGGTGGTCACAGGGTAACAGCTCCTTCTCTTTGTTTCCAGCTGTTAAATGCTATTAAAAGAAGCTGAAGTATGCGAATAGTCTGCTAACATTTCTTTCCCTTGTACTTGCCTGCTGTGGCTGCCACAGGGATGTTCCATGCTCCCAGGCGGAGGGGAAGCACTAATGAGTCTCTTTCTGTTAAGAAATGGTTCACTGTGTAGGAAAACATTAAGATCCTTTGTTATAAGCTAAACAATCAAAATGGGTATTTGTTGTCAAGGGGAGCCAATTGTCAACAGTAACTCCATCCTGGAGAGACTGTTTGGGTTCAGTTCTCTGGTGGGATCCACTCCCAGCACAGGGGACCTTCCAAGCTGATATAAAAACTCCATCGACCCTCCTCTTAGCTCCTGTTTTAGGGGGGGTGTCCAGGTTCGGTGCAGGTTATCCTTGGGAGAGGGAAGGGATGTGGTCTGAGTGCGCTGTGCTCTGTCTGCTCTCATAGGGAGGCATGGGAAGCAAAAGATTTGTTAGAGACCCCTTGAGGTTGCTCTGACTAAAGCCGGGGGCAGAGCGCTCTTCAGCTACTATGGGACCACCCCCCCCGGCCTTCATTCTGCATTGAGCACTAATATGGGGGAAAACAGAGTTGGGGTCTTTATCTGGAGAAGTGCACACCACCAGATCTTTGTGTCTGAAGACCCTGCTCCTACACTAATCAAAGAGGGGAGACTGAGAGCCAGAATGTACACTTTGGAGAAGTCTAAAGTGTGTGTGGTGCAGGGGAGAGAGGGGAAGGTTGTCAGGCTGTCCTGGAGTGGCTCAAGAGTGTGGGTACCAATCCCAGGGCAGACTGTTGAGAAGCAAGTCAGAAACCCCAAATTGGCTGTGAGTTTTATACTTAGATTTCACCTAACAGCCTAACCGTGGAGTCATAGATGGTTCCCTTGGCTACTCTGAGCTATCTTTCAACCTAGGGAAGCTAGCTCTTGTGATAGATGGTGCCCTGCACCAAAAGTCACAACAGTAGTCAGTAGCCAGATCCAAAGGACCAGTCCCGTATACCAGGCCAGTTGCACCTTAGATCTCGCACTAAAGACAAAGCTTGTAGCCAATCCTGTCAAACTATCTAAAGATTTATTAACTAGGGAAAGGAAACAAAAGAATTATTTACGAGGTTAGAGCAGGTAAACATACACACACTCTAAAGGTAATAGAGGTTTGTATAATAAGCAATCTCTATATGTCCCTTAGGGCTAACCCACGCTAAGCAGCTGGGGGACCCCATGCTTATGCCTAGAAATCTTGCCCTCTGGAGTCTAAGCAGCATAGAGATACAGTTTCTCCTTTGTAGGGATGTTTGAGCTGCCAGCTCACCTGATGGGAGGAATTCACTTGCATGTCTCCTCTTCGGGGGTCCGGGTGGGGGAAGCAATCAACCAAGTCTTTTATCTTCTTTGATGTTCCACAATAGTTCTTCTAGTGTTGATGGGCCCTCACTGTGGGACAGGACATGACACCTTGTGTTGTAGGCCAGCATTGCACACTCTCACCAGTCTACGGAGGCTTACATTGCAGGTGCTCAGATATTACCTTACAATATGCTATGCAGATGATATAAGGGAGATTAATGCTCACGACCATTGACAAGCATTCAATAAAGTCTAGACGCTAAGGCCATTTTTAGAACTCGAATACTTGTTTTAACCCACAGGTGAGCCAGACTGAGCCGTGGTCTCCGTTACAGAGTTAGGGCGAAGCAAGGCAGCTTATGTCGACCTAACTCTGTAAGTGTCTACACTAACATTTTGCTCCCACAGATGCAGTTCACCCATTACACCAATTTAATAACTCCGCCTCCGCAAGAGGCATAGCACTTAGGTCAACGCACTATCAATGTAGACACTGCGTTGCTTACATCGGCTGTTGCTGGCTTTCAGAAGCTGCCCCACAATGCCCCACACTGACAGTTCAATCAGTGCAAGCGCTCCTGGGGAGGACGCATGTCGCCCCCAAAAGGAGCATAGTGTGGACATGCAAACACAATGTCATCACTGTGGTGGCGCTGTGGCAATGTAACTTAGGTCGCTATAATCTTGTAGTGTGGACACACCCTCATTCCAGCTGAGTATCTGTCAGTGCTCAGTTGAGACACGGGCGCCTGGCATGAGCTGGCACCTGCTTTGCCAGCATCACAGGGTTTAGCTCACTTTTTGTGGCTGCTCCAGCACTCTGGCAGGTGCTGTTGAAACACACATTTCATCCTGGCTTTATCATAATCCTCTGGGAGTCTATCAGGCTCCCCCGCGCTACCTTAGAGTAACTCAGGTTCCATCCGTGTGTCTGTTCTGATGCAATTCTGCGCACTGCTGCCATAACCCTTCACGCTCCTGCCGTCCTGTGAGATTGAGAGCTCTGACCGTGAGACGGAACTTGGCTGGCAACAGGCAGCATTAAATGTTGAACAAAAAGGCTGCCAGTCGGACTAGTCTCTTAAATACTGAAATGTGGACACTTGCAGCTGTCCTGAGGGTAAACATGATGTGCATAGTGTAATCGTCGGCAAAAGTCCTCCTTACCGTATATCACTGGTTCTGTTCAAATTTAGCCTATTATCCTGCAGGTTGCTTCAGGCAGATGGACAACTGTACCTGTGAGAAGCCCCCTGGAGTCAGTGGGGTTCAGCACAGGTGCAGGGGTCTGCCTGTGTGGTTCTCATTGCAGGATAGAGACCTTACCTTGTAAGTGCTTTGGGGGCAGGGACACTGTATTTTGTCTTTAGTGAAGCCGCAGCACACAATGGGGCGCTATAATGTAAAAATAACGGGCTCCTGTGGTGTAGCTGGTGACGTCTCTGAAACTGCACCGTAGTCATTTTTTTCACTGGATTTCCTTGTCTGACACTGATAGAAGAATAGGACCAGGTAGAGCTGAAAACTAAATGAGAGCACTGCAGAAATCCCATACGTTTTGCCAAAATTCCCCGCTTCTCTTGTTCCTGAGTATGAAGATGGGCACACTAGTAACATACAGACAGTGCTTCATTGATAGTGAAAGAGGTGATGTGGCTCAAGCGATGTGGCTCAGGTGCCGGGACTCTGAACTGCCAAGCTGCGAGGTGCCAGGCTCAGCCCTAGGAAGCCCTGGAACAAATTAAGCCCTGCCTGCAGACTGCTATCTACTTTATCCCTGGAGTAAATATCTCGTACACACATGGAATGAAAATGGTGTGCTCTACGCAGAAAAAAATATTCTTTGATGTCAGTTTAGGAAGATTCTCCTTCAAGAACCTCACCTTATAAAAGGAATTTAAAAGCCACTGCTAGAAAAAGAAAGTAATAGACCTCTTCCTAGAAGAAAAAGCAAAAAGTGCCAGAAGCTGGGAATGGGCAACAGGGGATGGACCACTTGATGATTCCCTGTTCTGTTCATTCCCTCTGAAGCACCTGGCATTGGTCACTGTAGGAAGACAGGATACTGGGCTAGCTGGAACCTTGGTCTGACCCAGTATGGTCATTTTTATGATACAGGAAAGCAAAGATCCCTGGTGAGGAGGGGATGATTTGATCTCTGAGCACAGTTGGGGTGGAAGATTTCTCCAATAAGAAACAGCATTTTTATCCATTAAAGTTTCTCCCCAGATTTGGTGAAAGAATGGAGGACAAGCTGTCAAAATGCTCATGTGGTAGAAAAAAAAATCTTTTTTTTTTTCAAATCCTCAAACGTGCACTGAGGCAGAAAATGAGTATGTGGTGTGAGTAGCACTCAAATGTGCAAGCAATTATCAGAGGAAATGGGATGAAATTGAGCAAAGAAAACTTTGGCTGAATATCAGAAAATAGTCCTAACTGTGTGGTCTCACTCTGAGGAATAACCTGCTCTTAGGAGGTGGTAGGGGTCCCACTACTTGGAACTAAAACTGGATTGGAGCAGATACTGCCAGGTATCTGTGCTGATAGCAGGTGGTGGAGTAAGGGACCAGATAAATCTATTCCCTTTCCAGCTTAAATGTTCCCACTTTCTGTTGATCTTTTCAGTGGGAGCTCAGTTAGCCGGGGCTGTTATGTATACAGTTCTCTCCAAAAAGCTGCCTCTATGGTATTCTACAGTCGTATTAGCAGAAATAAAGAGAGTGTGTTGCTTGTTTGATGATGAATAGCACCCCGTGTAATTTGGGGATTGCTGGTATGGTAAGTTGTCTTCTCAGGGCCAGCATCCTTCCAATATAGTCTTGGGTGCTGCTTTCTCTGAGGTGGGGGGGTCCACAACTCATAACTACCCGGTCTATCAGTCCGGCTCTGTGTGGCTTGTAGGAAGTTCATGACTCGAAGCACTTTCCGTTTTTGCCGGCGCATTGCAGCTTCAAGTGAAGCGATGTGTAATTTGAGCTGGTGTGTGTTGGGAGGAGGTGTTTGTGGTCAAAATACAAAAGGGACCAGCCTAGTCAACTTGTGCCTGTGTTGACAGGTTGAAAATCTGAAAGGGAAACTTCTGGATCAAGCTCAGGAAGTGACCAGACTCCGTTCTGCATTGGTGAGCCCTTGGAAATTAATATGTTTTTTATATCTGCATGACGTGTCTTTTTCCCCTGAGGAGATTGTTACATTCGTGGTTGAAGTTGTTGGTTCCTTAGTATTTTACATATGAGACCATAAAACAGGGAGAGAAAAGAAGGAAATCTTAGTGCAAATGGGGATTGTTTAGAAGCCTAAGGACGATGAATGAAATACTCCCAGAACCATAGGTTTGATTTGGATGGATTTTGACCGACGCGAGGTAGATAAATTGAAGTCCATTAAGTTAAATGGGAGTTTGTCCAATGCAGCCTTAAAACAGAGGCCCTGGCACTCTTCTCCATAGCAGGAGTTTGCTGCTTGTGTCCCTGACAACATTTCCCACGCCACTATTACTGTGGTATTCACTGGCTGCATTCTGCCCTTCACCCCAGAGCTGGCTGCATTTCAGTAGGACCGTATGTGTATAGTTTGTGAAAAGGGCAGAATCCTTAATTATTAATGATACTGTGCCAAATCCTGTTCTTTCTTTTATGGTGCAACTCCACTCAAGTCAGATGCATTGCAGGGGGGTAGGGAGAGAGCAGAATTTGACCCACTGACTAAAAGTAAAATATTGAGTTAACAAACACTTGGTCCCCCTTTTCTGCCCCTTTCAGGGTGGCACTGACTTGGAAAAGCATCGCAATCTGCTCGTTGCAGAGAACGAGCACCTAAAGCAAGACATGAAGTCATGTGAGGCACAGCTTCAGAAGCTGAAGAAGCAGCATGTGAAATGCATTGACTGCGAACACATCCAGGTAAAGAGGTCACGAGGCGGGGGTGTATGCATACAGACCTGTTCGTTATGGATCATGTGCCTGCGCCTCTGCCTGCTGATCACATGAAAATTGGCTTCCTCTCACCCCCTCCCAACTTGGTTTGCAGGAGAATGCAAGGCTGCAAGAAAGGTTGGCCCAGCTGCAGCTGGAGGTGGAGGAGGCTAAGGGGAGGCTGTCGGAGCTGGACCTGGAAGTGCAGCAGAAGACCAATCGCCTGGCAGAGGTAGAGCTGCGCTTAAAGGACTCCCTTGCCGAGAAGGCTGAGGAGGAGGAACGACTCAGCAGGCGGCTGCGGGACAGTCAGGAGACTATAGCTAGCCTGAAAGCCCAACCCCAGCAGATAAAGGTGAGATGCAACAAATCATTTTTGCAGAGCGACTCCTGTCGATCATTCTGCCCATTTGCTGTTCAACATCCAAGCAGAATGCGTGTCTTTAAATTCCTTTTAGAGCGAGAGGGCCAAACCCTGGCAGGCTTTCTCCCCTATCAACCCCTTGATATCAAAGGGGGTATAAAATGGGCTAGCACTTGACTCAGAGAATCTAGGCACTTGCTAGCGGTTTGAAAACTGTTTGTTGTTTGTCTGTAGTTTATACAGAATCCTGGCAGTGCACAAGGTGCTTAGGGTAGGTTAAATCTGTCACCTAAATAAGAGTCCCAGCTTTATGCGCTAAAGATGCCACTACCTGTTTAAAGTTACGGTAGATCTGTAATGGTGGTTGTGCAGATCGGCACTGAACTCCAAGGAACATGCCAGTTTCATCTGGTCCTTGTGGATTAACTTCCTTGAAAATTCAGTGGGGAATGCCTTGAATTCGGGGAATGCCTTGAATTCGGGGAATGCCGTATCTGTCCCAGGCCTGATGGTGGGGAGTTTCTTAAGTGCTTGTGTTGGGAATTTTTTTATAGTATATCATCAAAACGGTGGAAGTGGAGTCATCCAAGACCAAGCAGGCTCTGTGTGAGACCCAGTCACGGAATCAGCACTTGCAGGAGCAAGTGGAGATGCAGAGGCAGGTGCTAAAGGAGATGGAACAGCAGCTGCAGAAGTCTCAGAAAATTGCAGCCCAGCTCAGAGCCCAGGTATTCAGTACTGCATAGAGAATGGGGAAAATATATAACGTGTGGGTGGAAAAGGAGAGAAAAACAGCTACAGAGGAACATAGCAAACTGCATCCAACCTCAGAGCTCAGGTCTCTGGGTCACACCGGGAACGTATATGGGAACAACCTGGAGAAGTTCCATTGGTTGCATTACTCCCTGTTCAATGGCCGTTTTTGATTGACTGTTTCTGACTTAGTCACCGAGCCCCGTGGTACAAGTAAAAGAGTTTGAACAAACTCCGGTAAGAGTTTGCATAAAATGTTGGGTGGGTGGGTGAGTGATTCAGTCCTGCTGGCTTGGCCTCTGTCACAGAGTAAAAACTGCAGTTTGGGTCCCTTCCTAGATTATGCTGTATGAGTCTGAGCTGGAGCAGGCGCATGGACAGATGCTGGAGGAGATGCAGAACATGGAAGATGACAAGAACCGGGCCATTGAAGAGGCATTTGCACGTGCTCAAGTAGAAATGAAAGCTGTGCATGAGAACCTGGCAGGTGAGGAACAGGGGAAGCAAGTTCTACAACAACCTGACACGGATGGGAGGGTGGGTGGTACAGGTACTGGGGAATGTAGCTTTCCAGGTGATGCTACACGTTCTCATATGCAGCAGGACTTCCTTAGGAGTTACTAGAGGAAAGCCACACTTGGATTTAGAAATGCCCAGCAGCATTAGCGAATCCTCCCCACATCCCTGCCATCCGCTCTGATGGTAGTTTGAGTTCAGACCTACACTTCCAAGTGAAGGCATCCAAACAGGAGAAGGGCTTTATCACCTTCCAAGGGGGACCTTAACGTGAAGATTATCAAGTATCTTATGTTTGTTTGCAGGGGTCCGGACAAACCTCCTCACACTCCAGCCAGCACTCCGAACCCTCACCAATGATTACAACAGCCTGAAACGGCAGGTCCGAGACTTCCCCCTGCTACTCCAGGAAGCTCTGCAGGATGCCAGGGCAGAGGTGAGCATGGCAGGAGATTCCTTGCTCTGCGGTAGAGCAGGACCTAACACTATTGCTTTGATTCTGCCACACTTAGATTTGCACCATGAGGAGACAGGTGCTCTTTGATTCTCTGCCATGGGACCATCCCCCATGTTTCCCTTCTTAGATTCCTTTGCTAGTTCCCGCACTGTGAAAGAGAGAGGGGTGTGTGTGTGTGTGTGTGTGTGTGTGTGTGAAAGAGAGCTGTGTGTGTAGCGTGCTGTTGTGGGGGGTTCTCCATACTTCTTTGATTTTGTTCCCCCTCTCATAATTGGTGTCTCCTCCTCTTCAGATTGGACAAGCCATTGAGGAGGTGAACAGCACAAATCGGGAGCTACTCAAGAAATACCGCAGGGAGCTGCAGCTCCGCAAAAAGTGCCACAATGAACTGGTGCGGCTGAAAGGTGTGTGCATGAGAGATTATTTAGGCAGCAGTGAGGGCTGATCTTTTTGGTGGGTGACATTAATGCAACAGGAGGGCAGAGACGTCCCACTTCAAGCTTTGTGATTGGCCTGAAGTTAGACACTTGTTCAGGCGTGGGACTGGGATCGTTGGTTCCTGGGGGACCTACCCAGAAGGGCAATAACGAAAGCTTCAGCACTGGAGCGGAAGCATTTCTTTCGCACAGTAACCTATTGTGGGCTGTCTCCAGATCACCGTGGTTTCACTGTGCTCTACTAGGGACATGATTCATGGCCTGCTGCAGACAACAATGTCTTGTGACTCCACCTCCCACACGCGCTGCACATATTCTGTGCAGGGCACGAGCAACACGTCTGTCTTATGGGAAGTCTGCACAATCTGGCTTGCGGTCTTGCAGCATGTTACTCTAAATCTCCACCTTTGGGATCTGGAAGAGAATGAGAGAGGTGAAGTGGATCGTGTCAAGCATCTTCGCTGTCTGATGCCCTTTGATAAGAGATAATTGGTGGGAAGGCGGATTGAGAGCTTGTCTCTGTATTTTTGTCTTTGTAAAGGAAATATCCGTGTGTTTGGCCGTGTCCGGCCAATAACTAAAGAGGATGGGGAAGGGCCTGAAGCAGCCAACTCAGTGACCTTTGACCCTGACGATGATGCTATCTTGCACCTGATGCACAAGGGGAAGCAGGTCTCATTTGAATTGGACAAGGTTTTCTCCCCACAGGCAACACAGCAAGATGTAAGTACATCCACATGTTTCTGTACTGGTACATTAGCATGGACTTCCACCACAAGAGAAAGGTGTGTGTCAACATGAGTAGAGACATAATTATTTCATAAGGTCGCAGCTCACTCACTGGTCCATGATTTTGTAGGGGAAGGATGGAGAAGAGAAGGTAAATCAACTCTTTCCTCCAAAGGAGCAATAAGCAGGCAGAGTAGAACTCGAGCAGACTTGAGAGCTGTATCTCTGCTCCTGCTGGTATAAATGTATCTACTCTTCCATCATCCCATGATATGCAAAAAATTAATGTAGAAATGAGATTTCAGCACAGCCAGTCAATGCCCAGTGTAATCTGTGGGAGAGGCGTGGCAGGGGGAGTGGTTACGCTGGAGGGTCAGCTATTGCTCATTTTTATTTCTTTCCCATTGACAGGTGTTCCAGGAAGTTCAGGCCCTGATCACATCCTGTATTGATGGCTACAATGTCTGTATTTTTGCCTATGGACAGACAGGTGCAGGCAAGACATATACTATGGAGGTAAATTTTCCCTTCTCACCTTTTCTCTCTGTCTCCCTCCATCTTCCCTTTCAGTGTGTCTTCTTGCTTTGCTTCCTGTATTCTACAGTTCAGCGTCATCATTTCTCGAGGAAGGGTGAGGATAAATTGGTCCCTAGATGACTGTATGTAATGGATACACTCATGGGTAAATGTGGGTAAATTCCCCCTTTGTCATGGTGACCAAGAATGATGTTGTTCCCAGGTAACCATGCACAGCAGCCCTGACTATGCATCTCCCAAGTTTGTAACAAACCGCACAATGCCGACAGCAGAACAGTCTGAAGAAGAAGGTTGGAACCTGGTTGTTTTGCAACCTTCTGGCTGTTCCCCTTCTCTACCATGAGCGTGGGAGGTGGATGTTGGTGATTCCACAGTGAATCATGGACGCCTGTTCCAAGCTTTATCATGGTGTAATATCCTACCGGTGTCCTCACAACTGCACACCTTATGGGCTCAGTGGTGAGTCTTGTGTCAATCACTTTGTCACACCTTTCTCTCCATTGATATCACATGTGAGATTTTTTCTTGATCATCAGGGAACTCCTGAAAACCCAGGAATCAACCAGCGAGCGCTCCAGCTGCTCTTCTCCGAGGTGCAGAGGAAAGCGTCTGACTGGGGCTACACGATCACTGTCAGTGTGGCAGAGATTTACAACGAGGCGCTCAGGTAACAGGAAGGGAGCCTGGGAGGGGTACGAGTCTGTGGGATGTCTGTGTCCCTTACTGGGTGATATGGAGTGTGTGCGCTGAGTAGCCCTGCAAAGACAGGGGCAATCTCTCCTGGTGCTCCTCCAGGGCACGGTGGCTCCGCACTGCGCCTGGGCAGGGCTGTGCATAAATGACACACCCGAACTCTGAACCAGGCTGGCTATTTTACCAGGGAATTTACTTGTAGTGCTTAGGGAAATGCTTAATGGCTGAAAAAGCAGGTTCGCTTCCTATATCTCTCCTCCTCCAACTTGTCTAGTGACAGTCTCTTCTCTCCCATGTCCAGGTAATTGAGAAGCATATGGTGTCTCCAAAATCTAAACTACCAAACTGATTCTGGGCTGTACGTGCTGTTTTTGATGTGTGCCCCAGTCCCCTAGCTTTAGCTGACTCGGGGATTTTTCTCAGCACACAGGGCTTTCAGAACCCCTGCCTGGAATTCTTTCCAAGCCTCGGGTTCCTAGAATGCCTTCTGTGTCTCTGGTCTCTCGCTCACGCCAACACCTGTTAAAACATCAGCCAGCAATCAGATTGTATTTTCCCCCTTCGTGCTTGTGCTCTCTGCCTCCCCGTTTTCCGCTAATAGATGTGGAAACCCCAACAGGCATTAATTGGAAGCTTTTTTACATTAACATTCTCTGCCTGTGTCTTGTGCCTTTGGCACGTTTGGAAATTGTGAGCTACGGTCTCAGAGAATGAGAAGCATTTTCCTCCAGTGAATTCTTCTTGTCTCCTTCAGGAGTAGGGGTGGGGGGTGGAATGGAGCACAGAAGGGTGGCAGCAAAGACGTTGCAAGAATGACTTAATTATACAACAACTGGGTAGGCTGAACCTGAGAAGGAGGCTGTCAGTTGTTGAGATAATAAAAGCTGCAAACCAGGCATGAGTCGGATCAGGTGGAAACAGGGGAGTGGAACTTCTGAATGTGAATCTGTTTGGGGCACTATACGGATGGGTTGTGTTACGTGCCTGACAGACAAATAACACACACAGAAAATAGAAGAGCTGAGACTATAAATAGATGAGGAAGCATCCAGTGGGCAATGATTCCTCTGAAAATCGTATAGCTAGTGTCGCTAGTATTTAGTCTGTGCTTGTTCACCCAAAGCCAATTCAGAGTTTTTAGTGGACAACAGTTGGGGTAAACGTGCTTGAGGAGGGACCCTGGCTTCCAACGGCTGGAAAAAGCTTGTCCTCTCTAGGTCATAAACCTGACCACTGGCAGAGCTGCAGAGCAGAGCAAAGCAAGGGAGCCTGGCCTGACACAGTCTGTAGTTTCCTAGCTGGGGAGGTTAGTTCAGGGGTGGTCAGGCTGAAAGGCCTCAAACCTTTCACCTTTGTAAGTCGCTAGTGTCGGGAATAGAAAATGACACCTGAGTCTGAGGGGAGGGTCACCTTGCCTGTCTCAACAGGGACTTGCTTGGGAGGGAGCCTCAGGAGAAGCTGGACATCAAACTGTGCCCGGATGGCAGCGGGCAGCTGTATGTACCAGGACTGACTGAGTTCCAGGTGCAAAGTGTGGAGGATATTAACAAGGTAAAAACATCCTGAGAGATGGAGAACCCAGGAGGGGAAGGGCAGAGATGGTACCTAGTAGATGGGGTGAGCCAGCTGGGGATCACCTGCTGGGACGGAGTGAACTTCCCTGGGCATTAGAGAGACTTACTCAAGTCCTTCTGTTATGAACAGACCAGCTGCTGGAGCAGTGGTGGCAGCATAGGGACAAGAGGATGCAAATACCATACCTATTCTATGGGTTAATGTGAATTTAGTGCTACTGTCAATCCAATATCTTTCGTGAGCAATTACGGTCAGTGGTTGATGATTTCATTGCGGAAGGAATAGAGTTAATACTTGCCAGGGGTTATGAGCATCTGCAAGAAAGGAAGGGACGGCCGCTCACCCACGTTCTGCTCAGAAAATGGGGGAGGTAGTGGTGCCAAGTGTCAGCAAGGAAGATCTGCCAAAGACCTGCCCACCCTGTTGCCATTTAAGAAAGCGGTGAATGTAGATGGGATAGGGGAAGCTGCTGGCCAGACAACACAGTGAAATCCAAAGGCTCACGTCTTTCTGCCTCTCTCCCAGGTGTTTGAATTTGGGCACTCGAACAGAGTGACTGAGTACACCAGCCTGAACGAGCACAGCTCACGGTCTCACGCCCTCCTCATCGTCACAGTAAGAGGACTCGACTACAGCACAGGCCTCAGAACCACAGGTTAGTGTCTCCTAGGAGGCGGAGGGTGGAGGGGGAGGCTGGTGATCACACCTGTCCTTGGATGACACAGGCCTGGAGATTTGAGTTCAACTGCTGAAGTGGGTAACAAGTGAAAAAAGAACTGGGTGCCACTGGCCTGGTCCCTAGTGGATGCTTGTCTCTGACACAGAAAGCCACACAATTTAGCATTACTGGGAGTCGGTGTTTGGGAGCAGAATGCTCAGGGTGTTGCTGGTCAGGACTGGGTTGTATAGCTGGATTGAAAAAGAGACTAGCTACTCTAGAACATCTGTGATTATACATGCTAAGATAAGGTGCTCAGATTTCATGCTTCGGGGCATCAGCTGATTGCTACAAGGGTCAAGAAGGAATTTTTGCCCCCGTGCATTGCACAGTTGTGCAGTGATTCTGTATCAAGTGTAGGCAACCCGCCAAGGCAGGCTAATGGAAATTTGACAGATAGCTCAGCGTGTACAGTCCCATCGATTGGCCCCCTTTCATCAGCTCGAAATGTAATGAAAATCCAAGCTGCAGGTTTGTCTGTGGGACTCCCAATGCTCCACACCAATATAAAGCTCCAGGCGTGTTTAGTTCCTAACTGGAGGGGATGGGGATGTTCATTAATTGCTAGACAGACCCCACTGTGGCTGGCACTTCCCCGTGGGTCGAGCAGGTAGCTGCACGGGATTATTAAGTCTGTGTATGTATTTGTGTTTTGGCTGGTCATAGGGAAGCTGAACTTGGTGGACTTGGCTGGATCTGAACGGGTAGGCAGGTCTGGTGCAGAGGGAAGCAGGCTCCGGGAGGCCCAGTACATCAACAAGTCGCTGTCAGCACTAGGAGATGTGATTTATGCTCTGCGCGCCCGCCAGGGTCACGTGCCATTCCGCAACTCCAAACTGACCTACCTACTTCAAGACTCCCTCAGCGGAGATAGCAAAACCCTCATGATGGTGCAGGTGGGTTCTGGGTCCAGCTAGGCAGACGAGGTAAGGAGAGATGGTTGACTGAATCAGGAAACTTTAAACTGACCAAAAGCCAATTACAAGAGAAGTCCAGAACCTCATAGTCCAGAACCTCATTGGGTTCTTAACAGGTCTGAGGAACAGACATAGGAAAGCTTGTGGTCTCATAATATGGGTGCGTTAGTTTGGATTGGTAGATACAATAAGGTTTCACTTGAGGTGTGGTTCTCCTCTGAAAGTGGCACTGTGGGATTCTATGTGCAGTGTCTCTAAATTTAATCAATGGTGCTGTTTACAAGTGAAAAGATGGGTTTTTCCTAACTTGAGAGTCAAGCTGGATTTATTCCATCTCATCACCAGCAATAAAGGCCCCGCTGGCCAAATTATGGCTTAGTGACACCTGAGAAACCCCCTTGGCTTCATATTTTGCCTTCTATGAGACCTGTGCAGTCCTGTTGCTGTCTGTGAGTTTGCACAGGTGTAACTGCCTGGAACCTAGTTAGCAGGTCCATCCCTGATGCATAAGTAGGAATTGAATGTGGCTTCCTCTCTCGTAGCTGTGTTGGCTTCTGCAGGGATAATGGGAGTAAAGAACAGAAAAAACTCGTTTTAGTTACTAAAGTGAGCAAGGCTGACCCTGAATGTCCCATGGGGAGATGATGAATAAGGAGGTGCCATTTTTACACAGTCACTTTTTAGAGTAGAAACCACACTTCTAAGAATAAGTTTGCAGTGCAGCAAATGATACTATACAGTTTTAATGTGATCCGCTAACTGGCTTATATGTTCACTGGGCATTTATTTAAGCAGCTTCATTCTGTTTGGTTTGATTGGGGCAATACACAATATGTATTTATATAGCTGCCTTTGACCAGACTCAGGAATCAATCACTGCCCTTCAGTTTTTTGGGAACACCCTCAATGTTACCACCCTGAGGAGTGGCACCCTCTTCTGGAGGCAGGTGCTCCATGGAAAATCCTCCTACATGCCACTAGGATTAGCTCTTCCACTGGTGTAAACTGGCATAGATCCACTGTAGTCTTCAGACTCTATGTGTCCGTCCGTCCATGTGCCCTTCTTTGTCGACGTTTGCTACAGACACCTGGGCTTCCCTACAAGCCTTTACTTCCCACTTCAAACCATGCTCCTGTCTCAACATGAAAGTGCTGCAGGCCAGAACATATTACAGTCTCCCTCTCCAACATTAGGATCATAGCAGATTAGGGTTGGAAGAGACCTCAGGAGGTCATCTAGTCCAACCCCCTGCTCAAAGCAGGACCAACCCCAACTAAATCATCCCAGCCAGGGCTTTGTCAAGCCGGACCTTAAAAACCTCTAAGGAAGGAGATTCCACCACCTCCCTAGGTAACCCATTCCAGTGCTTCACCACCCCCCTAGTGAAATAGTGTTTCCTAATATCCAACCTAGACCTCCCACACTGCAACTTGAGACCATTGCTCCTTGTTCTGTCATCTGCCACCACTGAGAAGAGCCGAGCTCCATCCTCTTTTGAACCCCCCTTCAGGTAGTTGAAAGCAGCTATCAAATCCCCCCTCATTCTTCTCTTCTGCAGACAAAACAAGCCCAGTTCCCTCAGCCTCTCCTCATGAATTCATGTGCTCCAGCCTCCTAATCATTTTCGTTGCCCTCTGCTGGACTCTCCAATTTGTCCATATCCCTTCTGTAGTGGGGGGACCAAAACTGGACACAATACTCCAGGTGTGGCCTCACCAGTGCCAAATAGCCTCTCTTCTTGAGTTCTCTCAGTGCCACTGTGGACTAGCTGCACTTGGTTGGGTCTGTACTGGTGATGAAGAATGAGGAATAAGTTACGTTTTGTGTAAATGTATGGCATTCCTCTCCCCTTTCCCTGATCATCTCCATTTCTTACTCCCCTAGGCACTGCAGAGTAGCTTGCCATTTGGGACGTGCCACGGACTGAAAGGGGAAGGTTCCAATGCAATGGAAGGGGCCTTCTTCTAGGAGATACTCAGGTCTAGCAGAGAGCCTCTTCCTCTAGTGCGCTAAAAATAGAGCGTAGCTGCGACAGTGCAACCAGTGAGAGGGCTGGCCACCCTAAGTACAATCTGACTGAGGACTGTAGGGGTGGACTTCGGCAGTCAGCCCAGCCTGCTACCTGCATCGCTGCAGCTACCCGTCTATTTTTAGCGTGGAAGTGGGATCAAAGCTAGTTTGCACACGTCTATTCGAGCTGGAAATGACACCTCCCGCTCAAAGTAGAGACACACCCTCAGTGACAGAGGAGGAGCACAGCATTGTCCATCATGGCACTCCGCCAGCATCGGAGCCAAGAAGTAGGGGCATCCAATGAGATTCAGTCAGCCCTGCCTGCTTGTCTGTTTACACTATACTTGAGGGCACTGGTGTGAGGAAAAGACTTGATCTTGAAATAGAACCAGCAAAACTCATCCTTTTCAATCGTCTCTCTGATAGCTCTGCTCAAGGAGAGCTCTCTTGTGCGTGAGAGGGAGGGAGGAAAGCTGGTAAATCCATTCACAGATTCTAGTACTGGGCAGGTCACAGAGATCTACTTGTATATGGAAGTCTGAGAAATCTCGTACTAAACTATGGCTCTAAAGCTAGCCAGGCCAGGCCAGGGAACACGTGGCTCTTTGGGGTGGGTTTCCCCCTCTCCTCTGTGTAGTTTTCTGTGGTTGGCATTACCAGATTCTTAAGAGTCTCTCTCTACTCACCTCTATTTGTTCACAGTGGCTTGGGGTTGTTTTCTTTTTAAACCACCCTGCAGCTTGTGTGCCTCCTCCCCACCAGGAATTTCACCACTAAATCACTAGAATGCCTGTGTCTCCACTATTCCCTTACCGATGAGCCCTGGAGCGGTTGCCAGCTGCTGTAGCTTATTGCAGCTCTCCTACAAACAAAGAGCGTGTTAGTTACAGGGAACACATTTGACTCTGATTGTAAAGCACCACATACATGTGCAGTGCTATAATGGGAAATGATTGTTGTTAATCATAGTGTCCTAGCAGCACTGAAATACTCTGCTGTGATTGAGAGCTGGAACTTAGATTCTCTCCAGCCTCACACAGTAACTGCTGTCTGATAGTGAACGAGGCTCTTCCAGTCCTGCCCTCCCTCCTGTTGCCAGGGATCGATGTCTCCCTGCTGCGAGCAGCATGGGAATGTTGGGAGGGAGGCAGCAATGTTCAGGGCACTGAATTCTGTGTATTTCTGTCTGGCTCCAGGTCTCTCCAGTGGAGAAGAACACAAGTGAGACTCTCTGTTCCCTAAAGTTCGCTGAGCGGGTTCGCTCCGTGGAACTGGGCCCTGTATCCCGGAGAGCAGAACTAGTGTCCTGGTCTAGTCAGGAGCACTTAGAGGTAACTAACCAACCCCGCTGCACGCTTCCATTGCCTTTCATTAGGGTGTTCTGTTCATTTCCCTGGTGCGCTGTTCACGTTCTGTTTCTCTGCGACACACACAACCGCCTCCACCCTGGAACAGTCTTTCTCCCTCTCTCACCAGCCCCAGGGCCTGACTTTTGGAACTCCCTCTGAGTGGCCTTCCAGAATACACCAGCCTGCTCAGAATACAACAGCCCATTTTCTGACTGCCTGGAGCAATAGTGAGCCCATTATGCTCGTCCTGCATTCTTCACATGACTGCCTGGAAAGTGGCAGATTGACTAGGCTGGCCCAGTAGGGTGATTTGTCTTAAAAAGCCCTTAATGGTGCAGTCATTGTAGCTTTTCTTTGCAGTCTGAGCCCAGTCTCCTGCTCTCTCTCTCTCTGTAGAATGATTCACCAGTGGCAGCACAGCCCTCCATTCGATCACATTCTTCTCCTAGACCTACAAGACGAGCAGGCTCATTCCGGAGGAAGCTCCAGACTTCAGGTAGGTGTAGTGAAGAGGTCTCCTTTGGCCTCTCTGTGCTCCCCTATTTGCAATAATGCTTCCTGATACAGGTGGATGTGAACAACACACACTTCACCCTCTGTCCAACTGGTATTAGTCCTAATCCCCACCCCCACCGCCACGTCCAGCTATGGTTTCTGAGTCCCTCCCAGCACGAAGAGAACTTCTTTTGAAGGCATTGTCTGCATAAAAGGCTGACCCAGAGGGCTTGTCTTACCATAAATGTGTGGGCATTGGCTCTGCAGCAACAGACCGAGCCCTTAGATCTCCGAGGAAAGCCGCTCAGGCACACAGGCTGAAGAGTAAATTCACAAGCCCCTAACAGGGAGAAGTTAGGAGGCTCGTATGAGTGGATGATGGTGTGACAGACTGATTATATCCTGTAATATCCTGGACAAACCTTAGGGAATTAAGACAAACTAAAGTAATTGCTCTGGTTATCCATTCTTTGAAGCCACCCCTCTCGGAGAGGAGCCATAGACTAGTTCAAATTGGATTCTCTAGGGACCCACAGACAAAGAAGGGATTTTTGGATAAATAGCCTGGTTTTAAACTGGCTAAGGCCTTCCTCCAGGCAATGGGCAGGACCCCTGGTCCACAGAGGGCCCCAGCCCCTTAGGGAAGGGTTGGAAGGGCAAGGCCTACTGAGGCCCTGTAAGACTGTGCTTGTTCTGAGCTGAAGCTGTGATGAACTTGAAACCACAAGGAAAACCGTTGGGTGGTGTGGGGAGGTGCGGGGGGTGAAGGACTACTCCTGCCAGAGCCCGTATTCGGGTTGGGGTGATCTCTGGTAAGCTTTTTAGCATGTGTGTAGGTTCTTTCCTTGTTTTTTTACTATCTTTTCTGTGTGGTGCTTTTACCTTAAGAATAAAATAGGCTTGCTTAGAAAGAGCTATGTGGTGAACACTGTTCACCATCTCTGCAGAGAAAGCAAGCAGCTGTGCTTGGGCAGTCTGTCTCTGCTGCTGGGAAAACCACAGTGAAGGCTGTGCAGCCTGGAAATACCCCAGACAGAAGGGAGAGAGACGGGGGTCTCCACCCAAGAAAGGGAGCTGGAATCCTGGTGCCCCTGCTGGGTCACTGAGGGAAAATACAGGGCAGTTGCCCTGAACTGTGACCAACGGCTCTTTTCCAGTCCCGGTGTGCGAAGAGCGATCCGAGGAGCTGAGGTGTCCACCTGCTCTGATGTGTTGTGCTCTATTCATGTTGCCTTTTGAGGGCCTTCACAGGACAGTTCTCCAGATAAATTCCAGAATAGACACAACTAGGGAAAAGAGGGTTGGTAACAGCTGGGGCCACTGCAGCAGAGAACTAACTGCTCATTCACCTGGAATAACCTCATTAGCTAAACACAAATTACCTGGCAAAGTCCCAGTTAAACCTCTGCCACCTCCCTTCTCTGAAGAGGACCCTAATCCTAACTCTGTGGTGACACCACCTGGTCTGAGATCTTAATCCCACCTGCTCTGCCTCTGCTCCAGCATCCATGTGGTAGGGAGCTGGTGCTGACCAAGGGAAAAGGTTTTCAGTGCAGACTGCAAGCTGTCACCGCCTCTCATTTAAGGACCAGTAATGGCCACATAGTTTGACAAGGCAGCTCAGCAAAAACCACCCTTGGCAGCCCTTCCTGAAGGTGGTGCTACATAACCAGCCTCAATCGATCCCCTTTGCACACTGCTCTGAATCCCACTGCCAACCTCCCCTCCTTGTAGCACTGAGAGAAAAGGTGGGGGAAGGGGGAGGCTTCATTGCGGGGGGGAGAACATGTGTAACCTCGTCTCCAATGAAACTGTGTTGTTCACTTTGATTTCAGCCTGAAATTAGGGGAAGTCCTGGCCTCCAGGTGAGCATGTGCAGGTATGGAGGGCAGTCGGGTTAGGCCTTTCTGTAAGTGGTGAAGGTCTCTACTTCAGCACATGCTTCAGGGGGACAGTCAAGTCTGCTCAGTAACTGGCAAAGTGGGGCTTGTGTCTCAGAAATGGGGTGAGGTGGTTTGCAGTCTCTAATGCAGGGCGCTTTTTCGTTGGCAATCCATGTGCCAGGATTACAGCTGGGGCCTTCCTTTGGTGGTAGCAGGGAGAAGCCCTCAGACCCTAGGAGCTCTGTCTGCACATTGGTGTTTGGGGCAGGAATTACGCATTCTCCCCTTTGCCATAGTATTGATGCTCTTTTCTTTCCTTGTAGGAAAGCTGAGGCCAGTCCCTGTGTGATGGACACACTCAGCTGGGGAACAGGATCTGCTCCAGACCCAGTGAGCTCATGGTGTGAAGGAGAACTCCTGCGTTTCAAGAGATGTGAAAACGGAAAGAGACTCTCTCCTCCTCCCCCACACCACACCATCGGATTGACAGGGCACAGTCACACATTCAGGAGAGAGCAGGACTCTGTGGGATCCAAGAGCCAAGGGTGAAGACAGTTCTCTCCAGGCTTCCGGGCAGAGGCAGAAGCTCTTGGAGGCATGGACACAGGCTGCTCCACTGCAGCTGTGAAACTAGGTTGTCAGGTGCCGGTTCTCCTTCCCCCATCTCTGAACCAAGACTCCTGTAGAAATAAAGCCTCACCCAGAGACTCGTGTCACCACATAGGGGCACCAAGCTTGGCCGTGCACAGTACGGACTCCATTGCTGGCAATGGATGTCCCTGGAGCTGGATTCTGGTGGAGCTGAGCCCAGGGGATTTTACCTGCCTACCTGTGGCACTTATGCATGTACACTTCTATTTGCCATATGGAGGTTTTTAGTGGATTTGAAGGGAGAGTAGAGCTGCCAGGGGCCTCTCCCATCTCACTGCCCCTGGCTTTGTTTTTAAATGAATAAAGAGTATCACCCAACTGTTGGTTTAAAACCTACCAACCAACCAAAGGTGTCTGTGCTTTCCTGGGTGCAATGACCAGGCCTGCGTCTGTTCGGATCTATTCATGGCTGGCCGGCTGCTGCCAGAGTGAGGGCTGTGGAAGGGAAGATCAGACTTTTATGCCACCGTCTTCATCGCCTCATACACAGCTGGGGTAAAGCTTGTGTAGGCGTCAGCTGGTCGGAGACAACCTAGATAGGAGGTAATTTACTGCAGGGACGTCCTCACTGGCCCTGGTTCAAACTTCATGCCGCCATACTTGCTCACATGCGATTTCATTGGATGCTGCTGCCTGACACACCACCCAAAGGGAGGGGGAGGGTGAATTTCAGAGGTGAGGGTGTAGGCCTCTTTCTCTTGCATTTAAACAGCATTTAGAGATCCAGAGGGGCCATGATTTGCTGTGCTAAAGCTCACAATCCCTTCACTTGGAAGCGGTCTGCCAATGATTTCCACATCTGCAAATGGCAGAGGGGACCGTCCTCGTCACCCACTTTCCCTGAAAATACACGCAGTATGTTCTTCTGAACCCCCGTTGCTGTTTCTCAGGCAGTCCTCCCACTCCACCATCGCCTTAGCTGACTATAGCTGGGAGGCTGGGGATGGCTGCACAGGAAAGCAAGTTTGCTGCTCACTAGGGTAAATGTTGAGGCAGAAATGTATTAGTCCTTCCCTGTTGTTTGTCCCTTAGCAGCGCTTTCCCAAGGAGCAGGCACTCTGCCACGACGAGTCCTGCAACCTCGGCTTGCAAAAGCAGCAACCAGCCACCACAAAAGCCAGCAGAACTGTGGCCTTAAACCAAGGATTCCTCAAAGCCAGCCAGCGTTCCTTGGATCCAGCTCTTCCAACTCGAGAGGCAACTGAAGCTCTTAAGTGACTTTCATACCTTTATCCATCTGGCAGGAGAGGGGTACAGAGGTTACGGTTAGAGCTGAGAAAAGCAACGACTGCCTTTTAACTGGTGTTTTCCTTGTAGCGATGACCCAGGCCTCCAGCTATCTAGCAGCTATAACTTGGTACTGCTCTGCAGGAAGCGGTAACAAGCTGGAGCAGACAGGTGGGAACTGAAGAGTGGCGCTATCTTGCTTGCCAGAGACCAAGGGGTTCTTAACACTGGGTTTAGAAAACTGAATCAGTCCTTTCCCAGATCAGGCTGTCTCCCTGAGCCTACTCCTGCAGAAACTTGTGTGCCAAATTCTCCCATGTGTGACAAGGGCATCTATTTATTTTGATGCTTGCATAGGCCAGGAAAGACTGGAATCCTGCTCCCATCGAAAGCAAGATCAGGCCCCACTGTGTGTGATGCAGAACATTGGTGCCAGAACCCTTTCTTACCGTCCCGCTGCTTCTCACCCCTGCCCCCGCCCCCACCTTGCATGCAGTACTTGCCATACAGCGCTGTGCAAAAAGCACCTGTTAATGTGCCAGTGGAGTAAGGCTGCTGCTGCTGAGCAGCGATCGGATGTTTAAAAAAGCTTCAGATAAAGCTAATTGTAAAGCTATTGAAAAACTTCCTTCTCTCAAAACAGCTCAGTGTGTTTGTTCATGGAAGTGTCTGAAATATTTATAGCCTCTCTTACAGTATCTGACTGAAAAGAAACGAGCAAAAAACTTTGGTTTATATAGTGAAGTGTGGCTGTTGTCTAACGTTTGGGGGTGGGGTGGGGTGGGGTGCGGTGGCTGGAGTTCAAGCCGTTGTTTAGAGCAGCTGTCCAAATACACCCAACAGGGTGTGCTGGCCTGCGTTACCGAGGACAGGCTGCATTTGTCAATCTTCCCTGTATTATAAAGACTTGATTCCACCTTGGCTCTTTCGAAGCGTGTTCTTGCGCTGTGGAGTCTAGTTAAAAACTCTAGCCTTTTGTAAGATTAGATGTTTTTACATATTTTAATAAAAAGATCCTGTTTTGTAATTAAACTTATTTTAAATAAATTGTATGAAGCAACTGCTTTCACGCGATGTGTTTGCCTGCTGCTAGTTTATGATCGCTCGCCTGCTGGCTGCTGCAAAAGCTTAGAATTCTTTCCACTCCCCTTTTACTGCCATTTGCAAAATGCGTTGCTTTGATCAGTCTTTCGCTGCTTTATCCTAAAGCGCCTATTTAATCTCTCTTGTTGCTGCTGTTTATTACAATCTGAGGTGCAGCTTGTCTTCTGCAAACCGCTGCCTGAGAAACATACAAAAACTTAGGAGCTTTTACCATCACAGACCTTGAACGTGTCATTTTTGGGGCAGGGTGGAATTATTCTATTTAGCGGTGGGTGGGAGGGAGAGAGGCCACAGCTGACAGTGTACTGTAGGAATGGTTCCTGGTAGGGACACGATCCTAGCGTCTTGCCGCTTCAGTGCTAGTGCAGTTGGCCTGAAAAGGATTACATAGCTGCTCGCTGCAGTGAGTCAAAAAATGAAGGGAGAATGTGGATTGCCAACTTCTAATAGAACCTTAATCACCATGTCTCATCCTCCCGCCAATTAGTGCTCCTGGGGGGATTCTGCACCACTGCACATGCACAGAATTTATGTCCCCCCCAGATTTCTTTGCTTCCCTGCAGAAAAATGACTTTCTGATGGGGAAGCAAAGGGAAGCCACAAGAGAAGTCATGTTTTGGGTGTCCAGGGCAGCCAGCAGAGAGGTAAAATCACCGTGGGGCAGGAGGCAGGACTGGCAAGGACCCGGCTGGTGGCTCCTACCCTGTGCTGGGCTCAGCTGCTAGTCCTGGCTGGGCTGGGGAGGATGGGACTTCCTCTTCCCCTGCACAGCATCCAGGGCCAGGTCAGACTCACCCCCGCTTTCTCCCCCAATGGCAGGAAGCTCTGCAAACTCCCCCTGCTTCCTACACCCATTGCTCTTCAGCTGCATGGGGAGGGCTCCCTATACAGGGAGCTGTCCCCCATCTGGCCAACACTCATGCATCCAGACCTCCTCATACCCAGACCCTCCTGCTGAGCCTCATCCCGCTGCACTCAGAACCCCCCCCATACACACCTGAACCCCCCAGTGAGCCACCTGGATCCACACCCCACTTCCCCAGCATCTGGACCCCCCCCGAATCCCCCCCACCTAGTCTTTTCTGCCAAGCTCTATCCCCCATACCCAGACCCCCACCCCACTGACCCCCAACCACCTTCATCTGGACTTCCTTGCAGAGACCCATTACCACTGCACCCAGGAAACACCTCCCCACCCCCCCAAGTCCCTGTGGATCCAGATCTCCCCTGTCCTCAGATCCACCACTGAACTGCCCACACCCAGACTGCCCCCCACAGAACCCTCTCAACCCACACCTGGCTCCTCCCACACTTGGATCCTGCCTTGCCCACATAGAGGGCAGGGCCCTGGGGCAGACCCAGTCCTTGTGCTGTCAGGGTTGGGTGCAGCCTCACCACTGAGTTAGGGTCCGGGGGGAGGGGGAAAGCTTGACAGTGACCTCCCACCTCCATGCAGCCAGGGGCCTGTGCTCCCCACTGCCATGCTGGAGTCTCCACATTTATTTGACCAAAAAAAAAAAAAAAAGATGTGCAGAATTTTAAAACGTGTGCAGAATTTTAATTTTTTTGGCACCACATGCCCCAGGAGTAAATTAGGACAAGGAGAGGGTTGCAGATTCACACTGGCTTCTGTGCACAAGCATGTAAGTGGGGAGGAAACCGAAGGGCCGCCCTTCTCACTGCAGGTACAGAGTCACGTTGGATGCACGGACAGGAAAGACTTGCAGGAGGGGGAGGGAGAGAATAGCATTGCAGTTGCCTAGGTCAGCTGCTATGTGGGGAAGGAGGAGTTGGGCTCAGCCACAGCATCTCCAGCTCCTTAACTAAGGTTGTTTAATTTGTGAGAGATGCAGTGTTTGGCAATAATTAGTCCCTTTCCTCAGCTAACACCCATTCCAGCTACATACAAATCGGGAACACAGGTGAGTCAGGTAAGAACAGTTGTGTACCACTTCCAGTACAGAGCGAGCAAACAATAACTCTGGCTACACCTCTTACTCTGCTCTCCTGTGCCTCAGACGTTCCTGACCTGAGTCTGCTCAGCCTCGTACCTATGCTCTACAGCAGTCTCCCTCCCCATCAAGCAGCCAGGCCGTACCCAACTAAGGGAAGGTCTATACTTACCGCACGGGTTGACGCGAAGAGTTTGACTTCTCGGAGTTCGAACTATCGCGTCTAATCAAGACGCGATAGTTCGAACTCCCCACGCACTCCGGTCGACTCCAGAACTTCACCACCGCGAACGGCGGTGGCGGAGTCGACCTTGGAGCCGCGGACTTCGATCCCGCGGTGTCTGGACG
The DNA here is from genome assembly GCF_020497125.1 of Mauremys mutica. Lineage (NCBI taxonomy): Eukaryota > Metazoa > Chordata > Testudines > Geoemydidae > Mauremys > Mauremys mutica. The sequence goes on from NC_059085.1 coordinate 8,889,454, forward strand.
GGTGAGTAGCCCGAACTAAGGTACTTCGACTTCAGCTATGCTATTCGCGTAGCTGAAGTCGCGTACCTTAGTTCGACCCCCCCACCCTTAGTGTAGACCAGGCCTTAGAACTCCCCTGCCCGGAAGAGTAAAAGGATCAATCAACACAAGACAAGAGCACCCCCTGGCTGCCCCTCATCCACCAAATAACCAGCTGCAGTTTTGTTAGAAAGCAGCCCTGGAGTTAGCTGATCTCCTACCAGACCAGAACTACGGGCAAGAGAGGAACTCTAGGTGCACAGGAATCACGTAAAAGGGACTCTGCTACCAACACCAGTTTCATTCTTACCCTCTTGTAATAAAACAGCACAGCACTCTGACTGCACCAGAAACCAGTGAGCACAGCCGGCCCCAACTTCACATTCTGCCACCGCCGAGCAGTACCACACTAATTAAAATGCACCTCTGCAGTGGCGGGATGAAGAGTGGCCTAGTTAAGGTGACGCTAGCTTGCCTATTACATACCTACATTTGACTCCAACACACCTTTGAACTTCACCAAAATCAAATCCATCTACCTGAAATTTCACAACAGATCTTAATGCAGTCAGCAACATTTGTATGGACACTTCGGGCTCAGTCAGACAAGGCATTTAAGGGAGAGGGGACAGGGGTTTGCTTCAGACAGATTAATTTACAGTGTAGTTTGGCTCATCGTAGCACCAAGCCAGCTTGACCAGTAGATGATGCGCTTCTATTGTTCTGTTGGTCCTGTTGAGGAGCAGTGCTTGGTTGAGTTGGGTGGGGAATTGTCTTGTGTGTGACAAAGTTTTTATAAAGGAACAGAAACTTTACAAAGCCTACAGGGTCTGCTGTAAACATCCCATAGGCCGCATGGACCAGAAGCAGGTGGCCAGGAATGGTAAGGGAGAAAGAGTAGTAGAGAGTAGATTCCCTACATTTATTCTTTTCTCTCTCCCTCACTTCTGGAGTTCACACGACTGCTGAACTGGAAGTAGGCAGTGGGGTGCTGGAGACAGCAGCGGATTCAGGTTTACCCTGAAATGAATTTCATTTACTAGACCCGCTATTTTTTATTTCACCTGTTTATAGGGAAACACTTGCAAAACACCTAGAGCTGGTAGACAAATGGTTAATCAGCAGCCTACATACTAACAGCTCCAAGAGACAGCCTGACAGTGAGAGAGAATGAGCTCCAAGACCAACCACGATGGATCCGTTCCTAGACTACTAAATGATCACAGAAGCTGAAAGGATACAGCATGGGGCAAAAAACAAGGGAGGCACCCCAAGGAGCCAATGAACGGCTAAACCCAAGGGGTGTTCCCACATGTCAGAAAACTAGTATTTGGCCAGGATACTTATTTTAAGCAGCAGACTAAACCTCTACGCACTTAACCATGAAGAACATCTGCTACCACAGTCTGAGGCATGAGCCACCACGCTCAGAAGTGGAGCCAGGACTTTTCCACTGAACCCACCAAGCACCTACTTACTGCATCTCAGCAAGAGTCACAAACTCAACCAAGCAATTGGGCATTTGCTCCATGCTGCTCTGAAGCAATCCCAGCAGAGGTTAGTTCTTCCAGGCTGGCACAGCTCTCCAAAGAATTATGGAAAGCAACTGATGAGTGGTCTCAGGGTGCAAGTCACTTTGCCTGAGGAGGCTGCACCTAACCCACAGAACCACACAGTCTGTCTCTTCACAGCTGAAGAGGGCAGTGTTAGAAGTTTAACATATAATTGTGTTTACCGAGCTTCACTGTATTTACCAAAAAAAGAGATGCTCTAACTCAACTGTTAGCCCCACCACATGCACTAGGAGAGAAACCACCTCTTTCCATCTCAGTTCAGCTGCTCCATGCGGACACAGGCACAGCTGCAGAATGACTATTTGCATTACTGGGTGTTTTGTGAAAGACAAATAGCCAGGTAGAGAGAAAAACAACCAATTGCGCCATTTCTGTTGCAAAAACAGCTGATTCTGAGAAAGGCAGTTTTCCTCCAGCTCAAGTTGTTATTTTCATAACATTTCCTCCATCCTTCAAGTACTCTGGCCTTTTTCAGGTGTTTTGATGATAAACCTGCAGCTTGTGGCCTTCTGGCACAGTTGCACCCGATCTACACAGAGTGCCAGGGTAAACCTCACCCAAGCATGGATCTTTGCTTACTTACAAAGCTGGCACATGACAAGAAGCTCTCTGCCTAGTGAGTATTGGGCAATCCTTACCTGCATGCCACTCTGCCTTGGGCGCGCGCTGAAGTGTGTGCAGTATTACCCAATTCTTCTCCCTTCTGTCTTCATTTCTCAATTACACCCATTTCTAACTTGAGTGATGCAGCTGTCTGAGCATTTTTCATTTCAACAAAATCCAGACATGGGTGTGGCTCCATAAAACAGCCTGGATTAGCACCCAAAGCAGCAGTGAACAGCAAGCACAAAGGGAGGCTGACAGCCGGTGTTTCACAAGTCCCTTCACAGCTCTTGGGTCTCTCTCCAGACTACTCTCAGAAAAGTTAGGACAGATTTCACCCTCAGCCCTGCTCTGCTTCTCCTCAGGTGTCTTGATCTGATTTCCACACCCACCACCATAGCAGGAAGGGTCTCGCTCTATGGCTACAGAGGTTGAGCCATCGTAGACACCTCTCTCCACATTGCTATTCATACCGAGGCATTGGGGAACCGCTCAGACCACGCTTGTGTGGCCCAGTAAATGCACAAGACAGACCAGAGGGGGGTGAATTTAAGATCGCATTGTTGACAGGTATGGATCAAAGCACTTTCATGGCCATACACCCTTAGAGCGCTTTTATGGCTAGAGAACCTCTCTACCTGGGACCATGACGGAGCAGGTTTCATCACCGGGAAAGCAAGCAGGATCCCGGTTGATAGGTAACTTTTAAAGAGTGTGTGTGGAGGCCATGCTTAAGGAAGCAAGGAATTAGACCACTGGCTCGAGGTAGTGGCTATGCAAAGCTTCCCACACAACACTCTGCACTGCCCAGCCATCCTGAATGACAAACCCTTGCTGATCCCTCAGAACCATCCTACAGGATTAGAGCACCGAGTCCTCAAGTCATGTCCTCTGCTCGTTACATGCAGCCTTTGCTCCTGGCCTGACCCTGGGTCCTCTTCACTCCCTCCTTCTGTGCTTTCTTCTAGACTGCTCATACACTTGGATCCGCCTGTCAACCAAGCCCTTCGTTTTGCCCTAGAGCGCACCACTAGGGCCTGCCGCTGCCCACGGAGTCCCACTGACTGTACTGTCTGCAGCACTGGGTCATTAGACTAAATTCTTCAGGGCAGGTACCTGTTAAGTGTCCAAGCACAGCTCACCTGCTGTGCACTGCTGTATACATCTCAGCACAAAACACTGAACAAAGTTACCTCCAGCAAAAGGTAGAGTTATGGCCCTCTTCAGGCTGAGCAGCAATCGGGGAAGACAGGATAAAACACAGATTGGTTTCACCTCTGTTCCCAGCCCTTACATTGTCAAGACGCAGTGCTGGAAACGCTTGGGTTACGCGATGCTGGTTCCATTGCATTTAGCTTGGGCAGTGAGCGCGTTAGCCAGGTTTGGTTCTTGTACATCATACACCTGCTGTGTCTCCTGCCTGCAACCCAAGGGAATCATTCAGACAAAGTTCCTCATCAAAACCCTAAAGGTGGGACTTTAATTGTGCCACAGGAAAAGGCGGAGATCCACATCAGACATGGGAACTGGTCCATTCAAGGACAAGCTGTGAATGGAGTTTTCTTTTAAAGCTTCTAGGATAGAATAAGACAGTGAAGATGTCCCTGTAAAATGTGAACTAGGTGCTTGCTGATGCCCTCTCCAACTTCAGGGGCTGTGCCTTGGCCGTGACATGCAAACTGACACTGTTCAGCAGCACCAGAAAGGGGAGACAAGATGCAGTATGGTTCCCATTGTAAACATTAGTAAGCCGAGTCCTGCTTTCACCACAACGTTCCCAGCAGGACGGAGGGCAGGGCAGGGCTTTGGGTGTTTAGAGACTCAAACGTTTAACACGATTTTCCAAATAAGTTACAAATCTTTTAATAAAATTCATTATAAGTTAATTTCCTGAACAGCAGGCTCCAGTGTATGAATGGTGGGGAGGGAGCCCTCAGCACAGGAGCCTCCTTCCCTACAGGAAAGAAGCAAGAATGGACAACGGTTCTGACAGTCATTTATTGAAAAATCTCTAAGAGTCCAATGGGTGTAGCAAGAGGTTGGTCTGTGTCCATTTGCCTCTCACCCACTCGCACCCTCCCAGCTCAAAACCCCTCCCAAAGGCAAAAACACAGGGCAAGTCCTGGCTAAGTCCCATTTACAAACAGATCATGTCGGCCCCATCCCCACCTACTCCTAGTTCGATTTTAACATAACTAAAGCTACACAGCCCAGAGCCACCAACAGGGATCTTAAGAACCCCCCTTATCAGGCAGGCTGCAAGACAGCCTCCCCTGGAAATGGGGCCTTGAGACGTCAGGGGCGACACCAGCAGGACTAGTGCTGAGAGATGTCCTGGCTCAAACCCTCTGTAACAATTCACCAAGGAAGGGGCCGGTCCCAAATGCCAGTAGAAAAGCACTAGCCATGTCCATGCCCTAGGAAAGGGGCACTCTGCCCAGAGCCAGCTCTTCTGCAGTGCTGCACTGGCAATACCCAAGCAGATGGAAACTCCTGGAAAAGGGATTCCATCGCTCATCTCACTGTGAAGGGAAAAACAGAGCAGGCCTTCAGGTCCAGACTCAAGTGTTCCAGCTGGTCTGATCCACAGCCTCTCCATGGCTGGAGTGGTCACGTAACAAGTGTGCTGATGATGAGTATGGGCGTGAGAGAAGGCAGATTCTGAACCCCACCCCGGGAAGACAGTCTAGCAGAGAAAGAGCTGGGTAAAAGTTCTATGGAGAGCTGAACTTCAGTTTGCTCCACATAAGAACCGTAGAAAGGTGTGAGCTCTGCTGCAGCATCCTCGTCCAGCCAGGCCCCTCCCACACGTAGGGCAGACACCTCCAATCAGGTTTTCAATCCAGCTCCTAAGGCACCAGAGGTGGGGCAGGCAGCCGGCTAGCCAGTGGGGACCTCAGTTCCCTGCTGTGATCTGGGGAACAGGGATGGACACGGAGTGAGACAGATGGAACTAAGTGAACCTGTGTGTTTGCATGTGTGGAGGAGGAGGCAGCTGTCACTCAAAGACAGCCATGAGGAGGTGAAGCTCACGGAAGGCACTGCCATGGCGGCCGCTCAGTCCAGACTTGTTCTTTATGATATTGCTGATATTCTTCAGCTGCTTGTAACACAGTTTGCACTTATGGAGCCTGTAAAGGAAGAAGATGGACAGGGCATGAATCCATGGCAAGCACTCACTGGGATTCCTGTGGATATGTGATGGGGAGGAGGAGGAACGCCTGCCGCTCTGAGGCTAGAAGAGAGAGAAATATCAATGGGTCTGTGCGGGTAGATGTCTGGAATTCTATCGATGCTATGAGCCAAGAGCTCTTTTTCTGCTGGTTTCCTCCCGCCAAGGGAGCCGGTCTGCGATGTAAGGAGGTGCCATTTCTACAGAGCCACTTTTCAAAGAAAAACTGCACTTTAAATGAGGAATGCTACAAACCCAATTTCAGGTGGAAGCCAGTTGTGTGCTGTCACGTAAGGAATACAGCCTTAAAGGACAGTGGCTGTTTGGTATTCTACAGATGCTCCCGGAGTAGCAGGACACGGCACGTTGGGGGAAGAAAGTAGTAGTCCAAGTGCCTGAATTTGCTTCTCAGGCCTGGTCCTTCACCCCCTCACACCAGGTGCTGCACATACAGTGCTGCAGGCGAAGGGGGAGGAATACCCTGCATAGCTCTGCAGCAATCCCTCTAACTCCATAAGCAAGACTGATGGGGCTGGGAGAGAGTCCATCCAGCCCCTAACCAGCCCAAGGAAAAAATCAGCAGGACGCCATGACATCAGGAAAGGGCTCGTATGGCAGGAGGAGGTGTGGCAGCGGCTAGGGTGCCTTACCTCTCTTCTCTTGTGATGTCCACCCCAACAGACGGCGGTGCAGCAAGGATGTCGGTGATCAGTGGCAGGAATCTCTGGAGAATCAGCTTTAAGGAGGTGCAGCCAGTCTGTACGTAACTGACACACAGACACAGAGGGTCAGATGTCACTTGACTTTCACTCCCATATTTACACCACCTGGCTGAACGTGTCTTACAGCTCACTCACCAACTTAGCGACCTGAGGTTGGTGTCCTCAAACAAACCTCCCCAGCCTGTATGAAAGACCCCCCCGGGGAAGAAAGGCTAAGAAGGAAGGAGACAGGAAAGCAACAGCTGGGCCTAATAGCAGACAAATGATGAGGCAAACTATGCTCACAGCCTCAGAGACTCTGACATTTGACCCCTGCTCGGCAAACTTCTGTTCAAGCACAGAAACGTTCTGCCTCAGGACTCAATCTCCATGAAACCCACTAATACTCATGGCTGATAGTAAAAGCCAGAAGTCATTCCTTGAGGGACATCTTGCATTTCTTTACTGTGCATCTACGAAGTACACAGGATCTTCAAGATGACTCAGAGGCTGCCTCATGATCGGTTCCCTGGTCCAGGTCCATAGTATCTGGAGCACCTTGCTGTCTTGGTTCCCTTCCTACTTATCCAAGTGCTCCTGTTCTGTGACTAAACATTTCAACCAGTGTCCTACATGCTCAACTCCAATTCATTCCTTCGACTATCTCCTCTCCGAACCGTGGTTATAAATTCCAGGTGGAGTATTCCAAACAAAAATACAAATCTTTGGTCCCTTCAGTTTTTGAAGCCCAACTATTCTTCCTCAACCTCATCCCTGTCTCTGAATAGCTACCTTCAATTCAAAATATCTAGAACAATCTGCTGCTCTCAATGTCCTTTTTGTAGTGGGTAACAACTCCCACCCCAAGCAAACCCTATCCCCCAAGTTTCTTGGTTTCCCTGTGCTCCTCCTGACCTTTAGCCACTGCACCCCTCTTCCAGATGCTGTATCTATGCAGAACTGTATCCTGCATGGTTTTCTGGTATTTTCTTTACTGATCAGCTATGTAATACCCAGGGAAATTCATCTAAGAATGCTACTATCCACCTGCTTGTCCTCCAAGGAGGTAGCTTCCTGGACACCTCACCTTTCATATTTGCTTTGAAGGAGCTTCTCTATCTGAGGCAGGATTATAGTACACAGATCCAGTTTCCAGAGAGACCTGGAAAGAAAAGAACACACTCCACGAGAACTGGAGACAAGCCTCAGGGGACTGTCTGATTCAACACAAACAATGCATTCAGACCTAAAAACTCAGCCACTTCAGCCTGCGCTTTGCTGACTGAGTTCACTCACTCCACCTTGTGATGGAAAGTGGCATAATAGCAGCTCTGGTCATTTCTGGCTGGATTTCTGAAGAACTGGCTGAAGTTTTTCTACAAGACATTCATTTTCCTGAGGAAACCTTAACTGTGAACAATGAAGGCACTGCAAGAATCAGTGCCAAAGACCTGATCACTAGCGTTGCAGGCTCAAAGAGGTGGCTAAAATGCATTTGCTCTTACACTGGTGGGGTACAGACGTGCCATATGCCCAACATAGGAGATGAGTGGATGTTAGGATATGTCTAGTCAATATCAGATAAAGCAACCGTATTACATAGAAGGTACCTACTGGACACATCCTTACACAGATGCAATAGCTGCAAAGTACTCACGCTTTCTGGTTGACAATGTTCAGTAGGTCCACTATAACAGAGAGATCATTGATGGCCACAGCAGAATCCACAGATGTCTGAGACAAGGGGAGAGGAGGTAGAGAAAAGTTACTGTGAGGCTTACACTAACAGACCCCATGTAATCGTTATGAGAATCACTTTCTAAATAGCAGGCACAGGGACATGGTAATAGAGTAGAGAAGTGCATCCTGCCACTAGCCATCCTAACCCTTTCAGCCTCACACCCACTGATTCACACAAGGGTCCCTATGCAGGAAACAGAAAAGCTCACAGCTACTCTAGTTCCAGTCTCAGCCACACTACAGTTCATTCCGCATTTCTTTTGAATCATATAAAAAGAATGAAACAGCACACCAAGGTGCAACGGTAGGAACCGATGCTTGGATATCTTCCTGTAATCGGGGGTTCAGAGCCATTTCTGCACAAACTGAGATGGCCTGTCCAATTGCTCTCCTACCTCCACCCAACAGAGTAAAGTCTGACCTGTCCCTAAACTCCAGTAAGTCCCACTTCCTTGCCTTGATGTCACCAGTGGTCCATATCGCTCGCACTGTGTCCAGGTTCTTGTGGCGGCTGGTGAGCACCACACACATAGTCTCATGGCCCTTACGGATCTGGGACATGGCTTCCTCATCCACTATCTCGCATTGGCTTTGGTTTTTCACAGCCTGTAGGTACAGAGAGAGAGAAAACACCAACTGACTAGTGATAGCATAACAAGATGCTCTGGTCTGAGACTGTGGGAAGTGGGTAAAGAGGAGCCTTCTTAGGTCTAATCCTGCTTCCCTTGGCAGTAGGAATATGGACTATATGAGAATGAATCTCAGTGTAACCGAGTCTGACCTTTCTGGCAGCATAAGGACATGGTAAAGAATTCATATTCTTCAAGTCTGGATTTTTTTTCCTCAGCGAGTTTTACGCACAAACTGAACACAGCTAGTAAAAGCTAGACCTGGGAGAGAAATGGGAGTCTTTCTGGTGGAATTTTTCACAAGAAAAAGTCTTTATTGAAAATTTTCAGCTGGAAAACATTGATTTCCCACAGGAAAGTCCAAAGTGAACATTTTAAAATAATTTTTTTATTCTGTTTCATATTCAAATATTTCAGTTTGTTTCTTTCAAACAGAAAAGTGTTTGTTTTAATTTTCAATGTGTTTGCCCCACCCTCTCCCCACATTGGAAAAAAAGGAAGAGAGCGTGGTAACTATCTTTCACGCCTTTTTACAAATTAACAGTGGGTGGGTTTCCCAGCTCACAAGCCTTAGAAAACAGTTACAAAAAGCTGGAAAGGAAAAAAAAAATCCCCACAAATTTTTGCTGTCAGTTTGTTTTCAAACAAACCCCATTTCCAATAAAAAAAAATTTCAATCACAAAATATTCAACCAACCCGATCCATTGTCACTTGTCTTCTATTTGGACTGTAAGCTCCTTGGGGCAGGGACTTTTTGTTCTTTATTTGTACAGCAGCTAGCACCATGGGGTCCTGGGCAATCACAACCAATCGCTTGTCAGTGGTGAGAGGGTCCCTTGAGTGATAACGTGTGAGCAGAGGGAGGGCGAGACCTGTGGTGTCCTCTGAGGACTCCTTCAATGATCTGAAACACAGGCTCATGGAATCTTCCCTGGAGCAGTGATTATTTTTCAGTATGAAGAGCCCAACTGCAGAGGTGCCCCACATCCCAACTCAGTCTCACAGGGTTTGTCCCCTCTGTTCTTTTTTTAGTGGTCTAAGCCAAGGCTGAACATAAGCAAACCCTGTAGTATGTGTGGTCAGAGATGGCACCAATACTACCTCCTAACTGAGCACAACCAATCCAGGCCAACAGCACTGCTATCCCTTGCTCCCAAACCACCTGCTTAACTCTCCTGCTTCAGAACAAGCTAGTTACTTACTGGCAGAAAGTCAGAGGCCTTCAGCCCAATGGGCGCATTCCTGGCTGCAGGAATCACTGATGGCTCTGCTCTGGTCACAGGCGTTGAGGAGGCTATTGGTGGCCTCTGAACCAGGTCAGGCTGCAGGAGAAAGTGAAACAGAAGTTACAGCAGCAATGTTCTGCCTCTTCCCTCACCCACTTTCTTCTGGAACAATCTCAAGTTTGCTGACATGGCAGAGAGAGACAGAGAAACTCTGAGGCGTGTTGTGAGGCTTAATTAACGATTGTGAAGAGCATGGAGATACTCCACTGAAAGGCATTAGGACTGCCTGAATGTGAGTGAAGAGACCCCATCCCGTGGGGCTCAATTAATCTTCAGATACAAAGAAGCCACAGTCTAAGAAGCCCGTGAAATTTGACAGCTGTTTCTCTTCAGTGCACACTGGGGTTTTGAGGCGTCAGACACGACTAGAACTGTGGAAACAGAATTAAAGTAGCAGAGTCAAAATCTGCTTGTAAAGGGATCTGATCTGGCCTCCAGCTCTACACCTGGACCTGCCCAGATCAGAGTTTTCCCCCTTACTGGTCTCCACTGACGTGCACTGGAGGAACTGGCGTGATTAGCAACATGCCAGAATCTCCAGTGCTTGGAATTCACTGGGAATGGGGGTGTTGAAAGATACTAATAAGATACTAATGGCTCACACAGTACGTACATTTTCTTGGTTTGGCAATGGGGTCTGAATGTCCACAACTTGGCTGGGCTTTGCTGCTTCCTTTACGATGACAGGCTCTGGAGTAAGGTAAGGAAGGGGAAGAGGGAAAACAGTCACACTCTATCCCTTTCAGGAGAAGCTTTCAGCAGAGGCTCAACATGATTCAAGTGTCTGAGTACAGGTCATGTGTCTCTCTGGTCAAGGAGCATCCTGTTGAAACAGCCACCTGCCCCCCGATTCCAATCCCACCCTCACCCAGCATTCAGATGGACAGTCCCAACTCACCATCCTCAGGAGGGGCTGGGAAGGGCTCACTCTTTCGTGGTGGAGTTCGAGCTACAAAAAGGGGAAAAAAGAAAGACAAGGCCACAGATTAGCAAAGAGCAGCCTTGGGACTGGTGTAACTCACAACAACTAAGCAGATAGGACAGTTACTGACACTGCAGACTGGCTTATCTCCTCTTGAGCTTAAATGTTGTTATTGTTGGGTTTCAACTGAAGGTTTGCAGCCACTGTGGCTGTGAGGAGCAAAACAGACCAATACGTTCCCGTAATTCAGAAGGAGTGAAGTGCAGAGTCAGGCAACATGCTGGCAAATCAATTAGATTAGTGAAGCAGAAAGACGTATAAAAAGATAAGGGATTATTAATTATACCAGTAAGGAAGTTAATATAACTCCTTTTACTATATCTTAGACATCATATATAATTTTAACCTGTTACTGGCCTTCTAAATGGTCAAAGCTGGGCTTTGGAGTAGACACTTAACCTACCCACCTTAAATGGGAGGCCTTGGAAACTATGGGGTTTGTGTGGTACTGTGCCTAATGCCATAATTCTAAGTGAAAAGAGATAACTCACATTCCAGTGCTCTGTCTTGATCTGACCAGAAAGGCATCCCGCTCAAGATGGAGCGGGTGGCTTCTGGGCGATACCTCTGTATTGCAAACGAGAGGCTGCAATTTGCTTCCCCATATGCTAGTTAGATACAGCCTTCTAGTAAGTTGCCAATGTAGCCCTTGGTTCAGAGTCCCGTGTTAAAGAATTTTAAATAGAGGTTTTCTGAACTCCAAATAGTCACAGGCTGTGCCAATTAGCCAAAGATCACCCCTTCCCCCTAGAGCTGATTAATTCTCAAGCCCCCAAACCCTGACCTTGCTACCACCCGAAAAGCAGAACAGAATCTTGTACTAACTGATGGAATTCTTGGGCTGGAAGATCTCCTTGTAATCCTCTGGATTCTGGATCTCAGCCTTTGATTCCTTCTCATCCCGGTCATCTTCACTGCTGGGACTGCGCCTCTCGCTCTCCGAATTGTGCTTCACTCTGCCAATAAGAGAGACCCAGTCAGAAGCAGACTGGCAGGGTATGTTTGAGAGAAAGAGCACTAAGTTCTCTGCTCCTTCCAACAAAGCATTTAGAACTGTGAAGCCCCATCAGATTCTTCCTTACCTTTGGGGCTTGCTACAGGTAGTTGATGGCCTGTCATAGATGCGACGAAGGGAGGATCCTGTGGGGGTGGGCTGAGCCAGAGGCCTATCATCTTTGATCGGTCCATGAAGACCAGAGCCAGACTTTGTGACTCTGCTGAGGTCCACAACGAACGAAGAGACTGTACTCTGAGAGACGGAAACCCCTATCTGCCGAGAACAAGAGTAAGGCAACTTGTTAGGAGTCCAGCATAGTGTTAGCCCCTCTAAGCCGTGGTCCCATGGACTGGTTTCTTCTCCTTTAAATCAGTTACATAACTTGTTTTGAATGGCTTCTCTGTGGTGTTATCCCAAAATAGTGACCAGAAGGGCCTTCAGCAACTGGGAGTGTAAGCAAGGTATGGAAGAATCTTCCAGGGAAAGTTACTGAGAATGTGTCACAGGGCATCAATTAACAGATCAGATACTGGATAAAGCAAACAGAAAAAGGACACTGTGTATATGCCAAATGGCTGCACTAGTGAAAGAGAGAAGCAGCTTGGCAGCGGGGCTAGTGAATGGGAGTGGAACTCAGGAAACCTAGGTCCAATTCATGGCTCTGCCAGTATGTCACTGTGAGACTTAGAGCTGGTCATGTTACCTCACCACCTTATTCTCACTCTACCTGTTAGATGGGATAGAAAGGCCACTACTCCGACGTGTTCCTTCATGATGGTTGTCTGCATACAGTCATGCTCTTGGCACTGGAGCTCAAACCTTGCTAGCTAGCACCCTCCATGGGGCCACATGCTCACGGTATCAAATATCCGAGCTCCAGGGTGCAAAAGGGACTGGAGCCCCAACTACCACCCATTTGTTCCTCAGGAAGCCAGAGAGACTTGGAGTGGGGTAAGAGGGAGCAGCATGTGGAACTACACAAGCAACGATCCGAGGAGAAATTAATGCTGCCCCACCCACACGTATCCGTCGCTCTGGGATCTGCTGAGGAGCACTGTGCAAGCGTTAAGACTGACCATGGCCAGCTGTGAGCTGTGGCAGTTGAACATGTAGAAGTCTGTAGAAGTCAGAGACCCAGTAAGCAACCCAGGGAATTTTTATTTAGTATTTCTGAGACTCTTCTCTCCATTTCACGAAGGGGAACTCACCAGCTGGTTGTTGCAGATAGATAAGTCAGCCACTTTTCCCCAGGTCACCAAGACCACATCAAAGCAGCGCTCAGGCTCCCAGCCATACACACGCAGCGAATCCTGGTAGCCGCTATACAAGCAGCAGCCATCTGGGTTGAAAAGAACACACCTGGAAAAGGAAAGAGACCAAGATTCATCCAAGACTTTACTAACTCATCTAGTCTTTGAAGGACACCGGGGCTGAACACCTGACTTCACCAGAACACCGTGGACAAGTGTCTTAACTGCCCTGGAGCCTCAACCTCGGCAGCATGAACTTTCCTTAGCAAAGTGTCCAGTTAGTGAGAACTCGGCCCTTTAACTAGACCAAACCCTCATGCTCGCTACCTAACGCACTATGGTGCAAGTATAACGCACCTGACAGGAGTGGCCTCTTCTTCAATGCAGCTCACCACTTGAAACTTCTCCAAATCCCAGAATCTGACTGTCCTGTAAGCACAAAGAATGAAAGGAAAGAATAACTGTACATCTCCTTGGAAGTCTGCTGTATTCTAGCAAGCAGACTGACTCAGATCGTTGTAATAGTATGTGACAGTATTTTCTACCGCAGTTTATTGCTATGTGCTAATGATGAACCCTACAGTAGGTAATGCTAGAGCAGAATTTGGATCCAGCCACTGATGCAAAGGGATATGCTTATTGGCTCCATAGGTATCTAGCACTGACCCAAAGCCATAGATGACTCAGTGGGGAAAGGCTGCCTGCTGTGGCTGCATTAGCGTGCGACTCAGAAGTCTGGCTTGTTGATTCCTAGTATGACAGAAGTTGCTACTAGATTGTGGGAGAACATGGTAGGATCTGCACGGCATCATACCACACCTGCAATCTGCAGTGCAACTGTCCAGCTCCTCCAGTGGTGGGAATGTCACACCCCCTACATGAACAGCAATGCTCCCAGGAGCTGATGCATAAACTTTCTGCTTTTTCTTTCCCTGCATGTACCTGTCAGCGCTGCCGGAGGCCAAAAGGTATTCATTGGGATGGAACTCAACAACGTTTACTGGGCCTGTATGTCCTGTAAACTCGAACATTATCTTCCCAGCCGCCAGATCCCACAGCTGGAAGAAGGAAAGAACAGTCAGGCTCTAGAGAGGATTTGTCTACCCTGGATTGTTCTTCACTGGAAATCTGCTAACCCACAAGCCTGCCTCTGGCACGTAGTGACCAGGGCCATGAGGGTTATTTCCAGTTTTGTTTTTATTTGGAGATTTGTCAAAGAACCTCTATCACTGTTGGAGACTGGCAAGAAAATACAGTGGTGCTAAAGGAGGTTTCAGTAGCTAAAATACTATTTTTTTTAAAGGTATGATGTGTTATGTTATTCTACCTGCAGGGATAAACTTTTCACATCATCTAGTCTTCACTTATAAATCCTGGGTGCAATGACTGACCAGCTCATTTGAACTGAGGTTGAAAATGAAGCCAGCTTCTTGCCCAGAGCCCTCCATACCACAGAAGAAATGGAAGAGTTGCTGCTAGAACAGATACTTCACTGAATTCTCTCTCTCTGCATTCGGCAAGTTGGAGTTGTGTCCCTGACAGCTCTTTGGAGAGTGCACGTGCTTAACCATTCAACTGGCTGAGCTTTCATTTTCAGCCTCAGGTTCAACTCACCTGGCAGTCAATGTACCCTCAACCTTTCGATGCAGGACACCGCTTTGCCTGGTGGACAGTAAGGAATTATATTTCATGTAGCCACATCTCATTTCTGGCTGTTTTGAACTGTTGGACAAGTGTCCCTGCATAGAGACTTACCCTATGAAGCTAAGGGCTCACATCACTGCAAAGTGAGCTGGAGTGGGTGGGGGAGAGAACTGGCAATGCAAATTAAAGAACAGCAGTCTGCAGAAGAGAAGAGTGAGCAGGGATTTGATAGCAGCCTTCTACTATCTGAAGGGGGGTTCCAAAAAGGATGGAGCTCGGCTGTTGTCAGTGGTGGCAGATGACAGAACAAGGAGCAATGGTCTCAAGTTGCAGTGGGGGAGGTCTAGGTTGAATATTCGGAAACACTGTTTCACTAGGAGGGTGGTGAAGCACTGGAATGGGTTACCTAGGGAGGTGGTGGAATCTCCTTCCTTACAGGTTTTTAAGGTCAGGCTTGACAAAGCCCTGGCTGGGATGATTTAGTTGGTGTTGGTCCTGCTTTGAGAAGGATTGAACTAGATGACCTCCTGAGGTCTCTTCCAACCCAAATATTCTATGATTCTATGAACAGTACCCCTGCCCTTCCACATGCTACAAGGAGTAACGGCTCTTGCCATGCTCTTGATAATGAATACCATACCTTTACAGTGTGATCATCTGAAGCGGACGCTAACCACTTCCCATCAGGACTAAATCGGAGACACCTAACTGCTTGCGTGTGACCCTAAAAAAAACAACCACATACAGCTTGCAATGGCTTTGCACCTTCATTGAGCCCTTAGGAGGAAATCCTAGTTTCCTTTTCCATTTTATACTGTGCTTGTAACAAAATGAAATCAAGTAACGGTTATTAAAATTTGAAAAACTCCACAGCTCACGTGGAAGGTCCCTGTGTGACTTTATCTAATTAGAATACGATCATGCAACTTATTGTTGCTACCACTGTTATATAATTGCAACAAATCTTATACAAAGTGTGACACATGGCCAGAAAGGGTTAAGCATCCTGACGGATAAATGACCCAGATTCAACCTTTAGAGACATGTCAGAAAAGTATGTGAATGGTAATTAGGGCCATTCCATGTTAGATAGGCAAGAACTTTGAAATGCAAACCTGGAGGTGATACTAATTGTATGTTCGTACTTATATCTTGTCAGATGTTAGCCAGATAAACAGACAGTTCCTGTCTGTCACTATAGCTATTGATTCAGAGATCAAAAGGACATGTTAACATTTAAACGAATTATAAACATAGTGTGATAAATGAAGTGTGGGGGGGGAGGAGGTAGCTTCCGTTTATGAACACCCAGCCAGCTAGTTAGCTATAAAATCCCTCTTGGTGACTGTTCTCTATTTGCTTTACCTGTAAAGAGTTAAAAAGTGACTGCATGCATAGGTAAAAGGAAGGGAGTGGACACCTGACCAAAAGAGTTAATGGGAGGGCTAGAACTTTTTAAAATTGGGGAAAAAAACCCAAAACCTTTCCCTTTGTCTGTCTGTTGTTCTCCAAAGAGAGCAGAGATGGGGCTAAAGCTGTGCTGTAAGAAGCTGTGAACCAGGTATGAAAAATCACCAGATCATACCTAGAACGACTTTGTATGAAACCGCAGCTATGTAAGTAGATCAGGAAATGTCTAGAAAGTCACTATGAGGTTATTTCTTTTATTTCTGTAAGGCTTGTGGACTCCTCTGTGCTAACCCCCAAATGCTTTTGTTTTGCTGGTAACCATTAAGCTGGACCTCAAGAAAACCATTCTTGGTGCTTAATTATGATATTTGCTCTTTTTAAATCTAGCAATAGCCTAAGTTCTAGATGTATTTTCTTTCTTTTTGTTTTTAATAAAATTTACCTTTTTTAAGAAAGGATTGTTTTTTTGTGTCCTAAGAGGTTTGTGCATGTTTCATCAGCTGGTGGCAACAGCTGATTTCCTTTGTTTTCTTTCTCAGCTCTTCCCTGGAGGGGGAGTGAAAGGGCTTGAGGGTACCCCACAGGGAGGAATTCCCAAGTGCGCCTTCCTGGGTTCAAAGAGTTTTTTTGCATTTGTGTGGTGGCAGCGTTTACCAAGTCAAGGTCAGAAAAAAGCTGTAACCTTGGGAGTTTAATACAAGCCTGGAGTGGCCAGTATTAATTTTTAGAATCCTTGTGGGCCCCCACCTTCTGCACTCGAAGTGCCAGAGTGGGGAATCAGCCCTGACACATAGGAATATCACTGTATTCATCTCTCTTTCAAATGTACAGACGCCCCCCAACTTATGCAAGCGTTCCGTTCCGGAACACCTTGCGTAAGTCAAATTTTGCGTAAATCAGGAACATATACAAAAAAAAAGCGCTTGCGGATTTGCGTAAGTCGGGTTTGCGTAACCCGGGGAGCATCTGTATAGCAAATCATCTGCAAATGGTGGAAAAACAGGCAACTGCCTTATGTTAATCCATATAGCTAATTATTGGTGATGCTTAGGAAATAGATTTATTTCAAAGTATCCACAATTGCCTACTGTTTGCCTAAGAACTCCAAACTGTCAAGGAAGACCTGGAACCGTACAACAATGTTTGGGGTCCTGATCCTTTTTATCTCAGACCTGCTTGATGCTTCATGCAGAGGAAGCTTAAGCCAAAAGGCTGATATCTCCAGTCCTAACCTGGATTCACCCTGAATATGAACATTGGATTATAACCCATGAACCAATTCTGAAAGAACTCTTTGCAACTACAAAGCTCACCATCTCTACTATGAATCTGATCGCAGAACTGTACTCATGTCTGTATGTATACTGATCTTTTAACTAATACTCTCTCTTCTCTTTTTTAATACATTTTAGTTTAGTTAATAAGAATTGGCTGTATGCACATATTTGGGTAAGATCTGGAATATTCAATAACTTGACAGATAATGTGTCCAATCCTTTGGGATTGGTAGAACTTTCTTATATGATGAATAAGATTTTCAGTAATACTCAGCATATTTGACTTGGGCGTCTGGGTAGAGGCCTAAGGCTGGGTGGCTTTAAGGGAACTGTTTTTGGATTCTGGGTAACCAGTGAGGTATTATAGAAGCTGTTCCGTGCTGGTTTGATAAATCTAAGTATTGGAATATCCACCAGCTTTGGGGATTTGTTTGCCCCATTCTTTGCAGTTCACCCTAATTGAGTAACTCCAGTGTGGCTCCCTGGGACCCCGGTCATACCCTGCAGAACACGAAGAATTCAACAGTCTCCAGCAGAAGGGCAATGCATCAGTTTACTATGAATAAGAATGCATCACTCCACTGCGCACACACTCATGGGATGCTCTGGAAGCACCACTGACATCGACAGCACATAGTACATTTACTTTTATGCTAACCATTTCTTGCAGCTTCTCTATTCAATCAGGCTCTGTACACGTGGTCAGGCCATTTATCATCATTGCATGGACTTCACAAGTCACATCAGTCCAATTTCCAATACCAAGGGATTACTAAATTAATTCTAGGTGATCCTGTCTCGATTCCTGCATAAATCAGAAGAATCTCCTCTCCCCCTCCCCCAAATGATAGTGAAGCACCCCTTACCTTGTACCTGAAGACACAGCCTTTTCTTCTTACATCCCAGAGCTACAGGAAAGAGAAACAAAAAACGTGCTTAGAACCACAGCTATGAAGGACCCTGAAAGTCCTAACAGAATGACAGGTCTCCCTACTACAGAGCCCATAAACACTGTAGAATGGTGACGGGACAGGTACCCAGCAGCTAAAGGGGCTGCTAAAACACAAGCCCATGCAAGGTATATTTCTTTACCCTTCCCTCCGCCTGCCCAGGTAGGAATGGCATAAGTCAAGATGCAACTTTAAGTGTTTGGTGAGACAGACTGCTGGCAAGACATTTCATACCATGAAAGCTAAATACTTACGGCCAAATGCAGACCTGCTATAAGCAGGTGTAGCTCCACTGATTCAATGTAATCACACTGGCTTACATCAGATTTAATTTGGCATCTAACACCAAGAGGCTTGAGAAATAAACCATAAACCATAAGAGATGAACCAGACTCTCATTATTAGGATAAATTTCAGCTATAAGAATACAAGCGGAAATTTCACACCTCCTTATACACATGCAACTGATACTTTACAAACCTCCAACATGACAATCTTTTTTGCTGCCAAAACAATCCCGGCACTCCGACAATGCACAGCGGCTACAGAGAGTACTTCCGGAAAAGACCGGCCTTACCTTGATGTTAGTGTCCAGGGACCCCGAAGCTACAAAGCTTCCAAACGGATGGAAATCAAGGCTGCAGATATTTGCTTTGTGGCCCATTAACGTACGAAGAACTGGAAAGAGATAAGTAGCATAGAGAGGGAGGAAAAACCCATTAGTCAGCACTAATTTTCCCACAGACAATCCACAAGTCCAGCCATGCTGCTTCCTACCATTAAACACACACTGCTATTGTATACTGGCCATTCTGTACACGGCTTATTCATCTATGTACCGTGACAGATATGGCAATTTCCTGCGATATCTTTTGGAGACCTTACTGAATCAAGTTTAAGCATGTTTGGGGGCATCGTATTAAATAAATGGTTTGTGTATTATTGTGGGCCGGGACTGCACGTAATCTCTATCTACGGGGGACATGGAATGGTTATGAACTTCAGAGGACTATACTGGGGTGGCCACACTTACTGGCCCTCCAAGTCACATATGACAATCTTCAGAAGTTCGAGAGCCAGGGTGCACCTGCCAGGGCTCAGGGCTTCAGCCCCATGGCACCTGCCAGGGCTCAAGGCTTCAGCCCCATGGCACCTGCCAGGGCTCAAGGCTTCAGCCCCATGGCAGCTGAAGCCCTGAGCCCCGGCAAGTGATGTTTGGAGGGGGGCATGTGGAGTCATGTGCCTCTCCCCCATTTTTGCCAGGGTTTGATGATGGTGCTCAGTCACATTGTGCTGCCGGGCCCCCTTGCTGCACAGCAGCTGCTGGAGCTGTCAAGCTGGGAGCTGTGGCTGTGGGGAGAGGCAGCAGCAGGGAGCTGCAGGGAGAGCCACTGCTTTTGCTACTGCCTCTTCCTGTGGAACTAAAGCAGCGGCACCTCCTGGCAGCTCCCAGCTGTTTGCCGCTGCCTCGCCCCAAGGAGCTTACATCTGGAAGCTGCAGGAAGGGGACGCTGAGGGTAAGAGGGGGGTGCGACTCAAGCTGTTGGGGGGAGGGGGAACCTTTAAATTCTGGCCTCCCCACCCCTGCTCTCAGCAGGCACCAGCCATCCCTAGCAGAAGCCTGTAGCCCCACCACCTCACAGCAAGGCAGAGGCCCTGAGCTCCCTCTCCCACTCTGGTAGGCGGAGAATGGGGGGCATGGGAGACTCAGCGAGACACACTTCAACTGCAGAAGAGCCACATGTGGTTCACGAGCTGCAGTTTGGCCATCCTTGGATTATACTAAACAATGTGCCAGACAAGAATGGACGTTTGGGACAGACAGTTTGCCTGTGGAGTCGAATACAAATTCCCCATCTCTGTTTATGCAAACACCCAGCCTTTTGAAGTGGTGCCCTGAGGAGGGGACCATTGTCTGCTGATTATCTGTTCCAGGAGTCTCAAGATCAAAGGCCCAAGCTGCATAAAGAGAAGACTGATCTATTCACAGGTGTGCTAGTTTCGAGCTAAGGCTATTTAAGTTTGTCCGCACAGAACCACGGCCTGGTGGGGTTTGAAGGACTGACTCGTCCCAGAGCCCTTGCTGGAGCTGGGGGTGATGTTTGGCACCTATTAGCATGTAGGTTCTTTTGTTGTTTTTAATATGTTTTCTCTAATGCTTTCATCATAAGAATAAATGTGCTGGTCTAGAAAGGGCTGGTAATTTATAATTGCTAGCAATGAGAGCTGCTCATAGCCTTCGGCAAAATAGTAAAGCGGTAACATTGGCCTGCTTGGGCAGTCTAGTTTGCTGGGCATATCACAGAATAGGCAGGGAACTGTACAACCCGGAAAACCCCCAGTCAGGAGAGGAGAAACACATGGGTCTTTGCCCAAGAGAAGCGACAGCTGAGGAGCTGGGAGCCTAGAGTGGGCTCCATGGTGCACCGGGGTGGATGAATGCAGGTGCAGTTCCTCTGGATTCTGACATGTACATCACTTCACAGAAATGCTTTTGAGGCTACTTCAGCTAAACAAAGAAACTGTACTAAATGGACTGTTCCAGGGAGCCTGCTTTACACTGCAACGCAGTTCGCAAACGTTAATGCAAGCCACAAGAAGATACATAGAGGGGAAACAGGAAAAATACATTTCTTGGCTGAGAAGTTCAAGTGACACTTCATTGGCTATAATCTTAACTTTTTATTTAGAAAACGGGCCCTCAATTAACTAGACTCAAGAGCATGACTTCCACCATCAGTGCTCTAATAATGTACCATGTTTCATCTATTGCAGATTCCTGGCACGTGTTCGACAACGATGACTTGTACATGAACTTGACAGAAATGCACAGGCCCAAACCTCCAGCCTCTTCAATCTGAGACTATGTACATTCACACAAACACTGTGTGTACACTTATAACTGGTCAAATTCATACGTGCATTATGCAGCTTCAGTAGAACATCACTCCAAAGCATTCTAACACCACCATTGGTTTTGAGCTGAAGAAAACACTATCTGTTGATAAGGGCCCATCCAGGTTTTTGACCTTCCTAGTCAGGACCTCTCCAGGTCAGTGGGGATATGTGGCACAGGGATTTCCCACAAGTTTATACCACTCTGCTGTGCTCACACATGAAGCACCACTGCTGACTTAAATGGAAGATGCAAAGGAGAATGGAAACCTACTTTTGGCAGCTTCCAGGTCCCAAACTCGAATGGACCCTGATTGGGATCCTGCAACAATGAGCTCTTCATTTGTATTGATCCTCACACTCTCCACTGGTGTTGTATGGCCTGTCAAACTCTGCAAGGAAAGTCAACAGTAGCAGTCAGCAGATTGGAGGTGCAAATCTGAAAAGTCCTATGCTGGCACATGGTATTATCCTGCAACTGGTCTGGCACACTATTTTGCAACAGACAGGACCTCCTAACTGCACAGCCAATTTGGCTGGTCCTCCCCCGTCGGCTCTCAGTGTGGTATCCCATTCTAAGATGCATTGTCTCCCCCAGCCCCTGCCGAGTACTGCCGGTATCATGCTGCGTGCATATCCTCCAAGCACTCTCTCTCTTGCTGAGGCATTATGAGATAGTTGCCCAGATTGTTCTCAGAACGCGCCGATACAAACACGGGTAGTCAAGCGGTAGGTGTGGATGTACAAATTAGGCCAGCACACGCATATGCAGTGAAAAATATGCTGTATAGACACAACTAGACCGGGTTTGTTGTAAATGAGTCAGATGAGTGTCATGAACTGGTTACAAAACCACAGCTGTCCTTATAGCATAAGCAGGACTATTTGAAAGCCTTCTCACAAGCAAAGAAGTACACGTTACTAGCCAGCGTCGGCTGCCACACCAACAGGGCTACAATAGTACTGCAGCATTAGCTTGATGCACCATGCAACAATTATACAGTGCCTTTCATCCTCAAAGATCTGAAAGTGCTCACTAAAACTTGACTGTATAGATATTGTGCAATAGATAACCATTTATGACACAGGCATTTTAACTAAAATACGTAATACAAAAATACAGAGTTGTTCCAATAATCAAATTAATATGTGCATAATAATTAATCAATAATGTGCTGTTATAGGTATTTTAGTACCATTAAGCGATGTTTATTATTACTAACTCTCCTTTATTTATCCTTAGAATGGCTCCCTTGAATAATTCAATCCAGCTTTCTGCACCCTTCACATTTATTAAAGTAACACCAGGGAGTGACAAGTTAAAACCCACCTGGATCTTTCTGCAGTTTTTGCTTGGGATTGTTTTTCTGTAATATTGTAACTGTTAATGTTTTGTGTGCAACAGAGAACTCGGACTCAAATCAGGTCAAATCAAAGCTGTAAATCACTTGCCTCCCCTCTCAGGAGGGTACAGGAGGGTACTGGGGGTCCTTGCAAATCAAGTACTAAAGGTGAACTTCAAAGCAAACAAAAATCCCGTTGAGGACGTCTTTATACACCATAAAGCAGTAAAATCACAGCGATTCCCCTGCCCCCATCAAATAAAACCCATGTTTTGTTTTTTAAAACACTAGAAATACTAGGTTCTCACTTCTCTCTCTTCCCTGGAAAACCCAGGCAAATGTCTAGAAGCCTGGGTGGTAACATCACAGCAGTCCAAAACTAGCACTGCAGTTCTCTCTGCCCTCGAGGGGCGAAGAGATGCTGAATCTTATGTCCCTGCTGACTACACTGAAACCAGTGCTCTGGTTTCACACTGCTCTGCCATCACCATGCAGCTCCTCCAGAGACATTGCAAAAGCCTATGGGAAGGAAACAGCACTGCCAATAAGGGGTAGAGATTTCTTGTATCTACTTAGTCCTCTTCACATTTCCTGAGAGATGCCAGTTCAAGTGATTGGGGTGGGTGTGTGTCTGAAATGAAGTGAAAACTTTCTTTTTCCATCTTTCTCAACTCAACTCTCCTATCACACCAAGTGTCTAGCCCACCCCCCACATCCAAATCAAACATCAAAGCAGGATGCAGCACAGATGAATGCTAGCCGCCTTTATAATTGGCATGTACTTAACATCATTTCATATTATTGTGGTAGCTTT
Organism: Mauremys mutica; assembly: GCF_020497125.1. Taxonomy (NCBI): domain Eukaryota; kingdom Metazoa; phylum Chordata; order Testudines; family Geoemydidae; genus Mauremys; species Mauremys mutica. The sequence continues at coordinate 8,912,740 of NC_059085.1, forward strand.
ACTCTTATTATAGTGCATTTGAACGTGCTGCACACAGCTTCTCCCTGCCCAGCGTATGGCCAAATCAGCACAATATCCCGACACAGCTTTATGCAGAGTCAAATGTTGGTCAGCCGTAGGTATGATGCAACTGGGAGCGCAGCCTGGCCTAGGATGTGCCCCAATTCCAGGGTGCAAACCTCACCACCCTGAATATTAATCTGTAAAACAAACCTATCATAAAACTAAGCCTTTAATAGTTTGCAACCCTGTAATAGGTGCATGCTGCAAATACCAGCAAGCCCAATATGTATTGTCTGAGCAAATGCTAGGGCTGATGTTAAAGGTAGTCAGACATGCTGGATTGCCCTTGTTTTGAGAGACAGTTCCCATCAGTCACTTAGTAGGATTTTGTTCCTACTTCACTGGAAACAAGACTCTGGTCATCCTGCACTCAGTAGCACTGATGTGCTATGAGCTAGGGATATCTTTTCCCCCAACCCAATCCCACAGCCACTACTCAGCTGCTCCACAGAGAGAAGTGCTGTCTGCCCTCTCACTGAACACGAGACACAAAACCAAGAACTGTGCAGGGGCAGGAGCGCTGCTTTCTCCAAACACTCCCCCCCGGTCATAAAGATCTTCAAGCATTCAGTGGGAAACTCCTTGGACCTGCCCAGGCCTGTCTTCAATGGGAGGACAAGGAAGGAACCAGTGCTAAGGTACCTTTTAAAACCTTTTTGAGTCAAGCCAGTGCTAGACTGGTGGGAAAGAGAGAAGATGGAGGGTAAAGGAGCTGAAGTGGAAAATCAAGAGGAAGGAGAACAGAAGAGTGACGGATGAAGAGGAGCGATAAAATAGGTAATATTTTGGAGAGAAGACTGGAGGAGGAGGGGACAAGCATAAAGAAGAAAAATTGAGTAGAGGACAAAGAAGAAATGGCTACAATGGAGAGGGATGAAAGAATTAGGTATCAGAGGAGTAGCCATGTTAGTCTGTATCCACAAAAACAATGAGAAGTCTGGTGGCACCTTAAAGCCTAACAGATTTATTTGGGCATAAGCTTTCCTGGGTAAAAAACCCACTTCTTCAGATGCATGGAGTGAAAATTACAGATGCAGGCATAAATCTGAAGAAGTGGGTTTTTTACCCACAAAAGCTTATGCCCAAATAAATGTTAGTCTTTAAGGTGGCACTGGACTTCTCGAAAGAATTAAGAATTACAAGTTTAATTTGGGGGCAAATGAGAAAAACTATAGGGACACAGAAAGAGGTCATCTTATTGCCCACCCCATATATTCAGCCAACTGTGAACTCCTCCTGCTCCTACCACCTCACTGAATGGATATCACTTACTAGGGACCCAGATTTATCTCTGCTCCCCACACAGCTGCTGATCTCCCCAATATGAATTAATAAATCAAGATAATAGGATAATAGAAAAATTTACATGTTGAAGAAATTAATTATTTCCATTTCTTTTTTAAATGTCACTCGTTTTAGACCAGGGGTCGGCAACCTCTGGCACGCGGCTCGTCAGGGTAAGCACCCTGGCGGGCTGGGCCACTTTGTTTACCTGCCACATCGGCAGGTTCTGCGGACCGCGACTCCCACTGGCCACGGTTTGCCATCCCAGGCCAATGGGGGTGGTGGGAAGCCGCGGCCAGCACATCCCTCGCCCGCGCCGTTTACCGCCGCCCCCATTGGCCTGGGATGACGAACCGTGGCCAGTAGGAGCCACAGTGCACCGAACCTGCTGACGCCGCAGGTAAACAAACTGGCCCAGCCCAGGGTGCTTACCATGGTGAGCCGTGTGAAAGAGGTTGCCGACCTGTTTTACACCCTTGTCATCTTTGGAGGTCTCTGTCACACAGTCAGGCCGTAGCAGGGCACGGGAAGAGAGCTATAGCTGGTTCAGAGTCATGTGAGCTGAAGGGACAAAGCCATTTTCGAACTGTGTGCGGCCCACCAAAGCTAGCTTACTGCGTGTGTGTCCCAATATAGCTTTGTAGCACTCCAAAGCAGACGAGAGGGGTTGGTAAAACCTAGTTGGGGGATTTATGACACTGCCAGACTCTCTCTCGCTCTCACTATGCCAACTGCCTCCTCCCCCAACCTACCCACAAGCAAATAAAAAAACAGCCAACTCTTACTATGATGCAGTTGGGCTTGTTAACCGACCATATATTGACCCGACAGTCCTCTCCACCAGTTGCCAGCAGCCGACCTGAACTTTTGCCCAGAACCAGCGAGGACACATTGCTGCTGTGAGCTGTGATCTCTTCTGCACAAGATAAAGCAAACAAACAGTCACAACAAGTATTTTTACTATACACAATTCCTCTCCTGAAAGACTAGTAATCCTCACTCTACAGAAAGACTTCCCAGTTTTCACTGGGCAAATTGCAGTAACTTAGAGTTCAGATAAGAAGCCACACTACTTACTTATCTTGTTTGCAGCAGCCCTCTTGGCCCTATCTGCTACACTTGGTGACATGTGCCAATGAGCCTTCATCATCCCACTCTAGTCTCAATGTGGTTCACAGTGACTATCTTATCTTACTAATAGTCACTCAGTAGCTTTGAAAAGGAGAATTTGCTTGCATCCAGCACACTCTTACAGAAGCTAATTTATCATCTGTACCTGTGTGAACTCTCCTGGAAAGATGAATGGTCTCCGAAGTTGGCATGGTACGAAGCAGCTGCCGATCATTTAGAGAAAGGCTCCCTTATATTGTTCTGGACAGTAGCAAAAGTTAAGACTGTCCTATCTGAGTCAAACTGGCAGGTTTGCAGTAGCACAGTGTGCTACCTTGCAGAGAAAATAAGACTCAGCACCTGGAAAGGGTGGAGCTCCCTTCTACTTGAGTTTTGTCAGAGACTTTGCCTATATTCTCAGCATGTAATGTGGGTGAAGCAGAATAATACGTTAGTTTGGGGGCAGTGACAAAAGATGTCCCTATTGGAGGGATGGACACAAATATGCTTTAGAGGGTTGAATAAGGAAGTAGAATTAAAAAGGTGGGTTTTTTTTTTAAAGTAGCTTTTCATAAAGGCTGGGGGAGAAGATAGCCCCAATACCCCAGTGGACTCTGGAGAAGTCCCACTATAAACAGCCAGATTGGCATTTGTTTTACATTAAGGGGCACTTTAAAATGCACCCAAATTGTTAAGTTTTTGTCAAATGCATTTACCAATTCCTTGATATCACAGCTAAAAAGTTCTTATCTTTTAAAGACCACTAGATTTGTATATGAAATGGTTACAAAACATTTGTAAAAATGCTAGCTAATAACCAATCCAGCCTTCGTTCTGATAACTGGGTGTGAAGCGGCTCATTTATAGTAAGTGACAATAATATTCCAAGACTTTAGAAGGCAGGAATAATTACATACTCTTTGATCTGAGGATCTCAAAGCACTTTACAGAAAGCAAAACCACATAACTTTCACATTAGCTAGAGAAACATCTTTCATGTTACAATTGTAATTAGGTTATTAATTAAATGAGAAAGGGACATTTGCTGAGGATGTACTTGCAGTTTAATGAAAGACCAATATTCTACATGACAATACTAAACCAGAGCATGTGTCAACACATTAAATTCAAAGTCACATACAATATTAGTTATATAAATCCTCCTTTGGTATTAAGGGACCAATAGTGACTATTTAAGATTGGATGGTGCAAGTGCTGAATGTTGTTGTGAAATGTGAATATTCGCAACACCTCCCTTTATCTTTTATTAATAATTTATTACAGTGTTTAAAGAGTTATTGCTGAAGCATTCAACCCTCTGACTATAAATGCCAGATTGTAATTTTATGCCAACATTAAAACACTGGTAGCAGAACCCTCACTCTTTGAAGTACTGATTTCCCAAAGTCCACAAACCCTTTCATAAAATGCTCTCTCATTAGCTACTACACATCGGCTCAGCAACCTTTAAGCCCCTAATTATCCTGGCTACATCTTTTTCCTAGCACTTGAATGATTACTACTCTGAAGATGGAGCTAAAATGAAGTAGGACATAGTGATATTAAAGATCAACAGCACAGGCACAGTTGCCGAATGAAATGGGATTGTGAGTTGAAACTGACCAAGTGCTGTCTTTTCCAGGAATCTGTGAACTTCAGCTTTTTTTGGGGGGTGGAGGGGAAACAGATGGGAAGTAAGAAAAATATTTTTCTGCTTGTGAAAATATGAACAGAAGCACCAACTGATGCCAGGCATACAGTAAGGGAAGGTGCTATATAGCCTTTGATTGTATATAGCAGTTAACTCTATTAATATAGTTCTATCAAACATACAGCAACCCAGACAGGCAACATTCTCACTAATCCAGTTCTGGGCCTCAAATAGTCAGCCTAGAATGCACATTTGTGGACAATCAGCTACTTCTACTTGTTCTATTGATCCTCTGACACCTCACAAAAAATTGCAACATCTGCAGAAGAAGCATTTTTCTGTGTTTCTCTTTTTGACATTTAGGAGCTGTTTTGCCACTCTCTTTCTTTGGAGAAAAGATCAATTAAAAATAGAAGTTTACTACCTCTCATGAATCTTTTATGCTGAAGCCAGAGACATAACCAAGAGAAAAGGACATACAGGTCTTGTAATGATCTCACCACCCTTCCTGCAGTGATCCAAGAACCTACTGTACCTATAGCAATGGTAGAGGCAGCAATACAGAGCAATCCAAAAAGAATACTGATATTAAACAAGTGGAACACTCCAAGGCAGGTTTGGCTTTATAAGAGTTCCAACCTGTTCACTAGCTGTTCTTATATTATATTAGAGAATTAGCAGGTTGTTACAGCCCTGAAATTTAGAGAAAGAGAGAGATTTAATGACCAAAAAACCCTCAGACAATAGGAATTGAAGACAGAAAGGAGGACGCCCTATCATCATCGTCGCAAATCCCAAAGGAACATACCCCCTACATCGATCTCTAGCTATGTCCTTACGTCACTCCGGCTGGATGTTCAGAGAATGCCCTATGACTTTCCATAGTTCTCTCTCTCTCTCCCCCTCCATCCACAAACAGACCACTGAATTTTAAGAGAGTGCTCTTTGTCACATTAGAAAGGGAGGGGGCTGTTCCGTGGGGAAATTTCATTCATACCACAAGCTAGAACAAGAGGCCTCTCCTTCCCCCATTTTCAAACAGAGAAATCTAATGAAGGACAAGAGAACACTATGAAAGACACTCACGCAGCTTCCAAGATGTCTTGGTGGCAACAGAAGCTGCCATTTCCTTATTCAGTTCTTTTCTGATGGCCACTGAAAAAGTGCCCCCTTTCCTTCCAACAAAGGTTCACTTTGCTGAATTGTGTGGGGCTCAACCCCCCAGGCCTCAGTTTCTGCTGTTTGATCTGTTCAGACACATTCAGGCTAATGAAATTCCTTTCAAAATGCTTATTCAATTGTATCCAGAACAGTGGTCAGTTTCCTCCAATCAACAGGCCAGATCTTGAGTTCTGATTTAGTCTTGATCCAGATCACTGTGATATTTGCCTGGAGGGAGAAAAAAAAGAAAAAAAGAATCTTAATGTTTATGGCATTGTCTTGTGATACCACTAAGTCAGGACAGCAGGTGCATAGTTCAGTGCATAGAACTAGACCCTGGCCTTTCGCAAAGCCCAAGCTCATAAGCTGGAAAAGTACGCTCCCCTGGCTGACACCCTCAGAGCGAAGGGCTATGAGGTGCAGATGGATGCCCTGATCATCGGACCCCTGCGCGCTTGGGACCCCTGCAACGAGCGTGTGCTGTGGACCTGCGGGATCGGTCGACGCTATGCACGGCTCATGGGGCGCCTCATGGTCTCAGACACCATCCGACGGTCCAGGGACATCTACACCAAACACATCGCCAGCCACCGACAGTACCAGGAGCTGTGAGCCAGAGTGACATCGTGCATCGACTACGAGAAAGGGACCGAGAGACTTTTTCCATTGGACCATATGAACTGGAACTGTAAAGTCACTAAACGTTTAATCTCACCACATGAGGGTCAATCCATCCTCATCATCATATCCACTCATTATACTCCACACCTGAACACAGCCATTATATGAACAACATACTCTCATACCTCAATGTCTGTACTTTGACCTATTAACCTTTTACCCCCAATCAGGGATATTGCAGATTATGTATTCCTTATGCCATCCAATCTTAAACCGAACTTTGCACCCTTTGAAAACCTGTATGTTGTTCCCTGATAACCAGAAACTTCTACGCTTAAACTCTGTACCATTCACTTGTTTTAAACATCATCTTAATAAAAATTTTAAATTCATCTATTTGTTCTGCTTGTCACAGCACCTAGCACAATGGAGTCCTGGTACTGCTATGGCAATACAAATAATAAATATGTAATTATTTAATTATTATAAGTGAGGAAAGTCATCAAAGCCTGTTCTAGTGTAGCCTAAAGAGTATGGAATGGTTGCCTATATGACCGCTTCCCATCTCTCAGCTTTCAACAACGAAAGCAAAACAAGGCTCAATTCAATAAGATTATCACAGGCCTAATCAGGGTTATTCATACACTAATGATTACTATTAAAATAATTAGAACAGTTCAATGGCTAGGTCCTGCAGATGTTTACAAATCAGTGTAACTAGCACAAGGGAAGAAGCTTACTAGGCAACCACTTATCTTAATAGGTCACCCAAAAGTTTCCCCAACACACTGAGTCAAGTTCTACTCCACCTTTACTAGGAAGCCACTGCTGTTAAGCAAGTGAGTTTCAAACCCCTGAGTTGTCACTCAAGCCCCGTGCGGAAACAGAACGAAGGCGGCAGCTTTTCCTGGTCATTGCTAACATAGGATCCTTGCGGCAGAGCAGCATCCTCACCCTAGCATCTACCGCCTGCCGGCTCCTCTCTGGCGGGGCTCAGGAGAGCATGTTTACAAGCCTCCCCTCGGCCAAGGGTGCCAGGGAGGGCAGCGTGCTAAGAATCGCCCTCCTCCTGGTGACTCCCTGCGACAGCCCGTCCGCGCCAGCAGCCCCCAGACCCCTCACTGGGGGAGGAGCCACCTCTACCGCTTCCCCCAATAGCTCCGCACGGATCCCCTTGCGGGGCCTGGGCACCTGGCGGGCCCATAGCCCAGCTCCCTCCCCCTCGTTCTTCTGACTGCGGGAACCAGCCCCTGGACACATCCCCCGCCACCCACCCAGGGGAGGGGTGAACGAACGCCACCCCCCCTCCCCCCCGTCCCCGCCCCCGGCTGTCGGGGGAAGGCGGGTCCCCCCCACACTGGGCCCCGGCCGGGGGAGGGGAGAACGAGGGTCCCCCCCCCGCTCTGGGCCCCGGCTGGGGGAGGGGAGAACGAGGGTCCCCCCCCCCCGCTCTGGGCCCCCGGCTGGGGGAGGGGAGAACGAGGGTCCCCCCCAACACGCTCTGGGCCCCCGGCTGGGGGAGGGGAGAACGAGGGTCCCCCCCCGCTCTGGGCCCCCGGCCGGGGGAGGGGAGAACGAGGGTCCCCCCCCCACTGGGCCCCGGCTGGGGGAGGGGAGAACGAGGGTCCCCCCCCCCCGCGCTGGGCCCCCGGCTGGGGGAGGGGAGAACGAGGGTCCCCCCCAACACGCTCTGGGCCCCCGGCCGGGGGAGGGGAGAACGAGGGTCCCCCCCCCACTGGGCCCCGGCTGGGGGAGGGGAGAACGAGGGTTCCCCCCCCCCCGCTCTGGGCCCGTGGCACCGGGGCCCGGCTCAGAACCGCTCGAGACGTGGGGCCCGTGAGGGGAACGGGACCCCCTCGAGGGGAACGGGACCCCCTCAGCCCCCCCCCCGCGGTCTGGGGCTCCCCGTTCACACCTCCGGCAGCCGGAGTGCGGGGGAAGGACCCGACTCCACTCCCGCCCCCTCCTACCTGCAGCGGCTCCTAGACCCGCTCCGCCTTCCAGCCCCGACCCCCCGGCTGCTCCCATCCCCCACCCTGATTGGCCCCTGCCTGACAACCGGGCCCTCACCCTCACAACAAACCTCGGGCCTGGCCCCGCCCCCACGCGGCCTTCGCCGAATCGCACGCGCCGCCTGCATCCGGGCCCACCCGCTCCGCGGCAGTCTCGCCAATCAGAGCAGCCCATTATCCCCGCCGTTCTTTAGCCGCCCCTCTCCGGTCACACTGACCAATCACCAAACACGAAGTGGGTCAAAGCCCGCCCATAAGGATGAGCTCTACCAATGACAGGTCGGTTGGTCGCCTTAGCAACCGCGGAATTCCTGGCCACTCACAGCGCGTCTTGCTGGCTGAGCCCCTACTAGGTAACCAATAGAGAGGGAGAGAGAGAGACCCAGCGGGGTGGTGTAGCCATGTCGCCGCCATATTGGCTGAGGGCAGGCAGGTTGGGCTTGGCTTATCCTGCCTGCCTGTTCTGAGGGGAGGGCCCTGAGCCCCAGTGACCCTCGTGCCCGGTCATTACCCCCCCCCCGGGTGAGGCTGGGGTAAGGGCCCCCTGCAGTGATGTGGAGTCTGCCCTGGGCATGGGGCTCTTGGGGAGGAGGTGGGGTCATGGGAGCCCATGGGACAGCGTCCTCGGCACGGGACACAATCACATCAAGAGGAGAGACACAGCGAGGTCACAAGAGAATGTGGCCGGGCCGGAACTAGGGTGGCGGCGCGAAGGCCGCAGTGGTGCCGGAACTAGGGTGGCGGCGCGAAGGGCAGAGGGGGGCCAGAACTGGGGTGGCGGTGCGAAGGGCGGAGGGGGGCCAGAACTGGGGTGGCGGTGTGAAGGCCGCAGTGGTGCCGGAACTAGGGTGGCGGCGCGAAGGCCGCAGTGGTGCCGGAACTAGGGTGGCGGCGCGAAGGCCGCAGTGGTGCCGGAACTAGGGTGGCGGTGCGAAGGGCGGAGGGGGGCCAGAACTGGGGTGGCGGCGCGAAGGGCGGAGGGGGGCCAGAACTGGGGTGGCGGCGCGAAGGGCAGAGGGGGGCCAGAACTGGGGTGGCGGCGCGAAGGCCGCAGTGGTGCCAGAACTGGGGTGGCGGCGCAAAGGCCGCAGTGGTGCCAGAACTGGGGTGGCGGCGCGAAGGCTGCAGTGGTGCCAGAACTCGGGTGACGGCGCGCAGTGTTGCCAGAACTGGGGTGGCGGCGCGAAGGGCGGAGTGGTGTCACACGGGAGAACGTGGCAAGAACCAGGGGCTGGAAGCTGAAGCCAGACCCATGGAAATAAGAAATTAGGCACAAAGTGTTACGGTGAGGGTGATATAACCTCTGGAACAAACCAGTGGAGGTCGCAGATTCTCTATCTCTTCGTGTCTTCACAGCCAGACTAGGTGCCTTTCTGGAAGATACGTGTTAGCCAGACACAAGTTATTGGGCTCAGTACAGGGGCAACTGGCTGAAATTTAATGGCTTGTTATATTCAGGCGGTCAGACTAAATGATCTGGCCTTAAAATCTATGAATCCATGATATCAAGAATAAAACTATGGTTACATCTTGAGGAAATATTCCGTAGCAAGAGAAAATGGCCACATTTCAATGGCATATCCTGTCCCAGTGGATCTGCTAACAACCCCCTAGTAATGCTACAGTATTTGTGATAGGCAGCAGCCCTGTAACAGATGGGCCATCTGTTCTCTGGCCAAAGCTGTGTGCTTCAGAGCAAGGAGTAAATCCCCTCTCCCCTTCCAATGCCCCACATTGGGGTATTCTAATATTTCACAGCAAAATGTGTTTCCGACTTCCCCAGATTGTAATCGGTGTATACCTCTGTGATTTGATGAACTATGTGCAACACGAATTCCCACGAAGTTCTTATAAAGTTGTTACTTTCAAAATTGCTGTATCATGAATGCCACTTTGTCTGTGTATATCCCCTATTGCTTACAAGCCTTTCAGCATGTACCTCCCAAACCAGGTTCAATAGTGGGTCATTAGATTTCTGTGACCACCTATTAAGGTTGATTTAGTTCCTTGGGACAGTGGGTTTGCTGGCGCTGGGAGAAGATACGTACTCTTCTTGTCTGAATGCAGTGGGGAGTGAAGAGACTGGAAATTCACCAAACAGAACAAAAAGACAGAGGTGACAAAGCAGGAGGTTATAAAAGGTTTCACGGTGAGGCTCAGAGAGGCAAACAGGAAGTTCTGGGCTAGAGGAAGGAAATGGATGGACCAGTCACGATCAGAGTAAATGAGCTGGGGCAGGAGGAGGCTCCTTATTTCAGAACCCAAGTCATATGTTGAAACAGAAAGACCTTGGATGGCCCCAGACAACCCTCACCTCGGCCCGAAGAATGTTCAAGTATGGTGATGAAACAGGGACAGGGAAATGTGTGTAGGGGTTATTATTTTTGTATGGACCTATGTGTTTCTCATTTTATTAAAGAAAAAGCAATAGATTGTTAGATCCTGTGCAAAGTGTCTGCGTTTCATGCATTACATCTACTACGTCCCTTGAAGAGGTAACCCAGAAGGCTTGCACCTTACATGGAGTTCTTGGAGAGGGTGTGTTTAAGCTACAAGGGAAAGTGAGGTGTCAGCACTGGTTCCAGGGACAGGACAGTGAGCCACATGGTCACATCTCTGGACGGGGTACCAGACAGGAAGATGTACATCTCAACAGTGCTCAGAGGCCACACAATACGGCCAGTGTCTGAACACAGTTTAGACTATGGAGGCTTAAAACACATGGGCTCCAGCAGCTGGATCCCCTCACAGCAGTCTGAAGAGTTGCCAAGAGAGAGTGCTTGATTGGACTTGTGATAGCCTCGTTAGAGGTGATAATTACAAGTAATCTTTTGAGGATTGTGAGTTAGGATTGTCTTCATACTTGTCTGTAAAATGCCTAACACACTTTGGATGAAGAAGAGCTCTCAAAAGCTTGTCTTTCCCACCACCAGAAGTTGGTCCAATAAAAGATGTTAGCTCACCCACCTTGCCTTTCTAATATAAATATTAAGTGACTTTCTCTTCTCTTCAGTACGTTGCAAAATAATAATACTTGAGAGACAAGGTGGATGAGGTAATATCTTTTATTGGACCCCAACTTCTGTTGGTGAAAGAGAGCTGAAGAAGAGATCTGTGTAAGTTCAAAAGCTTGTCTCCCTCACCACAAAAAGTTGATCCAGTAAAAGATACTACCTCACCCACCTTGCCTCTCTAGTATCCTGGGACCAACACGGCTACAACAACACTGCATACAAGAATAATACTTAGCATTTATGTAGTATCTTCCATCTATGGATTTCAAAGCGCTGTGTTTCCCAAAGCACTTTATTACCTAAAGTTCCCTTGATTTAGAAATGCACTCGTTGGTTTACTCCTTGTATCTACCAACATATGTGAGCTGTAACTTGGGGAGAATGGGAGAGAAAAATAAAGACGCCTTTAACTCTCTAATTATATTTTTCTAAAAAAGATGTTTTGTAGTGACAGTAAAGAAAATGGTTGATATTTTTCTTTAAAATTTTTTGGGACTACTGGATTTCTGGCAAATTCTATCAAATAACAGCTGGTCTACTCCTTACTGCCTTTTGGAATTAATGAGTAATTCTAATGATAATCACTGAATTCTTATATTTATGGAAAACCAGCAAGTATATAGTTAAAAGATTTCACTGGTCGTCTGTTATATAGCCAGAACAGTAGTTCCTGCACATCCAGAAATTACTGGATTTCAGAAGAATCACCTCTTTAAATAATGCAGCCTCTCAAAATCAGAGAGACCAGGTGGCTGAGGTAATATCTTTTGAAGGACCAACTTCTGTTGGTGAGAGAGACAAGCTTAATGTATCTCTAGATATCAGCAATCGTGTGAAGCAAATGACATGATATAGGAGAAAATTCTGGTGTCCAACATGTAACTTTGACCATAGCAACTTGTAAAATAAGAGGCTAAAGCTGAGGGCTCATTTAGACTCCAGAACTGAACCATGATGTAACTGGCTAGAAGACATTCTAACCAAGCTCTTTGACTCAATTGTAAATGTAGTGTAGATGGGCCTTAAAACAGCAAGGTAACAAGAAGGCGGTAGATCTACAAGTATGAAATAATTAACACAGGACAAAAGCCTCACTAGGAAAACATTTAATGAAAAAAAAGGGATAAATGAAAGTGTGGAAATGAAATATTAAAAAGAAGGTACTTCTGCTATTATACCCTCTACAGTGGAGGTCCCAGCAGCTCCTGGGAAAGCTGGAGAGAGGCACTGAGGGAAATTTGATCAGTCAGACCACAAATGGTTCATTGAACACAAGTAGGAAAAAGACGCCACATTTCTCTCCAGCAGCTCATACGGTTAGCTCAGCCAACTCTGTGCAGTTCCTGCACTGATTCCCAGTGACTGTTGTGAGGGAACAGGGTCTATATCAGACATTAAATTTGAGATACTCAGCCAGGCGAGGATCCTTGCACAATTTCTCTTCCAGTTCTATGTACTTCTGTGGCGCCATCTCTTTGTGCCTAAAATAAGGAGGAAATCAGAGGAAGAAACTGGATTGTATTAGATGATGATGATGAGATTAAGTGGAATATTTTCAGATGATGAAATTATCAATCAATTGAAATGCAAAGCCCCAGTGAATCTGTAGATCTCCCTTAAATCACTCCTGTCAGACTGCCACACATTCATTAAATACTTGTTATTACCTGTTAAGCCGTATTTCCAGAATGCGGATACAGAACATGGCATCAGAGCAGTAAGCTAGGTAGGCATCCTCATCCTCCAAGGTCATAGAGAGCTGGTTTTGCTGGTACCACTGTTGTTTCTTCTGCAACTCCTGTGTTTCCTGAGGGGAAGAAGGAATAAATCAGGGTATTAGGGGGAGTGAGAGAGAGAGATACAGAAATAGCGTATCAAGATTAAAGGAACCAAAGGAAGGAAAAGAACGTAGAAGAAGAAATGTAATAAGTGAGAAGCAATGAATGAGATGAGGACACATAGAACAAGTAAGCAAAATATGGAAAGCAAGGGAAGGAGAGAGAAACGTAGAAGTGCTGCCTCCTTGGAGATAACAGACATTGGGGGTCAAATTTTGCTCTGATAAAAGCTGGAACAAATCTACTGAATTTGGTCCTAGGGCTATTCTGCCCTTTGTTCTCCTTGGGTAAAGACAGAGAAACATGAGGGCATATATACTGCCTCCTCCTAGACAGGGATGTTGGAGGAGTGTTGCTTTTTCACCTGCTGTAAAATGAAGAGAGAACCCCACATGTTGCCCACTCCCAAGGCAAAGGAGACCAAACCAAAGGAGTGAACAAAGAGAAAGTGGGTGGGTACCGTCTCAAAGCGAGCTTGGATGAGGTTGGCCTTGTCAATGAGACGGTGCTTGAAATCACTCAGGCAATCTTCCTTGAGGCGTAGGGCTTGCCACTTGGACATCTTCTCTGTGCTGCCCATTTGAATCAGGAAGGGTGCCAGGTAATCTAGGTCCTGCTCCACTTGTCGCTGTCTCTCTTCTTGCATCAGACGCTCCTGGAGGGTAAGGGTGAGAAGAACTAGTGCCCCAAACATCCCTGTATAGGGCACTACCACAGCCAAGGGCAGACTAGCTGTCCCCCCGTGCCAGGGACATAACAGCTCACCAAGATCTGACCAGAGCTGCTTGCTTTTCACTGGCTGTTTCCTGTACCAACCATTTCCCACATAAAGCCCCAATCTGATTATTATTCTGTTACCTAGTTTTTGGCTGTGCTTTTTCAACAACTCTCCCCATTCCCCTAGAATACAGAGCTTGTCCCATACATGAAATGTCATCTCCTCTGGCGTGGGAAGAGCCCCACAAGGTACACTGTCATTCTGGGTTTGAAGTGGTTCAGAGTGGAGGGATGTGTTGCATTTGAAACCTTTCTGAGCGATGTTCACCTGGTTGAACCGGCTGACAAATGTTTGCTTCTGGACTGCTCGTCTCAATTTTCTGTTCAGTCCATAGGTGCTTGACACTTAAAACCTAGTACCTCTTTTTATTACCTTTCTCATCAAGAGAGCACCTACAGTATTGTTCCTGGAATTTATTGTTACAGTTGTGTCCAATACAAAATCTATACCAAAAAAACATCTTGTAGAGAACTGGAATTTGTAAACAAGCCACGTAACACCTCAGATAGCTAGACTGGAATATCCTTACATTTGTCCAGAAAACTCATATGGGTATTAATTCGTCAAGAGATATTCTGGGCCAAAATCAATATTGTTGTTATCAAAAAGACTAAGAACCGTGGAACCATCTATTCCAAACCTGGTACTCAGGGAAGAAGGTGATATTTTCACAACAAAATGAACCCTGGCCATGGAGCAGATTTGGATACAATTATCAAACTCCTCACACAGCTCCAACCACAATTAGTTTAATCATAATTAATTAGTTTATTTATTTAATTAAACAAAATAAAGTTGTAATTTTTTTGGACATGGTTCTTCCAGAAAGTCATAGGCACAAGGAGCCAGACCTTCCACTAATATAAATGGTTGTAGCTCCATGGAAATCAATGGAGGTATGACGATTTACACCAGCCAAGGATCTCACCTAGGGAGTTTTAGTGGTACTAGAATGGGCTCTGGAGATAGTCCCTGAGAAGGGAAGAATCTGAGCTGGATTTCTTTGTCCACTGCTAATGAACTCTGAATCCAACCCTGCTAAAAAAAACCTTGAACTGGGTCTTGCTGATCCACTCAAACAGAGTAGGCTTATCCCATGGTTCTTACTAAAACCTGCCTTTAGTACAAGAGATAGAAGGTGGGATGAAAAATTGTGTTCATTTGTTATTAGACACCACTGCTTACCATTGTCTCTCGCTGTTGTTTGCTCTTTTCATTCCTCTCTGTATCGTACATGGAAACTGTCAGTTTGCTGGCTGCTGCTTCTTCCTCCCGGATCTTGAGAATTTCTAGCACCTTCAGTGAAATCAGAAAATGAAAGACCCCCTGACATTTCCTCAAAGTATGAAGCCCTCCACTTGGCTGGTCTGCTTAAAAGAACATATGCAAGGCTCTGTGTGCAAGGACTGTAGTATGAGCTTGTATACATATTAGCTAGGGAGCAGCATGTATGTATTCATATGCTGAGGCTATATCAGCGTGACCAAAAGAATATCTAATAACAAGAACTATGTTGTCTACGATTTTCTACAGACTCTGATAGAATTACCAAATCTATTCACTCTTTTGGAGTCTAAACTCCCCACTGGCTCTAAAAATTGCAATGCTAGCTTTGGCATATTATATCCCACTGTATAACAGGACTCACTAATATAACCATACGCTAGCCTGCTGATGTGTCAAGACTGAAAGAGTCTAAAAAGTCATTTGCTGGAAACCACTTTATGCCCTTCACTGTTCTGCAATATGTACTTCTACAATCCATTTCATCTTAATAATTACTGTTAATACCTTGCATTTTCACAGCACCTATTATCCAAGGGTCTTAACCCCTTTACAAATATTTAATTAAAGAAGTCTCATATTTTAAAGATAGGGAAACTGAGGCACTAGGGTCTTAAATGACTTGTTCAAGGATACACAGCACGTCATTGGAAGAGCTGGTATTAGAACCCAGATATCTTGATTCCCAGTCTAACCACTAGAACTTACTGCCTCTCCTGTTCTCCCTCACTGTTTCCTCCTCTCCCATTTCCTCTTGTTCTACAAAATATGGTAATACCACTGCAATCCTAAGAAAAAATCTGTTTGTTATATATAGAATAAACAACACGTAAAATGTGAACAATGGGGTTATAGTTTCATTGAGGCATTCTGGTGACATTATGAACTGTGGAAGTGAAAGATGGGTGTCCAAAACCCATTGATGGAATTATAGACCCATAATCCAAGGACCTTATACTAGTATTTTGGTGGCCCTCTACTTTGCCACCCAACTGGCTCCACAATCCTCTTCATTCCCTAACCAACTGCTATAGGGCTTTCGTCAAAGCAGCTTTCTCACCCTCAGATGTAGTGGCCTTCTCTTCACATGCTGGAATGGCTGTGCTCACTCAATCCTCTCCAATCAGTGCCACGGGAATGGGTTTTGCTATACGCGGTTGCAATGTGTTACTCATTGCAATCCATCTATTTTAAAGTAATTCTTCCCTACAGATAACACAGTGGTAGGCACCTTGATACTATGGCCATTGGTACCTTAGAAGTGCTTAGCTAGCAACTAGATTTTAATCAATACAACGTATAGATTCAGACTCATAGACTTTAAGGTCAGAAGGGACCATTATGATCATCTAATCTGACCTCCTGCACAATGCAGGCCACAGAATCTCACCCACCCACTCCTGTAACAAACCTCTAACCTATGTCTGAGTTATTGAAGTCCTCAAATTGTGGTTTGAAGACCTCAAGCTTCTTGGGCTTCCTCTTCTTCCCTGCTCTGGTCAGCAGGCAAATGGCAGATGCGCTGCTAGATAGCCCAATACATACCCTTTCTGTTGCAGATCTTTGCTCTTAAATTATTCCCTTCCATAGCATGTGGAACAAGAACTGAGCATGACTCTTCATAAACATTCCAAAGAATGATCTCCACAGAACAAAGGCAAGTCATGATTTGTATATTCTGGGTGGGGACCAGCACTGTGTCATTAGAACTTCGATCACTGTTTAGATACTGGATAATATTTGAACATATGGCATGACATGAAGAGATGGTTACTTGAACCTGGCTCCAGACTCCTATCATACTTTGACATTAGCAAGGAGATTTCCCCCATCACCTCTGTTTCAGACTCCCAGACTTGATGCCTCAACTGCTTTTCTGCTTCCGTTAGCTTCAGCATCATTTCGTACAGATGCAGCAGCTTCTTGTTTTTCACAAAAGACCCCACCTAAAGACAAAAACACCAGTGTTGGATGTCAGAGTCTTCCAGACATGTGGGACCAAATCCTCAGCTGGTATAAATTGGCATAGTGCCACTGACTTCAATAGAGCTGTATTGATTTACACCATCTGAGAATCTGGCCCATGGTTAACAGTTAATTTAGCTCCATCTAGGTGTTGAATCTAACACTTCACTGAGCCAGAAAGTGTATTGTTCACCTCTTTGCTGCTGCTGTGTGGCTAGAAGCAGCTTTCTGCACACTTGAGGTCACAGGGCAGCAGCCTCAGTTACAGTCTGCATGCTCTTTTCAATGTGACAAAAAATTACAACCGTTTTAAAAAGCATTCAGGTGGCAGAAAAAAACCTAAACTTGGGCAAACTAATGGCTGGAGAGTTTAGGACAGATGGCAACATCGCACAGTAAGTCCATGGGAGACATGGAGCTAGAACCCAGGTGGGTATTCCTGACGTCTCGTCCCCTGCTTTAGTCGCTCCCCTGAGAGAGAAATGCAGAGAGATTTCAGCTTTCCCTTCATGAACGGCCAGCTTTGAGCCTCAGAACTACAGAAATTGGGTCTCCCCAAATCTCAGTTAGTCCTCCAGCTAGGGCCGGCTCTGGCTTTTTTGCCACCCCAAACAAAAAAACCAAAAAACCTGCACGGGGGCCCAAGCAGCAAAGGGGGAGGGGAAACAAACCTGCCAGCCATCCGAAGCAGCGAAGTGGGGGGGCAGGAAACCTGCCAGCCGGAGCAATGGGGGGGGGCAGAGGAGTGCACACCCCAGCTAGCGGGGTGGGGGGAGAGAGAAGGGGGGTGGCCAGGGCTTCCTTAAGCAGGGCGCTTGCCATGCAGCCCCTCCCGCCGCGCCTCGCCTCCTGCTGGGAGGGCTCCGCGCCGCTCCGGTGGGTGGGCAGAGAAGGACACAGGCTGCCGTGTGGGACTTGCTACAGACCTGGCACCGCTCCCAGCAGCTCCCCTCCTCCGCACCGCCGCCCCCTACAGGGCGGCAGGAGCAGCAAACCAAAAAAAAAACAACAGCAGGGGCGGCGGAAGCGGCGAAGCGCCAAAAAAAAAAAAGGATTGGGCGGAAATGCCACCCCTTGGAATCTGCCGCCCCAAGCACGAGCTTGCTTGGCTGGTGCCTGGAGCCGGCCCTGGTCATACTCGCGCCGTACCTGATAGCTGACACACATGTCTGAGGTCATGATGATCTTGTTTCCTTTATTATCCACATCCTTCCGTTTGATGAATTCCTTCTTTGAGGCAGTGATGTAATCGTCCTTGCAATGATACGTCAGCATAATCCGCTCCTCCACGATCATAAAGATGCGCTCTGCTACATCTTCATCAGCTGGCTTTTCTGGGTTCCTATGGAACTGCTCCTTGATTTGCTAGGGAGGATCGGGAAAAGAGATATTACCCAGTCAGAATCAAACATACGGCCTAGAAAAATGACAAGGTTTGGGGGGATTTGGATGAAACAGGTGGGAAACAGAGATCCCAGGTGAAAATTGGGCTGCATTCCAAATCCAAGATCTATAACATGATAAAGATTTTGGAAGAAGTAATTATGTCCAGACTAGGACTGTGACGTCATCACTCAATGCTAGGAGCAGGGTCCTACTGTTCTCGCCTGTGACTGCAGTGTGACGGAGAAGGAGCAGAGTCAGAGCTGCTCAGTGCAACAAGCAGAGTTGCTGCTTATGGGAGCAGGTTATACCCCGCAAGCACAAGACTAGAGTTGCACCATCCACTCCATGAGGCATTATGCCTTGGAGAGACCCAGTGCCTCCCAGAGCTCCCCACATGCAGGGGGGGAAAGGATGCACCTTTGAGCACCTGTCCAAGAACCAGCCATGCTCTGGCCCTATATTAACAGGTGGGATGTGTGACCCAGGCTTCAGGGGGTCAGATGTGGGTTTGCCCCCTCCCCCATTATCAGATTTGGTTTTGAGGACAGGCAGGGAGATGGCGGCTCAGTATGGGGAGCACAGGGTTCACCCCAACTGAAAGAGCTGACTTCAGCAGAGGATGGAAGGACTAGGTCATGGAATGCCAAGTGGGAGAGAGGATGCACTGGAGGGGACACCCCAGGTACAGATCTCATGCATCTCCATCTTACAAGCTCTCTGCCGCAGGGAAACAAGGTAGGCTCATGGTCCTAGCAGCAAGGGCTGGTTTTGAGGTCTTCTTGTAATAAGCAGGACCAACTATTTTGGAGAGGGTCATTATTATGGCTCTAATTCAAGAAAGCACTGAAGCACATGCTTAACTTTAAGTACATGCATAATATCCTTCAATGGATTGGGATGCTTTCCTGAATTAGGGCTTATATGACTCCCTGCTAATGACATGGTGCAAATCAGAGTGCTGGTGTCATTATGCAGAGCTATGGGCATATTTCACAATGAACCTGGCTAGTGTGGGGCTTGAACATGGAAACAAGACCAGTGGAGTATTTTGGGGGACCTTGTGAACATTTTTTGTCCAAGTTCATAGCTAAATCTTTTGTCTGGCACAAAAGACTTAGTTTCATTTTGGTTGCTCAGTGGAATTGGCCAACTGGAGTTGCTCATGACAATAGGTCACAGGGTGGGGTTTCTGGGTCAGACTAGCCCATATGAAGGGCTCCCCTCTCTCGTTTGGAGTTTTGCTTGGCTATGCCAAGTGAAAATGTATCTGAATCTTCTCACAAAATTGGTATGTTCTGCACAGCTCTAATATCGGTAATGCCCAATATTTCCCTCTTCTTGTACCACTATGGGCCGGGCGTTCAATTCAGTATTAACAAGGAGCTTCTGTGCTCTTTTTGTTCTTTTGCCAAACATCGTGTGCCGGTAGTGCAGGAAATCTGACCGCCCTTCAAAGTATTCCGTCATCTCTTTGGCATTTTCAACCCGTTTCTGAAGGCCATCTACTCGCGTCTCGCCGTAAAACTCCATGCTGCGCTCAGTCTCCGGCTCCATCGTCTTGTAGGTGTGTGCTAGGAAAGCCAGAGATGCTGCGTAAATCTTAAAATGTAAGAATGACAGCGACGATGAATACAGACTTGCAAAATATTACTAGGCATGAGCAAGTAGCATCTCTCGTGACAAGATTTGCTTTGTGATTGCCCCACCAGCCATCACAAAGCCTGAATGTCCCACGCACCTGTGCAGGAGAGTGAGAGAATGTGAAAAGCCCTGTACTCTTCTGCACCAGCACCCTGTGGATAGCAGCCCTGAAGGACAGCAGCATGCATAGGGCCACTGCATCCTCCCACACAGTGGGCTGGGCGTAGGTGGAGCCTTGATTGCACCCCTGGAGGCCTCCATGTGTGCAGCTGCCTGGGAGGTACATGCTGCACTGGGTTTATGGCTGTTACAGGGTATGTCTGCCCCAGAGCAGGGGAAACCTAGGAGGCAAATTGTGACTTTGAGACTGGCCTGACAGGATAGTTCTACCAGTTAAACCAGTATAATTATACTGCTTTAGTTAAACCAGGGTTTCTCAAACAGGGGTCGCTGCTTCTGTAGGGAAAGCCCCTGGTGGGCCGGGCCGGTGTGTTTACCTGCCCCGTCCGCAGGTCCGGCCAATCGCGGCTCCCACTGGCCGCGGATCGCTGCTCTGGGCCAATGGGAGCTGCTGGAAGCAGCGGTCAGTAAGTCCCTCGGCCCATGCCACTTCCAGCAGCTCCCATTGGCCTGGAGCAGCAATCCACGGCCAGTGGGAGCCACGATCGGCCGGACCTGCAGATGGGGCAGGTAAACACATCGGCCCGGCCTGCTAGGGGCCTTCCCTACAGTAGTGGCGACCCCTGTTGAGAAACCGTGAGTTAAACCAGTAGTTAGATGGGCATAACTCCCATGTGGCTGTTTTCAGGTTAGCTAAAACCCCTTCCAAAGCAATATAAAGTAAACAGGGGGGAAAAAACAACTATTCTTATTCTGGAATGTGTGTCCACATAGGGAGTTCCATTGGAATAACTATCTTGGTTTAAATTCACCCCTTGGTTTATACTGATTTAACTTCCACATTTAAACAAGTCCTGAGTAACAATCTGGTTCCTGATCTGCCCCCGGGGCAGGGCAACAATGCAAAACTGTCCCTCATGGGGCTTGTAGCAAATTGATCCGGTAGTGAGGGGTGGAGGAGTAAAGCCTGTGCATGAGCTGATAAATTTTCCTCGTTTTGTAAAGCGGTAATGACACTTGGCGTGTTTACAGGACCTTTTATCCCAAAAGACTTAAGAGCTCTTTGCAAACATTAAATAAACATCCAGCCAAGCATTCAGAGGAAAGGTAGGAAACTCTATTATGAACCCTAGTTCTGAGAGGGCTGGGGTGTAGCCCATGCTGACCCCACGTAACACTAGAGATGTAAATACCGTTAAAAAAGTTAACTGTTTAACCGAGGGCTGTCGATTAATCACAGTTAACTCATGCGATTAAAAAAAAAATTAATCGCAATTAATCGCAGTTTTAATCGCACTGTTAAACAATAAAATATCAATTGAAATTTATTAAATATTTTGGATGTTTTTCTACATTTTCATACATTGTATTCTGTGTTGTAATTGAAATCAAACTGTATATTATTTTTATTAGAAATATTTGCACTGTAAAAACGATAAACAAAAGAAATAGTATTTTTCCATTCACCTCATACAAGTACTGTAGTGCAATCTCCTTGTCATGAAAGTGCAACTTACAAATGTAGATTTTTTTTTTGTTAAATAACTGCACTCAAGAAAAAAACCCCACCCCAACGTAAAACTTTAGAGCCTACAAGATCAATCAGCCCTACTTCTTGTTCAGTCAATTGCTAAGAGAAACAAGTTTGTTTACATTTACAGGAGACAATGCTGCCTGCTTCTTATTTGCAATGTCACCAAAAAGTGAGACCAGGCGTTCACATGGAACATTTGTAGCCGGCATTGCAAGGTATTTATGTGCCAGATATGCTAAACATTCGTATGCCCCTTCATGCTATGGCCGCCGTTCCAGAGGACATGACTCCATACTCATTTAAAAGATAATGCGTTAATTAAATTTGTGACTAAACTCCTTAGAGGAGACTTATATGTCTCCTGCTCTGTGTTTTACCCACATTTTGCCATATATTTCATGTTATAGCAGTCTTGGATGATGACCCAGCACATGTTGTTCATTTTAAGAACACTTTCCCTACAGATCTGACAAAACGTAAAGAAGGTCCCAATGTGAGATTTCTAAAGATAGCTACAGCACTCAACCCAAGGTTTAAGAATCTGAAGTGCCTTTCAAAATCTGAGAGGGACAAGATGCAGCACTTGCTTTCAGAAGTCTTAAAAGAGCAATACTCTGATGAGCAAACTACAGAACCCGAACCACCAAAAAAGAAAATCAGCCTTCTGCTGGTAGCATCTGACTCAGATAATGAAAATGAGCATGCGTCGATCTGCACTGCTTTGGACTGTTATCAAGCAGAACCCATCATTAGCATGGACGCATATCCCCTGGAATGGTGGTTGAAGCATTAAGGGACAAATGAATCTTTAGCGCATCTGGCATGTAAATATCTTGCAACGCCAGCTACAACAGTGCCATGAGAACGCCTGGTCTCACTTTCAGGTGACATTGCAAACAGAAGCCGGCAGCATTATCTCCTGCAAATGTAAACAAACTTGTTTGAGCGATTGGCTTGATCAAGAAGTAAGGCTGAGTGAACGGGTAGGCTCTAAAATTTTACATTGTTTTATTTTTGAATGCAGTTTTTTTTGTACATAATTCTACATTTGTAAGTTCAACTTTCACGATAAAGAGTTTGCACTACAGACTTGTATTAGGTGAATTGAAAAAAAATTTTTTTTACAGTGCAAATACTTGTAATCAAAAATTAATATAAAGTGAGCACTGTGCATTTTGTAGTCTGTGTTATAATTGAAATCAATATATTTGACAAATGTAGAAAACATCCAAAATATTTAAATAAATGGTATTCTGTGATTGTTTAACAGTCTGATTAATTGCGATTAATTTTTTTAATTGCTTGACAGCCCTAGTTTAAACGATTAAAAATATTTCATTTCAACGGTTAACCGTCTGGGACCAATCCAGCCGGCGTGGCTGGGGCTGATCCAGCTGGGTGGCGCGGCTGGGATCGCTCTGGCCGGGCGGCACCACCCTGGTCGAGCAGTGTGATTCGGGCTGCTCCCGCTGGTGCAGAGCCACTGGGGTCGGCAGCCTGGCTGGCACGGGGCAGGCCTGGGGGTTAGTTGTAAAACTAATCCTTATTGGTTCACCAGTTAATATTTTACATCCCTATGTAACGCTGTGCTGGGGGGCTTCTGGGGTCAGCACTGACTGCAAGGGGAGAGTTATTTCTGTTAAAACCTTCTTGGGTGAGATCTTTGTCCCAGCTCCGATCCCTTTAAGCCAGGTAAAAGGGCTGGAGCAGCATAAAGGAGCTTGGTTCTGCCTGGGGAAGGATTCTCCCCAGGTTGGAGCTGCAGAAGACAACCCAGGCTGCCTTCTGAGCACCCTTCACACTCCTCCATATAAGGATGTGCTGGGAGTGGGAGGGGCGTGTCAGAGGTGAGATTGCAGCATGCAGTGCTGTAGCGATTTCAGGCAGCCCTGGGGCCCATAGGAGAGCCAGAGGAAGCTGCTATATCTTAGATAGGACCCAGGTCTGTCTAAGTTTCATTGGGGACCTCTCCAGACCCAGGATACCTCAGGTTCAGGAAGGTGCACACACCTTAGCACCCTCTCCCCTGGGCTGCAAGTTGTGAATTTCACCTCTTCAGTTTCTTGTGTTGTAACCAGTGCTTACAAAGGCTCTAGAATGAAACCTTGAACCTTGCTTGGTGGAGGATTTTTTGTTGTTGCTGAAACAGGTGACTGTGTCCAGTAGTTTACAGTCCCATGATTGGCCTTTTTGCCAAACCTAGGAGGAATGGTCACTGGGTCGCAGAGTGTGCACAGCCCCTGATGGGGCTGAGTTTGTGTACCTTTGAGACCTTGGATGTGTCCCGGGCTGAAGTACTCTGTCGTCACCTCTGTTTTTTTATTCAGTTCTCTCATGTTCATCATGTCCTCTCTGTTTTCGAACCACTCCTTCACCTCCAGCACTCTGATACCTAGCAGGAGAAAAACCCCATGGCACAACCATGTGGCCCCTTGAAAATCCTAGACATCAGACATTCCATGGTGATGGCAACACAGGAGGTAGGGGAGAGAAAATCGGGCAACTTGTGTTAAAGGAGGATGCTGGGGAAAGGAGGTTGTTTGTCCAGTTAGGGGCTTACACTCTGCTTCCTGGACCATCTGCTTATGGACATGACTTAGAAATAAAGAAAGGTCTTTAGTTAAGCATAACACACACTGTCCCCTTCATTTTCATAGAGATTTAGCTGCGTGACTCCCCTTCGCATCAGTGGAAGACAGGGCGATCAGTTAGCACTATCCTGCCGTTTCTCTATAGGAGAAAACTATAGGCAACTCCTGCTCACAATTCAGGACTTGATCCTGAGAGGTGCTGAGCGCTCTAGCCCAATCCTGCAAAGCATTTAAGCAAGTGCTTAATGTCAAGCAGGGGAGTGGAAAGGATTACTAACGTGCTTTAAACAAAGCACATGCTTAAGTGCTTTGTTGGATCAGGCCAAACTGCTCAGTGCCTGGATGGATCAAGCCATCAAGCAGCATGGTGACTGCACTGCTTTCTGGGAACCGTACAGCTCAGTGACCTGCCGTCCGGCTTGTGACCCATGATGCCTCCCAAACCCGACAAAGCCCTTGAGAGTAGCCCTGAATCAGACCCAGAGGTACGAAAAAGTGATCAGTGATACCGACCAGCATCGCAGTTACGTCTTAGGACAGATTTATAGACTCCAGTAAGAGTCCCCAGCGGTGCTGGAAGCCTTAGGATTTGTAGGGGAGCGAACAGGGCAACAGGAAGAAGGGGTTGAGGGAGCAGAAGAGGAGAAGCAAGAAGTGTGAAAGGAGGGGGAGAAGGGATAGGAGATACATTGGCACCTCTCTATCCTATTCTTTCCCCCACGGCACCCCACCCATTTGTGTATTGTCTCAATGGACTCGTGCTGATCATTCATCTCCCCTTACATTCCGGGTCCTCATAGACGGTGAGGCGTTTGACCAGCCCGTTGCTATTCAGGTACGGTGCCCATTTCTCCAGCTTTGCGTTCTTGTACTGGATCACCTTCTTCCCTTGGGGACAGCGGGTCTCAAATTCTGCAGAGGGCAAGGAGAAGGATTTAGCTGCAAGAGCTGAGAACACAGGAACAGAGTTGCTTGTGTTTAGCAGCTGCTGCCAACACTAAAAGGAATTCACATGGAGAAATAAAGGACTCGGGAGAAACGATTTGTTCCTTTGTCACATTCAGCTGCCTGAGAATGTATTAACATCCTTACTGTGGAGAAGGAACGTTGTTCCTGATACTCTCCGTGGCTGTAGGAAGGTGATGCTCTTTTGGGGTGGGGGGGGGTCAATCTGGTGGGGTGATTAGCCCCCTCTGCTGACTTCAGTGAATGTTGAGAGCACATAGGAGCTCACAGGACTGGGCCTGATCCAGCTGTCTCTGGGAGCTGAATCGGGTCTTGAATTTTCATCGTCACGACATACTGCAAGGGATTGTATGGATGGGTATTGTCCTTTAACATCTGTGTATCTTCTGCTAGTGATGATTAAATCAAAGTAGAAAAGAAAGACACAGCCTTGGGGGTGTGGCTGCCAGAGGGGATTAGCAATGGGGTGAGGAACCTTTCACTTCTCTCTGACTGGTCAGACTATGGGCAGTACCTTCTGAATTACCGCCTGAATTTCCCATTTACAAATAATTTAACTAGAGGCCGCTCTTGAATAAAGTTCTTACCAAATATAAAATATTTTCCTCTTATAGCATCTTCTGTCCAAGGATTTCAAAGTACATTAAAGAATTAAGCTTCACAATACACTGTGAAGTAGGCTATTAATTCTGTTTTACAGATAGGGAAACTGAGGCACAGAAAAATTAAGGGACTTGCCTGAAGTCACACAGTGAGTCAATGGTAAAACTAGGAATAGAACCTAGATCCCCTTGCTCCCAAACCTGCGCTTTAACCACTAGACACGTATAATGATTAATGACACTTTGTTCTGCTATAGCACATATGCGTTAATGCATCGACTGCCATGTAACATGGATAATACCAGGAAAGATATCCTGGCAGGCAGAATTCACCCAGGTAACAGGCAAAGGAAGAAAACAGGTCCTGTGTCCACAGTGGGGGCAGAGGTTCCCAATTTAGGATGAGATAATAGGTTCTGGGAGAACCCATGGGCACAAAACACAGCTGTGTAATTAAATAATAATGGGTATCCGAATTATTGTGTATCCTGATTTATTGCTATTTCATTGCTTGACTTTGTCCAGTATGTTACAAATAATCGTTGCAATACACAAAATTGTATCTGTTGCCATCAGAAGAATATGCAACGTGGTAAAGGAAGCACAAATACCTTTCCGAGATATTTGAATCGGGTCCACCCAGGATGCTGGCATGTCAAAACCTTTCTCCTCTTCCTCCTTATCCTATCAAGACAGAGCAGGGGTTTCCATGAGGCGAGCAGTGCCCTGAGCAAAGCTGGCAGTGCTCTCCTGCCATGACAGGAGGCACATTTGTCTCTGGAAATACTTGTTATGTTAGACTGTGGTTCATGCAGGTTATACACTTTCCCAGGCCACACAGTGGTACGGTAAGGGATGGTTTCTTTGAGTTATACACACTGCTGAGGATACAGTCATGCAGCAAAGCATGGTTTATAAAGTCACAGTTCCATGAGACCCATGAGATATTTATGCATGTGACCAGTATCAGAGAGGTAGCCGTGTTAGTCTGGATCTATAAAAGCAGCAAAGAGTCCTGTGGCACCTTATAGACTAACAGACGTATTGGAGCATGAGCTTTCGTGGGTGAATACCCACTTTGTCAAACGCACCCACGAAAGCTTATGCTCCAATACGTCTATCAGGTGCCACAGGACTCTTTGTCGCTTTACGCATGTGAGTATTTGCATCCAAAAGCTCACCCTAAAAATCATACAGGTTGTTTAGTCAATAAAGTCTCAGAGCCAGTGGGACATTTCTGAGCATATAATTTTGCAGAGTGGGTGCTATTTTATGCTTCACAACTAATTGCTCTTGGATTTTTCCACTGTAACTGCGTGGCTGTTCCATTGAAAGGAACACTGCTATGTTCACTCCGTCCAGAAGTCCCTCACACATTGCCACTAACAGAACCCAGCCATGGCCTAAAGGACTCCACTTTCTTTTAGTTTAAGATCACGCTGACTGTGGAGAAGCTCAGGACTGATTGAATATGGCAGTGCTCATTAGAACCAATGACTTGCTTGTTTATTTCATAGAATCTGAGAAAGGCACTCACATACCATGGTGATGGGCATGGTATGAACAGATTAGATAAAGGGAGAGAATGTACTGATGTCATCCCTACGCTATCACACTGTGTCCTTCATACTAAGATGTTGTTCCTCTCAACACACAGTATTTTCTTTTGTGAATATTATAAAAACACATTATTTCCACGTTCCTGCAGCCCCAGGGAGACGAGACGCAGGTAGAAGGTGTCCTGAAAAGTTTTATACTTGAATTTGATTTTTAAAAAGCAGTTTCATCTTGGGCAGGCCGTGAATATGGGTCCCATCTATCGGTTCTCCCAGCAATCAAAGCTCGGCAGGCGCAGTAACACATCGGTGACCACTTGGGATGTCAGTGGTGCCACTATGTAGCTAATCATGGTCAGAGGGAATTACACAGTAACAGCAGTGCTTGAGTTCAGAGCCTCCTGCTCCACAAAGCACAGGTCGCCTCCCCATCACTTGAGCTGAAGGAGAATGTCTACCAGCCCTATAGGACTGAGGCAGTGAAGCACCTCTGATTCTATCCAGCAGGGGGCAGAGGCCCACATACACATAGGCCCCGTTCATTACAACATCACTCCCCTCTATCAAGAAGTAGAAACATAGGAAACTTACAAAATCATCCAAGTCCTCATCAGCTAACTCCTCTTCTTCCTCCTCCGGAAGCAACAGAAGGGGCTTGTCAGTCCCCAGCAGCATGAACTCCCACCGCACTGGGTCCCCGAGGTCAAAGGTGAGATCCTAAGCAGGACAGAACAACTCGGGTGACCAGATGTCCCAATTTTATAGGGGCAGTCCTGATATTTGGGGCTTTTTCTTATATAGGCTCCTAGTACCCCCCACCCTCTGTCCCGATTTTTCACACTTGCTGTCTGGTCACCCTAAGAACAACTAGGGTTGGCCATAAAGGTGTCTTCAGCTTACGGTGCTAATACCAAGAAACATATGACCTGCCACAGAGCACTCAACTGCATGTGACTCTCACTCAGTAGCAGACGTTCGGAACCATGTGGAGTTCTAAGGATTTCAGTGGGACATTACATCTATCCTTAGTGAGGGACTTACTGAATTCTGGGAGGTGGGCAGGGACAAGCCCGCCCACGTATAAAGACCCCTCCCCCAACCTTTGGGGAGGAGCCACTGGACGCGGGACTAAAGTGAAGACGGGGGAGAACTAAGGATTAACAGGGTCGGGAGTGGGGCTCATAGGTTCAAAACTAGGGCTCCAAAGGGGGACACCGAGCAGAGAACCCTGGATGGTGCCCAGTGCTCCTCAAAGCTGCCTAGGGAGCCAGCAGACGCCGTCCAGTGGAACTCTGCCCGGATGCGTGCGATCAGGGAGGAACAAAAAAAGGCTCCACAGTTGCAGGGCACCTCCCGGTCCAACATCCTCCTCTCGGTATTGTACATGGCCACTTTGGCAGCTTGTCAGAAGCCCAAGGGCTGCACCTGTCCACTAAAGGCCCTGGACGCAGTTCAACGCTGCACCAGTGCAGGGACTGAGCGGAAGCAGCTGGGGGTTCCTGGTGTCAATTGGAGTATTCCCAAGGGCTGCTCTAACGTATGCACTGGCTGTCGTGGCCCCACGGCTTTGCTGCAGCTGGGGAATAGCAAGGGTGTAGAAACATGTCTCCTCCCTGACGTGACTCTGGAACTCCCCCTGTATGGGGCCCTTGTTGAGGGAGGGGACATGCAGCCAGCTCTGCTGGCTGGGGATATTCCCCAGGGATGGGCTGCACTGGTAGCTTTGCAGGCACATCCCACCGGCCTGGTCAAAGAGCAGTGGTGAATTGGGCCCCTGCCTACACCCTGGCTCAGATGCTGGTGTCAGGGGCAGCTGCTCTGACTTCTGGACTTAACGCCAGTGTAAGCAGAGCTAAGGGGGAGGGATGGCAAGGGAAAGGTGAGCAGCCACGTGGGTCTCCATTGTCCCCAGGCCACCGAATCCAACTGCTCGCTCTCCCGCAGGGCAGGCACCATTCCAAAGGGGGAGTTACCTTGCAGCCATTCCAGCAATCCTGCATGTTGACCCAGTAGTTCTTGTGGTTCCAGATGCTTTCGATGCCGAGGAAATGGTCGTCGGTGGTGCTGTAGCTGTGTGCTGTGAAGGGATTGATGAAGAAGCTCTCCGGCACCTCCCGCTTCCCCGACAACACCAGAACCCAGGCGTGGACACGTAACCCGTACAAAGGGTCCGGCTTCGGCTTTTCCGCTTCCTGCAGAACAGAGTAATGATCTGCAGTTATAATCCAACACAACAACAACTGTGCTTGGTCCTTCTCTGGTACCGTTCTGCCAAGGCTCTCCAGGCGCCACACTGATTAATGAACCCTCACGGCCCCCGCTGTGAAGTAGGTAAGTATCATTAGCCCCGTTCTATAGTAGGGAAATTGAGGCACCAAGCGGGGAAATGGTGTGTCCCCAAGGTCACTCAGTGGGTCACGGAAACAACCAGCAATGGAACCAGGAGTTCTGGCCACATCCCCTCTTTATAACAGCTGGAATTCTTTCCAGTTAATCAGCTTGCTAAATGCCAGACCGCTATTTACTGTTATGGGTAAAATGAAAAAAAGAAAACCAAAGCTGGCCAGTAACCAGTTCCTTCGTTTAAGCAGCTTGTGTGTTTATACAGTGTACGTCTGTGTGGACAATCTGCTCTCTGCTGAGCTGTGTCCCCCCTCCCCCAGGCCTTGTCTCTACAGCAGTCAGAATGCACTAGGTCAGTCGTGGCACTAGTGTCAGTGAGGTAGCTCTGAGCCAGGGACAGAGCATGAGGCTGGGAATCAGGGACTCCTTGAACCCAGCTCCTCAAGGCATGAAAATCAGCAAAGCTCTATGGAAGTCAACGGAGCTATGATAATTTACACCAGCTGAGGAGCTAACCCCTGACTTTTGTTCCCCATCCGCCACTCTGCGTGTGCCCCTTTGCAAGCTCCTTAGGGTTAAATTTTCAAAAGCGGCCACCATTTTTTGCCTGCCTCAGTTTTGGGTTGTCCAACTTGAGATGTTTAGGGCCTGATTTTCAGTGGCTCTGAGCCTCCACTATTACTTCCAGTAGATGCCAATGGAAACTGCAGGTGTTCATCATCTCAAAAAATCAGTGGATACTTTTTGAAAATCTAGGGCCCAATGGCACTGTGCCTCAGTTTCCCCATTCACACAACTGGGCTAATATTACTCATCTGCCTTGGAGGGGGTCGTGAAGATTAACTTAACATCTGAAAATCTGGGAGGTGTAAGGGATTGTATATTGACACATATTTCAGGGCTACCTCATGCTGCCTTTTCCCAGGCTAAATGCTCGCTGATAAACACAGTGACTTACCGGCCCACTGAAGTCAGTGAGGGCTGAGGGTTTCTCACAGCTCAATGAAGGGTGATTTAGTTGGGGTTGGTCCTGCTTTGAGCAAGAGGTGGGACTAGATGACCTCCTGAGGTCCCTTCCAACCCTGATCTTCTATGATTCTACGATGGGAGGTGGCTAGCAACTTGATGAGTTGGTCACTAGCTGTGTCAGGGATCTTGCTGCTGAGACTTCGGAGTAAGATGGAAACACATGAAAATTTACTCACCATGACCCTCTCCTCTTCCTCCTTCTGCTTCTTCTTCTGTGCGGCTTCAGTATCGGCTTCCTTCTTGGCCACCTGCTGGAGCTCAAACTTGCTGCGCAGGTCCCGTGGGGGCTTGACTGCGTACTTCTTGATCTTCTCCTTCATGGGCTCTTTCAGGACCTGCAACCACAAGAGCAGAGGGCTACAGAGCCTTATTTAACCCAATAGGGATGTAAGGGAGCCCACAGGATAGGCAGGTCACAGGCACCCCTTGGTGCTCAGCTCCCTTAACATTCTGTGAGTTAGTACTTCATGGATCTGGGGTTCAGTAAACTCTGAGAGCCCAAACAGGCCTCTTCAGTGAAAGAGTGACCTAGAAAAGAGCTCAGCAGATCACCCAGGCGTAGAGAAGATCAGATACATAGACCTTGCCCTTGGTTCAGAACATTTACACTGGAGCCCCCAGTCGGAACCAGAGTCACAGACCTGTGGGGCGCCAGTCACATTCAGTATGCCTGGCCCTTCTTGCAGCATTGTGACTGACTCGCCAGAACCAGTGAGCTGGGTTCCTCACCTCCTCTGACTTCTCCAGCAGTGGACACACCTCCCTGGTCTCGTCCATCATGCAGATCTCCCGGGTGGCGTAACCGTTCACACAGTAGGCATCGTAGCCCGCACCGATCAGCAGGGAGCACAGGAGCACGCTGAAGCCAAAGCAATTCCCCCTTTGGTACTTCAGGATGGTGGTCGGGGAGGGGAGGTAACTGGGCTTTAAAGAGCAAACACGTTTCCTTGTTTAAAGTCTTATTCCCGTCTTCTTGGTCTTTTTATCTCCACCCTCGAATCCCCTCCTTCTCCAGAAACAAAGCACAGGCTCTCAGACGCACTGAGGTTCTCTGGGCCAAGCGCTGCAAAACTACAATGGGATTCGCATGTAGATAGCTGAGGAGAGAACGGAGCCCTCTGGTTCACACTTCCCCTGTTAGCTTATTCCCTGTATCTATGGTCCCTGCATGTGAAATAACTCTGCCTGAGTTCACTGTTTCCCCAGAGTTCTCTCCTTTGTGGAGTCCTTTGCTAGGAAGCCATGTGGGCTAATGGATGGCACAGAAGGCTAGCAGCCAGGAGACCTGGAGTCTAATCCCAGCTTTGACACTTGCTGTGCAACCGTGGGCAGGTTGCTTCACCCCTATGTGCCTCAGTTTCCCCATACATTAAATGGAGATAATGATACGTTCTATGAGATCTGTCAGTGCAACGAGCTAGAGAAGTGTCAGGATTTGATTGCTGAATCCCACACCAATTTGAACTTAGGGCCACTCTTCAGCAAGTATAAATCAGCGTGGCGCCACTGCAATCAGTGGGGCTGCGCTGATCCTCACCAGCTAAGGATCTGATCCTTCATCTCTAACCGTGTTACCAGTCCCCCTCTTCGGTCTGGAAGCCTCTGTCAGGGCACCCCAAAGTCTCCTGTGGCGCTCAGACAACATCCCACCAAGGTGCCTCATAACAGGTCACCGAGCCCTACCAGCTTCTGTCCCTGCACATGCTACTCCTCTCCAAGGCGAGCGGCCTCCCGGTCCTTGGAAGGGAAGCCTGATGCTTTAGCATGCAATGAGCCACCAGCTGATCTCCGTGGTACATGCCCACTTCAGTGGAGCTACTCTGCTTTTACATGGCTGTGGGTGTGGGTAAGGCCAGGATCAGGCCCAGTAGGCTAGATGGAGGCTTGCGGGCACTGTGCACATTGGTTTGGGAGGCCCAGAGTCTCCACTCAGCACTTGGGAAATGATCATGCCTGTAACATGGTCGTGTGCCCAAATAATGCACAGGGCTCGTTGAAGTCAATGGGAGTTTTGCCTGAGTAAGGAGGGAGAAAGGGTTCTTAACAGGCCCTCTTGGGGAGGGGGCTCCTGGAGGGGTCAAGGGCAAGACTCGTCATAGCCCCATAACCCGGGTTGTGCCAGTGTGATACCGTGATGAGAAACCCATTGCTGTTAATGATGTGGGATCCCAATGCGCCAAGGGAGGCAACTGGAAGACTCAAGCAAGTGCCATTTCTTACCGGCGTGATGGGGGACAAGAGGGGCTCCATGGTGAGATAGTCAGAGACGAACTGGGCACAGCCGTCCCAATTGTACAGCTCCGGGTACGGCTGCAGGGTCGGGCGCACTGTGGTGCTCACAAATTTCTGCAGCAAGAGGATGTTGGTTAGCGACTACGCGGTGTGGAATCCATCAGAAAGCGGCGTGACAGGGAGGGACTCCGGGGCCAGCTGGCCAGAGCTAATGTACAACTCCTCTCTAAAATACAGCACACGTTTGGTCAACTTTCTTGCTCTATTATGGACTCCTTCTGAGATGGGAAATATAGTGGGCAGAGAGGCCGTCTCACCACAGCTTCTGAAATACACCTCTGTCTGTCCTCTGCCTTTGTCACATCCTGGCTGGACTACAGCAATGGGATATACCCGGACATGAAGGCTTCAGCACCTGGGTAACTGCAACTAGGACCGAGTGCTGCAGCGCCCGACCGCCAGCAACCAGGGCAGTGACGTCAATGGGAGTTGAGTTCAAGATGCCCATTGCAGGATGGGCCCTTCCCCGCTATCTTCTAATCTCAGGGAAGCCTCACACCTATCATTACACATCCGGCAGATGCGGTTCATAGAAGGCTTGTAGGTTTCCAGCTTCCACATGTTGTGCCTGGCATGTTGTCAGTAAAAATTTTGAATGCTGAATCCACCCATCCTGAACTTGGGGGAGACAGGCCCAGAACTGGATGCTAGCTCTGCAGCTCAGGCCTGTCCCTGTAATGGGCCCAAACAGGACCCATATTTTAACACCCAATATCTGGAGAGGTTCAGACTAAGATCCAAATCTGGATCTAAACTTTGTGCCTCAGACCGAGCTCGAGGGCTGAGCATATTGTGGGTCTTCGGAGTTGATCTCTTAGACTCAGGTATTTTTTTTAGTTTGATTCACTTCTTTTTTCTGTTCCCCAAATGTACTGTATGCTGAGTGTACAGTCAGTGCGATGGGTATACAGTCGGTGTGTATAACTGCTGTGTGAAGTGTGAAGTTGGTATGGTGGAACTACAACTGGTAGGATGGGTGTATAACTGGGGTGCTCAGTGCATACCTGGGCACTGACTGTACAATTGGTGGGTTTTCAGTACTGGTTGTGTCTATTGCAAGGGAGCACACGGGACTGGCCCTTGGACAATACTACTGCTAAAATATGTTTGCAGTAAAAAATACATGCACATGAATAAAAAGATAATCAGCATAGAAAGAAAGAAAGAAAGAAGTGACTGTGCAGAATTGTACATAGTCCATATCATATGCTATCAAAGGAAAACAAACCCAGATTGTCCCCAACACCCCTATCTCCAGATGTTCCTTTACCTCCACTCCACACTCATTTAATGGGTGGAGGAAGAGTGGCTGGCGATCCGGGCAGAGATGCGCATACTGTCGATGGAAATTGTCAGCTAGTTGCAGCAGCATCTGCTCCTTGGCAGAATTCGTCTTGTAGGAGGCTGGTATCTGGGAGGTGTCAATGGAACTCCAGTCAAATTCACTTCATGCGGTGGGAGGAGGCAAACAGAGATGGATAATGAACATAGTGAGATTCAGATGTCTGAAGAAACACTAGGGTCTCTCTTCTATTATTTCCCAGCAGTTGGTGCAAATTAAATAACTAATTAAACAACTAAGCTGCTCCCAGTGATGGCAAGTGACCTGCACAGCCCAGTGGGCCTGTAAGTATCTTCCTATGATCTCCGTATACCTGATCCAATGGGGAACACACGAAAAATGCAATTTAGAGAGCCAGAGCACGGCTTGTGCCATGAAGCATGAGGGTTTACCTCCCTTCCAAAACACCTGGTCTTTTTAGTCCTTACTCTGGTAACTCTGGAGATTTCCATTATCCATATAAATGGATTTTTTTTTATCATGCTAAGCAATTGGCCTTGGTGCTATCTTGTGGCATGGAGTTCCATAAACTAGCTGTGCATTGGTGAGAATGGATTTCATCTTAGCTGTTTCAGAAATGCAGTCTGTCATGTATTCTTGTCTATCTGTCTGTCTCTCTCTCTCACCCACACACACACAGATTCCTACTTACGGTACAACATTTGGGATATGGACTTGGATCTTTGACAGCTTCTCTTCCAGGTCTTGGAGTTCATTACTAATCACAAAGACTTTCTTTTCTTCTTCCTCCTCTTCCCCATGCTCTCTCAGGACCTCCATCCTGCTCCCTCATGGGCTGCTGGGAGAGAAGCACTCACAGGTTATTTTAAAAGGGTAAGAAAGGGCAACAGAGACACATTTTTATTCTCTGCCTACGGATTTGTTTGGAATGAGGAAAGCGGAGTTGGCTGGGAGTGGGTTCCCTCTTAGGGAAAAATGTGGTATAGGGCGTAATTTTAATCCCTATTGGTCTGCTGACTACTGATTAGTGTGAGATGTGGCTGGCGGAGTGGGGAAGCAGAAGGGCTGCTGCTTCTTTGATGGATTAGAAACACAGGAACTGCAGAACTGACCCATGATCCATCTAGTCTGGTATCCCGTCTCCAGCAGTGGCCAGCAGTAAGCAGCTATGGAATAACCTGCCCTTAGGGGAATTTCTTCCTGACCCCCTTGAGTTAGAACTTGGTTGGTGCCATGAAGCATGAAGGTTTAGATTCCTTCCAAAACACCTAGTCATTTTAATCCTTACTATGACAACTCTGGAGGTTCTCATTATCCATATAAATGTCCACTCCTTTTGTTTTAACCCTGATAAACAATTGGCCGTGGTGATGTCTTGTGACATGGGGTTCCACAAACCAGCTGTGCCTTGATGAAAAAGTATTTCCTCTGAGCCATTTCTGATGTGCTGTCCTTCAGTTGGATAAGTCTGTGTTGAGGGCGGGGGCGGGGTGTACACTGTGGGGACTTTTTAAATCTAAATAAATAGCAGAGCAGCAGAAGTATCTCCAAGGCCTGTTTTTTGTCTTTGTTTTGTTTTTTAAGCTCACACTGTGTTTTGGGGCTTGGAGAGATAAGGTGTGAAATGGAGACGCAAGCACTCTCTCTAGCTGGCGTTGTTTTGGTTGGCAGCGGGAATGGCATGTAGGACGAAGACAGCAGGAGGAGGAGATTTACTGAAATAAGACAGAAATGCCCACGAAGGGTGGAGAGGAAGGAGTGATTTCACGTTGGACCA
The DNA here is from genome assembly GCF_020497125.1 of Mauremys mutica. Lineage (NCBI taxonomy): Eukaryota > Metazoa > Chordata > Testudines > Geoemydidae > Mauremys > Mauremys mutica. The sequence continues at coordinate 8,948,661 of NC_059085.1, forward strand.
TTCACTGGAGCTCTCCCTGCCGGGGGCTTTGGACTGCATTCAGCCAGCCAGCCAGAGGGGAGCATCCAGCCGGAGCAACCCAGCTCGTCCCATTGCATCCTGTTGACAACCGCATGGCTGTATGTCTCTGGTTACTTACTAAAATTTGTCAAACTCTCCCGCTGTGTGTGTGAAACTCTCTCCTTCCCCCGTTCCCCACCCTCCTCCGCTTTCCTCTTAGTGTTTGTATTGATTAGTTGCACTGATGCAGCACCTAGGGGCCTCCGTCAGGGATTAGGACCCGACAGTGCTAGGCGCTGCACCAGGGGTTAAAGATGGGACTTAGTGGAGAGCACGGGGCTCCCCTCTTCTCCCTGGTGTGGCAAAGGGGGGCTCCCCACAGCTCCCCCTCCTCTTTCCAGCTCCTTTAATCACTGCCCTGGATAAATGTTTAACACGGTTCCTTCTGCATTTAAAGCCTGGTCTGCTGCAGCGACCACAGAGGGATGGAAGGAGCCCAACCTCCCGCTCATCAGGAGCAACCCCAGTCTGACCCCTTTCCATCTCCCAAACGCTCCCACGGTGCCCAGCCTCCAGCCCCTCCCTTCTTCACGTCCCCCCTCCAGCCCACTCTCCCTCCCCTGGTGGCACAGTCCGAAAAATGGCCTGGTTTTCTGTCCTCAAAACACGCTTCATGTGATCTGGGTGGGAGCAGCCCCCGGTCACCTCATCGGGCCCCACTCAGACCCCCGCTCTGCTGAGGGCGATGCAGCACGAGCGCTGGGCTTTTCTGGTTTTGCTTTCCTCTGACGGACAGACGCCCCCCCACCCCCATTCAGCCCTCCCAAGTATAACAACTCCACTGGAGCCTCATGCCAGGCAGGAGTTTGTCCCAGCGTGTCAGCAACATCCTCCTTTCGCTTCCCCAAAGCTCCCGGGTCCTCTCCTGCCTCTGCTGAATGCTCCCTGCCTTCGGCTGATTCCCGGCCCCTGGGCCTGGGCCCTACCTTTCCATGCCCTGCCTGGCCCCTGCCCTCCCAGGCATGCCGCTGCTCCCGTCGCTGGGACGCCCCTTCCCTGGGGGTCCCCCTGCGCTGCCCCATAGTGCCCCCCTGGGTTTGCCCCGGCCTGCATTCAGCCATACACATCCTCGCTCACACAGGCGCACGGCTGTTCTCCATCTCTCAGGTGTATCTGCGGAGCAATCGCCTCGGAGACAGGCAGCCCCAGTGCCTCTCACCACCCACCCCTCTGCAAACAGCCTCACCAGCTTCTCCTGTTGGGCTCCCTCGCCATGGCAACTGCCTTCCATGGGCCGAGGCTTCTGGGAGCTGTAGTTTCTTGGGCAGGAGTCGTTCCTTGTGCAGAGAATGAGGCTGGGACTGGCAGTTTAAACAAGGCCAGTTTCCTTGCTGTGCAACGTGTGGAGGTTTGGAAAATGGAAAGCTCTTTTAAAATCCAGGCGCACGTTTTCAAAGGTCGGGCCAATTTGCACTGACTGAGCCTGTGCTAAACCCACCCTTTGACAATTTCGGCCCTAATGTTTGTTTTCTATCATTGATGCATTGGTTCGCCTTTTGCATTGAGCAATTAGTCCAGTCAATGTCACCCTTTGCCTCTAGTCAGTTTTACTGTCAGGATTCCTTCCTGCACTGGCAACATCCTGCTGTATTTGGATTTGGGTTTCCAGCCAAACTAACATCTGTTAGCACTGATATTTTAATATGAATAAATCAAATTTACTGGAGAGGGTTCAGAGACGAGCCATGAGAATGATTAAAGGAATAGAAAACTTGCCTTACAGTGATAGACCAGGGAGCTCAATCTGGTTTAACAAAGTGAAGGTTAAGAGGTGACTTGTTTACAGTCTGTAAGTGCCTATATGGGGAACAAATATTTAATAATGGGCTCTTCAGTCTAGCAGAGAAAGATCTAACATGATCCAATGCCTGCGATTTGTAGCTAGACAAATTCAGGCTAGAAATAAGGAGTACATTTTTTAACAGTGAGAGTAATTAACCATTGGAGCAATTTACCAAGGTTTGGCAATTTTTAAATCAGGATTGGATGTTTTTCTAAAAGCTCTGCTCTAGGGATTATCTGGGGGAAGTTCTCTGGCCTGTGTTATACAGGAGGTCAGACTAGATGGTCACGTGGTCCCTTCTGGCCTTGGAATCTCTGGATCTATGAAAAACATTTCTGTTAATATTGATTTGGCAAAAACTTGGATTCTTTTTTGCAAAATGTAAGGCCCCAACTCTAGCAAATGCTTATTCAGATCTGTAACTTTACTCACATGAGTAGTCTCGCTGAAGTCAGTGTGATATCTCACATGCTTAAAGTTAAAGGTAACGGAGTTTGCACTGCAGGACAAAGGTCTTGGTCCTTTAACTCCAGCTGTAGAGGTTCATGCTTTTAGCTATCGGAGCTCAGTGTTCAGTTCCTAACAGTACTCAAGATGATGGCAGTTACACATAGGATCCCTGAATGTAAAAATCATGAGACTGGCTAAAAAAAAAAAATCATATTTTTAATAGTAATACATGTTGGGCTTTTTTTCTTTGCTTTCTATTTTCTGAACCTTTAAGGTTCGCTCACGTCATGTGTTCAAGCTTTTCATCACAACCATGAGGACTAGAACGATAATGAAAGCTGGGTGTAGCTGCCATATATGTGCACAGTTAGTAAATATGGTTTGCAATCCAACTGTGTCTGTCTGTGTGGGGTCTTCATATTCTTATTGTTGTGTAAAGAGCAGCCCCTCCAAAAGTAACTAGTTGTATTAAAAAGGATTTGGGGGTGCAGGGGGGGGGAGGGAGGAATGCAAAAACTTCTCTTAATTAGTGAGCTACCAGAGCTGTGAGTTGTGTCAGTGCTTATGACGAGTGGCCTAATAGGAAAGCTGGTGTTTCGTGAGTCCTTTCCACCACTGCAGCAATTACAGGAGGCTAAATTGGCACTGATGCAATCACTGGGGAAGTGTGAGGGGTGGGGGAGAATCAGCTGTTGAAAGATGATATAAAGAGCACAGCAAGGCCAAGGCACAGGGAAGTGCAGACAGCTGTGGGGGTGCAAGGGTATGCAGCTCTGGTGATGGTGAGTAGAGGAAAGCTCATGAAATCTCAGCTTTGAACAGGGACTGCAGGGCTCTGTTTGTGAAGGCTGGAGTTGTGGATTTCTCTTCCTAGGTTGTAACTTACAAGAGGGCAGTACTGTCTTTCTCTTGTCTCCTGAAAGCAATTGGTAGGGCTTCTGAAATGTCTTCTTGTGTAGCTGTGTTCTCCCTTCAGATAAAGGGTCCTGATTCCTCAGTCTCCTGCTCCTTGTCAAGTCCATTAACCTTTAGGCAAAGTGAGTGCAAAATGCAATCACACCAGAACTGTAGCATTTGATACCTACTTTGCTGAGGTATAAATGGCTACACGAGGTGCAAGGCAGTGGGGGAATCAGATCCAAGAAGTGCAGCTGTTTACTGCTTGCTCTTTTAGCCTCTCTAGAGGTTGGCCTACCTCAGTGCTGTAGGAGTCATGTGCTAACAGCTCTTCTAGACAGTATGTCATCCATAGATCTCCTAGAGCTCTAGTAATGATTCCCCATTTCCCAGATGGGGAAAGTGAGGCACAGAAGTCAAGTGACTTGTCCAAAGTCTCCTCCTAAGTCAGTGGCAGAGATGCCAGTAGAACCAACTTCTCCAGATTTTTAGCCTTGTGCAGAGACATTAACAACACGAGGGCAAAACAGGTGTAAAATGCTGCTGAGTCCGGATGGGGACTTCGTATACCTGCATTGCCCCTGGTGTTAATGACTGGGGGCAATGGAGTCAGACTGCAGCCCTATCCACTAGCCTGCACTGCCTCCTAGCACGCTGGCCAATGAGATGGCTCCTTCTGTGTCTGACTGTTACAGTAGACTGCTGGGAGTGTAAGATCTGGGGAGCAGAAGGCGGCCTTGACCTCCTTGTCTGTCTGTTCATGATGTAAATGTACATTCCCTTCAAAGCCACATTCCTACTTTAGCTGTGTAAAAGGATCCAGGGGAAGATGCTCTTCCGCTTGTAACTTACCATTTTATTTATAGCTCCTCTCTAAAGTGGAAAGTGAACTTCCTGAGGAGGAACAACTCTTTCCTTCCTCTTCTGTTTGCATGGGTGCCTCTACTGTGTGATTTCATGGCCAGTGCTCAGCTGTTACTACTGGCCTGTAGTCACTTGTCTGGGTTTATTTTGTCTGCGTATCCTCTAAGTTGGGGACCCTGATACCTCAACCCCAGTGAAGTGGTCCTATTGGCTAAGCTGCTTTAATGCAGAACAAAATCTGGCCCTGCACGTTGTAGGCTGGCTGATGAGGAAGGTTTTGCTGCTCAGACCCTTCAGGTCTTTGGTGATAGGCAAAATAACGACAGCAAATACATCTGGGTACAGAGGAGACCAGGAGATCCCAAATTAGAGTTAGTAGCCCTGATAGTCAGGGTAACAGACTACTTCAAAAACCCAGGAAAGCAATTTTTGCTTGCTATGGAGAGCGGAGTATTCTGAATGGGTGAACTTCAGTCAATATTGTCTCTGCCTTCTAGACTGGTTAAACATCTCAGCACGTCCTACTGCTACAGGAAGACTCTTACATGGCTGTGTATGTTTCCAGAGGCTACAGATGAGCATGTTAGAAATCAAAATAAGCTAGAGCGGGGGTCGGCAACCTTTCAGAAGTGGTGTGCCGAGTCTTCATTTATTCACTCTGATTTAAGGTTTCGCATGCCAGTCACACATTTTAATGTTTTTAGAAGGTCTCTTTCTAGAAGTCTATAATATATAATTAAACTCTTGTTGTAAATAAGGTTTTTAAAATGTTTAAGAAGCTTCATTTAAAATTAAATTAAAATGCAGAGCCCCCTGGACCAGTGGTCAGGACCTGGGCAGTGTGAGTGCCACTGAAAATCAGCTCATGTGCTGCCTTTGGCACGCGTGCCATAGGTTGCCTACCCCTGAGCTAGAGTCTGTTTGCTTTTCAGGAAGTGACTGTGACATGCCTGCTGCTGATCTCTGCTCTTTGGCTGCCTGGCGGTGAGAGCTACAATAGTGAGTCTCTTTATTTACTGGGCTGTGGGATGAGGATGAATAGTGAGGACAAGAAAGGTAAAATCCTGTACCTGAGGACGTGTTCAAGCTACTTATCCAGAGTAGGATTAGCACTGGTCACTTCTCCCAAGAGCAGAAGGAATTTGGGTGGCTGGGGCGTGTGTATAAGAACACACACCACACACAACAGCTAAGGGCACTAAAGCTTTGGGGCCAGAAGTGGGATCTTTCCACCTTCTTGTTAGCAGGAAGCTTTTTACCTGCCAAGCCAGAGATGAAGGTTCTGCATCTCCTGTACCAGTTGAGGGCAGCCACTCATCACACTGAGATTTGGATGCTAATGACCTCAGCTCGAACAAGAGGAAGGGCAGACTCTTGAACGTTGCCTCTTGGCAGGCACTGAAGAAGCATTGTCTTTCAGATGTAGTGTCCCAAGGCAGTTCCGCCATTAGTATAAAGGTTCTCTTGGGATCTAAGCAGTGACTTTAAATAAGCGCAACTCATCCCGTGTTAAACGAGGGTTCCCCCTCATGGCTGAGCAGAGCACTGACTCAGACCTAGACAGGCTAACTGTAGCTTGCTCCACTATAGCCTGTTATTCACGATGCACTTAAACATACCCACTTCCCTCTGCTGTAGCTGATCTGAAGAAGCCTCGGGGTCAAATGGAAGAGGCTGCCCTCCGTCCCAAGAGAAGCCCAAGATTCTGCTTTCCGAACCCGTGTAAGCACCAGGGCGTCTGCCGGGTAGTTGAGGAGAAACCAAACTGCACCTGCAAGGCTGGCTTCACTGGGACATTCTGTCAAGGTAGGACAGGGGCTACGCTGGGCATGGCTGGGGTGCACGTGTCAATTCTAGCAGTAGTGAGTGCTACTCAAGCCACTCAGAAAGCATGAGAGGGGGACTTTTGCTTTTGCACTCCGGTGAGTGCCTTTATAAGCTGAGATGAGGAAAGGATTTGCTGAACTAGGAACAACTTCATGGGATGGCGTAGGAGTCAGCTGATCGCTCGTGCAAAAAAGGAGTGGGCCTGTGATGTGACTTGTGTGTACGCTTGCACAATGAGTGGGGTGGGTGGACTCCTTCCTTTTCAGGGGAGCAGTGGGGGTCTGGACATAGGGAGGAAGTGTAGCTCTCTAACCCTTTCCATGCTACCCTGGTCTGTGGATCACAGACAACCCAGCACTTGCAAGGGGTGCATGGAGCTGTTCTGGTTGCAGAGATGAAACATCTGTCAGTCAAGCTAGGACGGCTCCTGCTGGCCATGGCCCAGTCCAAGGCTTTCTTGGCGAACAAAACTGAGCAAACGGAGAGGATTTGCTAGCCCTTTGCTTGGCTGCTCTCTGGAGTCACTTCGGTTGTGATCAGACTCGTGGATGGTGACCGTCACGGTGGAGATCTGGCCTTGAGAAATGTGAAGCCCTGCACTTGGGGAAAGGAAACCACTGGCCCTCCTCCCCTCCCTTCTTGTAACTAAGCAGCTCCAGCCTGAGGCACTGCATTAGTTAACTTTCCTTTCATCTTAAACCTGTCCTCATGTTTCATGCAAGGGACACTTCTGCTGTGGGATGGGGAGACTGTGATGCCTCTGAGACTCTGTAATTCCAGGGGCCTTGCAATAGGAGGAAGCACCAGAACCACTGTCTGGTAGCATCCCACAGCTTCCCTTGGTCACTAATGGACTCTGGCATAGCAAAGTCAAGTGTCCCTTGAGAAAAGTGACCCAAAAAATGTTGCTTTAGACTAAGGTCTGAAGCAGAAGCACTTCAGCCTCATCAGGCTTGCCAGGGTGACTGTGCTGTAGTGTAATGACTGCACTGACATCCATCACAGGGATTAAATGTAGCACCTCTGGGTCTAAAAGTGTGAGCCCTCTGCTGTCCTGAGTCAAAAGGCCACACCCCTTAGTTTGGAGGCAGAGCAGTAGACTTGGAAACATCTTGGTGTCTAACCACTAGAGAGAGACAAGCTCGCGCTGGATTCATGTGGGTTCTCAATCTCTTCCACCCAGCATCCTTTGCAGGCCTCTGAAAAATTATTCTTGGCCAGCAGTGAAGTGAAGGACACTCTCATTATACCAGTGCTGGGTCACACCATAGCTGACATAGGGCTCCTTCAGGCCTCTTCCTTATGGCTATTGCAGATCGCTTTTTCCCCAGATGTGGTGCTCAAGCTGCAGTGTGAGGAAGATCACATGAAGATGATGGTGAGAAAGGAAGTGTTTGAAGTGTTAAAAATCCCCTTGGCGCGGGTCCACTTGAAGAACGGTGCTTGCAAGGTCTCTGAAAAGACGGAAGATGGAGCAATCTTCTTTGCAGCCATTCTCACGGGCGAGAACCATACCCTGTGTGGGTCAGTGATTCAGGTAAGGGCTCCATGGGGTGTATCTGATTAGGAGGGGGAAGCCATTCTGAGACAAGACACAGTGGTGAAGGGGTTCTGGGTGTTTCTGCTTTTCCTGTTTTATCTCTGCCTTGTAGCATTAGTACCTAACTCCTAGCTCTAAATGGATGTCTTCTCAAGAAAGCTGGTTCGGTGGCTAGTCATAATCAATTATTCTTTCTGGACCTCCACTGAGTTGTCAGTAGGGGCTTGAGGGGGCAGTGCTTGGCTACTTCAGCCGAGTATGGGAGTCTTGAGTTTCTATTTCCCAATGGAGAATAACTGTCTTTCCAGCAGCTATTGTATGTATTAAGATGGAATAAATGGGCTAAAGGTGTTAACATAACCCAGTCACAATCCAACCGTCAATAGTATTAACCAAGGTCTGGGAATTGGTAGGCAGAGTCCTCCGCCTGCTTAGCATCATGGCAAACACGCTAGACAATTCATGTCACAGGTTATTAAAGAGACTTTTATTGGACCGAATTCTGTTGGCGAGAGTGACAAGCTTTCAAGTTATAGAGAGATTTTCTTCAGACCTGCGTAGGTCAAAAGCTTCTCTCACCAACAGAATTTCTTCCAACAGAAGGTATTACCGCACTGGCGTAGTGTCTCTAATGTCCTGGGACCAGCATGGCTACAGCAGCACTGCAAATGCCAAAGATTAGAACTTTTTATTGATTGAAATATACAAAAGAAAAGACTCAAAACAAGTTAAAGAGCATTAAAATGGAAATTGTTTTGCACAAAGTCCCTTTTCGGAGACAGAATATGGGTTAAAGCCTCTTATTGAGTCGACCAGCCCTTGGTGGGGAAGAAAGTTAATTCTATTCAGTTCTGAATCGGGAATAATAGTCCCTTTCCTGCTTTAGACCAGACCAGACCCACCCCCCCCGCTTCATTATTTTGTCCACCAATTAGGCCTAATTTCCAACACACCAATTTTGGTTAATTTCTAATCCTCTACTCTTTACTAGGTATTAATCTGAATGGTCCTTGAATGGTATCGGCAGATGCTTTCTGTTTAAATTAAATCCGACTTTGTCTCCTTCTCGCATCTTCTCTTAAACAGTTTCATGTAACAAATCCATTGACTATTCATCAACCTTTCCCCACTAGTCGTCAGTTAGGTTAAGGATTAAAGTAGGCCTGCTAGGACCCGATTATTGTGATCACTGCCAACTTTCCGTGTCCTAGCAGGACTGTGTCCTGTTCTGGTGGCTGGACTGTAGAACAAGAGCCTTCCTTTTGCCAGCTAATGGAGATCTTCCTCAATCTCAAGATCTAGGAGGCTCTTTCTGGAGTCCAAGGGCCTGGGTTCTGTACCCTGCCACACATGGGGTGTGGATTAGCTGAAGGTCTGTGGGCAACATCTAGATCTGTTTTGGTGCAACATGCCAAGCCATATCTAGTACCGTACAGACGTACCACTACCAATGTGCTACATACTGTGCTGTCTTAATACAGAGATCTCCCTTCATGGGGAACAGATGACTTGTTCTGGGCCACTTCGTGGCTCAGATCTCAAGAGGCACAAAAAAAATAAAGGCTGAATTGGAGACCTGCCTCTTCAGATGAGCACCCAAAAATTCCAAGTGAAATCAATGGGTGCTTGGGTGCTTCCAGCTGGACCCCAGAACAAGAGGCCTGTTTGTGCGCACAAGCTGATGGCTGTGGGCTTTGGGTGGGAGCCTCAAGGAACAGGAAGGGCCTTCTGGCTGCTGTGCTCCTATGCTACCTGACCTACAGCCAGCTCTGACTGGGTCCCTGACCACCTTGCTGCAGGCAGGATGGGGTGAGCCAGGCTGAGTGCGGAGACATGTTCCTGGCATGAAGACAGGACTTAAATACGCTTTCTGGCCCGTGTCAGCAAAACAGGTCACACGTGTCTTACGCCAACGTGATAGAGTCCGACATGGAGGCCACGGGCGTGATCTCCAGAAGCAGCCTTGTGCGAGTGCATTTCTCCTGCATCTACTCCTATGAGCGGGTGGTCCAGCTGCCCTTCTCCCTTACTGCCATCGACACGTGAGTTGCTGCTCTTCCTCTCTCCTCTGGACGGGCATTTCCCTCCTAGACTAAATGCTCGTTGGCTGCCACCCTGCAGCCCTCAGGGGGCTGAGTTTTTTGCTGGTGAAGCTGGCTGGTTAAGGCCTGATCCCCAGTGGTGCTGAACCCCTCACAATTCCAGCTGAAGCCGAGAGGAGCAGTGGGCGTGTGGCACCTCTAGAAATAGGTCTCTCATGTTTACAAGCCATTAAAGGATGTAAAGCAGCTGGAAAAATAGCTCCTGTCGATGAGATGATTTGCAGGCCACCAGGAGGTGCTGGTGAGCTTTGAGAGCTATGTCACATCACGCTCCTTTGCCCTCACTTTGCACGGAAGTGGCCCTAAATGCCTGGCTTGGACTGGCTGGGAGCAGCCTTCCTGCCCCATGCTGCACTGGACAGCTTGCCTTAAGGGTCCGGTGCTTTCAGTAGCACATGTTGCAGGGAAATGAGATGTTCCCGGAGGTGTGTGCCATCCGATTCCTGCCTGTCTATCTGCCCGACCACTGCAAATAAACTGTGGGGGGCGGGGGGGAGGACGGTTACCCCATCAGACTCCCTGCTGCTTGGTGTGTGTCAGGGAGAGAGCCTCCTGGGAGACGTCTTGGGTGCACTCTTCTCAGACGTCGCTGTTCGATACCCCAGTGGGGCAGCCTGGATGGGATCTGCTCTCCCCAGGGGGTCCCTTGTGCAGAAGAGCCACGGAGGCAGCTCTTTCTGTTCTCACAGGGCAGGTAGCGAACTGTGCATGACTTGCTAAAGGTTGGCGATGGTGCCCTGGCTGTAAGGAGGACAACAGACGGGCTTCCCTGTGGGCAGGAGCTGGTGGCCCATGGGGATCTGTCTGCAAGCGCCAGCAATTGGATGCTTGGTGGCCTCCTCCATCCTGCCTTTTTCTGACTCTGAGCCTGGTCTCCCTGATCTCCTCCTAGGCTGGTGAAGTTTGTGGTCAAAGAGGGGGAGTTCAACGTGACCATGGCCTTGTACGAGACCTCGGCTTATCTGCAGCCCTACCGGCAGCAGCCCCCGGCCCTCCCGCTGTCGGAGTTCCTCTACATCCTGCTGCAGCTGGAAGGCCAGAGCCAGGTGCGGTACTTCCTGCTGAGCGTCGAGGACTGTTGGGCCACCCCGTCGGCAGATCCCAGCCATGACGTGCAGCACCAGCTCATTGTGAAGGGGTAAGAGCGGCAGGTTTCGAGCTCTCCCCAGGTTCCTCGCCAGGGGGAAAAGCCATGTGCTTTACTGGCCCTGATGCTAGGTAACTCTGGGAGGGGAGGAGTCCAGGTCCAGGTTGCCATGACCACGCCACGGGAGCGACAAGCTGTCGAGTCTTGACATGGCTCCTGTGGTCATAGCCAGCCAGTGAAGACTTTGTAATTGCCTGGCAGAGAAAATGAACATGGCCACTAACCATGTGGCATGTGGAGCTTAGTGCAAAAACTCCCCTCTTCCTCCCACACCTCATCTTTAAATCAGCTGGCTTCTCTCCTGAGCATGTCCCATCTTTCATATCTGTGGGAGAAAGTGCTCGCTCCCTCAATCTCTTCCCCCATCCCAGCACCGATGGGTGGTAGGTCCACTGACTGGCAGTATTGAGGCATGGGCCAGTTGGCCACAACTCTAGTGCGCTCTGGCGTTCATGCAATAAACGCAACCTGTCTTGGTTTAAAGCTGCGTTGTGCAAGTTGTCCCAAGTAACTTCCTTGTTGTTTGTATCATGGTAGTAATCGAGCCCCCCGCCCCACCGCCATGGACCAGGACTCTGTTGTGGCAGGTGCGGTACAAACACCACTGCAAAGTCTGGCAGAGATGGCTGCTTTCTTGGTCGTAAAAGGCAGCCTGAACCCGGCAGAGCTTCTAGCCTGTTACTCTGAGATGTAGCTTAATGTCCCAGAGGAGGATGTGGGAAATTAAGACTCCCAAAAAAGGATGAGTTTCTGGTCACATTCACAACCTGACCGGCTTCTGGAATGGAGCTACCTCTCCAGAGAGCATCCGGAATATAAATAAGCCCATTGCCGAGCTCTCTTGCATGGATAAGGAGAGTGAAGCAGTGGAACAGGTTACCCAGGGAGGTTGTGGAATCTCCTAAAAAAAACCTCCAGTGATGAACAGGTTGGACAGACACCTGTTGGGGTGGTCTAGGTTTACTTGGTCCTGTCTCAGTACAGGGGGCTGGACTGGATAATCGTCTGAGGTCCCTTCCAGCCCTATGTTTTTATGAGGGAGTCAATGACTGGGGTACATGTTACTGTCCCATGCAGCTTGTGAGCCAGCACATGCTCTAGCAACACTGTAGTTAAAACTATGGGGCACAGGCCTGCAGGGGACTTGAACAGAAGTTGGGTACAGGGAAAAGTGACCCATTAAAGCAATTTGAGCTGTGGCCATGCAAACCACTAATAGAACTGCGGAGAGCCCCACAATGCCATGATGATGAATAACCCCCAGGCACCGATGCAGCATCCTGATACATCAGCCTTTCATCCGAGGCAGCATGGCCAGAGCACTGGACTGTGACTTAGGAGACCTGGATTCAATTCCCAGCTCTGCCAATGACCTGCTGGGTGACCTTGGCAAGTCACTACCCCGCTCTGTGCCTCAGTTTCCCCACTGTAAAATAGTATCCTTTTCTCTGACCTGCTTTGTAAAGTGCTTTGAGATCTACTGATCTACATAGGGGTTTTCACCTCCTTGGCTGTTGGGAGGAAGATAATCTTTCCTTGCTGCTCTAAGGTGGGACTGGGCATAGACCGTTCCTTTCCTCCCCGAACTATGGGCAGGAAGTGACTTGGCAATGAAACTCCCAGGTAGAACAAGGCGCACCCTGCCCCAGAGAGATGCACACAGACACAGGCAACTGCTGCTCTGAAAGAAACATCACTTTGGTTGCTTCATGGATGCTCCGTAAAGGGAAAGCGGTTTCCCTGCAGAGTTCAGATAAGGAATTAACCCAGACGTCACAGCTGGTCAGAATTCGGCATTGTGAAAAACCCGAAACTGTTCTTGGTTACAAATTTAAAAAGAAATTCTTCCGGGGGGAGACATGCAAGTCTTACTGTTTCTCTTTTCCCCTGATCCTTCCAGGCGGTGGGGAAGGGGAGGAAAATGGGCAGGGGTGGGAGGGAAGAGAAACCAGGGCTAACATTTTTTTATTTGAAAACAAATCTGCATTTTTGTCCAAAGCCATTTTCCGTCAATGCTAGCATCCTTCCTCCCCCTAAAAATCCCTGGCCTTTACCCAAGACTGCATCTGGCTGTTACATTGACCCTCACTGTGTAAAGCCAGACATCTCGAGGGCAAAGCCTTCTCCACTGATAGACCAGGCACTGCACTGGGACTGCTGGCATCTCGGGGTGTAAAACTCCCCAGGCTGACTTGGTTCTTGGACTCCCCTCCCCTCCCGCACTGCAGGTGTCCCCGTGATGAGACCGTGATGTACATCAATGCCATCGGAAACAGCACCCTGGCAAAGTTCAGCTTCCAGATGTTCCAATTCATCAACTACTCGGAGGTGTTCCTGCACTGCCGAGTCCGCCTGTGCCTCCCCGATGGCCCCGAACCCTGTGCAAAGGTGAGGTTCCCTCTGCCCCCCGCACTGCGAGCGGGACTTGTTGGAGACCCTTCTCCTCTGAGCTGCCTTAGCTGCGGCCGAGGGCTCTGCTCTGACCCTGCGCTGGATTCAGCTAACCGCTGGCTAGAGGCCTCTCCCTGTGGAATTGTCACTTAACAATATAAGGATCCATTGGACCCGCTCTCTTGAAGACTTGCCTCCCTTGTGGGGCCTGTAAATGAGATGGTCACTTCTGCAGCATGACAATGTGAGGATCCATTAAGGGCCCTTATCACTGTTGGTCTGTTGTTTATCTGCGTTATACTACAGTGCCTAGCAGCTCTAGTCACAGGCCGTGCTAGGCAAGGTACAAACACAGACCAAAGAGACTGGCCCTGCCCGCAAAGAGCTGACAGTCCGTGCTGGGCTTCAGATTTCCCCCAGTTCTTTCAGCAGCTCTCTGGCTCTCCTTGCCTCCGGAAAGAACAGAGCACAACGTTGCTTCCTCTTAAGGGGCAGCTGCCCAGTGATGGAGGGCTTCTTCTCCTTTCCCTCAGAGCTCCAGGATTACATCATGGAGGGCTGTTACGTCACCCTCCCCTTTAATGATAGCTGGGTCCATCCAGTTCGTTGGTCTGCCTGGCTGCTGGATAAATGAACTGAAAACCTCTCCTGTAGCTTGTAGAAGGTTCCTGGGCCCATGCAAGTGGAGGCTTTTCGCTGCCAGTAAGTTGGGATTGATATTCAGAGGAAGGGCTCTTCCTACACGGCACAGGAGAAGAGAAAGCAAGAGTCCCATCCTGCCCCAGGCCCTAGCTTTCCTCCCTCTGTTCCGCTCACAGCAATGTCCCAGGAAGTCGAAGAGCAAGAGGGCACTTGAGGAGGACTACAAGAAGATTGTCTCTTATGGACCCATCCATCTCCTCGCCTCTCCCCTTTCTGGAGCACGGAATGCTGAGTTGGGGACAAAACTGCAGGACCTCTGGGGTACGTATGTCCCGTCCTGGATAACTGTACAAAGCCAGTTGAGTAGGAACAGTCCAGTCACACTTGACCCCTGTTACATATAGCCATTAAAGGAGGCTGCTAAGATCTCTCCCCTGCAGTGTGGCAGTTTGTGGTCTTTCAGACTCGCATCAATTCTCCTATGTTGTGTTCTGCAGGACTAGAAGTCTCAGTAGGGTATGTCCAGACTACCCGCCGTATCGGCGGATAGCGATCGATTTATCGGGGATTGATATATCGCGTCTCGACAAGATGCAATATATCATCCCCGAACGCACTCCCCGTCAACTCTGGAACTCCATCGGAGCGAGTGGCGGTAGCGGAGTCGACGGGGGAGCTGCGGCCATCGATCCTGCGCCGTGAGGACGGGAAGTAAGTCGGAATAAGGTACGTTGACTTCAGCTACGGTATTCCCGTAGCTGAAGTTTGCGTATCTTAAATCGACACCCCCACCAATGTTGATCAGGCTGTAGAATGTGTATAGAGAGCCTAGTCTGCCCCACCAAATCTGCCTTCTCTTAGGCCAGATGTCTGCCATGGCACAGAGTCACTAGGAAGACCAGAGAATGACTTGGAGGAGGGGAGCTGATGGCAGGAAGCCTATAGAATCCAGAGAGGGAGTGATTAAGGGCCAGGTTTTTCAAGAGCTTGGTGCTCCGCGTGCTGAGTGTTTTTGAAAATTGGTGGGTGTTGGGCTCTTCAGAGAATCTGACCCTAAATGCCATGAGTGAGGGACTGATTAAGATCAGGGCTTCAGATTTTCAGTGTTAACTGACCAATGCCGATACAACATCCAGATCCAAAAAACAAAATCGGTGTTTATCGAATAAAATGCTGGAAGTGGTGATTTGTACCTAAAGAGCTTGTCTACATGGAGCAGTAACGCAGACTACAGGGATGTGACTTCTAAAGCACGCTGTGTTGTGCATGGATTGGTCTGTGTAGACCCTGCTGAGTGTTCTGTAACATTTGAAGCTGTCCTAAATTAATGTGCTCTGGCAAACATTTCAAAGAGATGACTAGGAGTGTAATAAGTATTGTGTGTGTAAACAAAATGCCTTGAAAACTCCCAATTTTGGGAGCCATCTACCTAAAACTCAAATGGCTAAAAATAAGCCCCACTTCAGAGACAGCCCTGAAGTACACAGGTCTTATGGGTCGCGTGTGTCTTCCCTGCAATGCAGTGTCATACTTACAGGTGCAGAGAGCAGCAGCTATGATAGCTCTTGCATGTCACGAGAAGTGACCCCACCTTCCCCAGGCCACCTGCGGTGGCAGGCTCCCTACTAAGGAACACAAGGAAGAACCAGTAATGTAACTGCTTTCTTTTTTAGGCCCACAGCTGTGGATTCCTGGTGCCCTGGTAACGCTGATCATAGCTGGCCTCTTTGTTCTGGTTGCTATAGCTAAAGCCATGAAGAAATGAGTGATGCCAAGAGAGAACAATTCCTAAATAAACCTGCCACTTGCAAAGAGAAGGCGTCTGTCTGCTTCTTTAAACAGACTTCTCTGGAAGAACAGGCTGCTTCTTTGGAGGAAGGAAGCTGGTATAATGCTCTAAAGCTCAAGTGGTTCAACCACTTGAGTCTCTCGGCTGCTTATGTTCTCTTGTGCCTATAGCTGCTGACATGGAGCTGACTTTCCTGGCATATCCCACAACATCCAAGCCCCCATGCACAAGCGCTGTGCTGGATTTACAAAGCTGAGCCACTCGTCTATGGAAACGAGGGTGGTGACAGGTGCTGGAGCCGTCAGCTAGGAAACAGGATATTAGGGGATACTTGCAAAGGGCAGTGAGGTGCTCTGAGCCCATTACAGCTGTAATGATGCTGGTTCTGGCAGGACCCAACTGAGTGCCAATTCAGGACAAATTGCTTAAAGCAGGGCAGTTACAGCCCAAGGCTGGGGTTTCTACACATACAAAGGCAAACCAAACCAGCCAAACAGAGAAGACTTTAATTTACCCCACTGGCTAACCATAAGTCACACAAGCAATTCCCTTAGACACTCCAGTATCACCACCAGTGCCACTCATTATGGGGACAAATGGTTGACAACCAACACCCCAGTAAAAGGAAAACGGTTCTCTCGATTGCAGAGGACCAAGTCCCAGATCCAGGTCAATATACAAATCAGATCTTTCCCACAAATCATGCTGTTGCCAATCCTTTAGAATCTAAAGGTTTGCTCATAAAAGGAAAAAGATATAGATGAGAGCTAGAATTGGTTAAATGGAATCAATTACATACAGTAATGGCAAAGTTCTTAGTTTATTTCATCACTGCTACACACCTGAACCAAGTTCAAATCACATCTCTGGAGTACATCCACAGCTGGGATGGGTCATCAGTCCGTGGTGTAGAGCTTCCATTTGTAGCAAAGGCCCTCCAGAGGTAAGAAGCAGGATTGAAGACAAGATGGAGATGAGGCATCAGCCTTTTCTAGTCTCTTCAGGTGTAACAACCTCTTTGTTCTTACTGTGGAAAATTACAGCAAAATGGAGTCTGGAGTCATATAAGCAAGTCCCTGCATACTTTGCTGAGTCACAAGGTGTATCTACCTTCTTTCAATGGGTCAATTGTGTAGCTGATGGTCCTTAATTGGCCCTCAAGCAGGCTAGGCAGATCTGACACCAACTTGTCTAGGGTGTCACCCAGAAGCAGAGCATAAGTTTGAAATACAGATAGTATACAGCCAATATTTATAACTTTAACTACAAAAATGATACATGCACACAGATGGCATAATCATAACCTCTTCATAGACACCTTATTTGACCCCCTTTATACAAGATTTGGTGCTACTACAGGACTTTTGGTTGCTACAATGATTTATACAGTCCCAGTTTGTCAATAATGTCACAACAGCCGCTGAACTGGGTGCTTAACTCCCCTCTGTGCCTCTGACAATCCTTCCCCCTGCTCTTCCTTGGGAGTATTTGTCTTAAAGTGGACGGTGAGGCAGTATGCTGGTTAACCACGGTTGGTCAGGTGCAAGTGTTGGTTCCCCAAGGCACTTGCTGAATAGAAACACTTACAGGAAGAATCATCTGGCTGTTGTTGTGGGAACCAAAACTTAGAACAGGCTGACCTGTGTCTAAATCCTCTAGCTGGTTAGTGCTTTCACATCAGCTTCCTCTCCCAACCGCTCTATGTTGACATAGTCTATTCTTGCACGTAATCTCTTGACTCCAGTATCTAGCTGGCGATCCATCACTGCACTGCAGGCGATTTTCAGTGCAGTGGGGCTCACTGATACATACCATACCTGAGAGACTTGGTCTCTCTTAAACGCCAGCAGTGATGCAGGCCATAATCCTCACAGAGTTGGAGGTGTTGCTATACAAGCCAAATCTTTCCCTGGAGCAGGCTTTCTAGCAGGTTTCATGATTCACAGTGAACTGAGGTTTGGGTGAGTTTAGTGACATCTGCTGCCAGCTTGGGCACCGTGCACGAATCTGCTGAACTATACACCTGTAAGCGGTGCCACTTTCTCAAGGCTCCTAGAGTATGTGGCTATTTGGAGCAATGTAACGACTCATGTCTGCTTAAGAGAGAACAGACTTTTTGTAACTGGGAGCAGTTCCCTAATTCTGCATGGAAACTGTAATTATTGCTCATTTGCATAGGCAAATTAGCACACATGCAGAGCTTCCCATACAGGAATAGTGAGCTCTGGCCTGTGTGTGACTATACACTAGGTCAGGCCTGCACAACGTGGCCTGGGGGCCACATGTGGCCCGCGTGGGCTCACTGTGTGGCCCGTGGGGGGTGAGTAGGCAAGCGGCGGGTGAGGGAGGGGGGCGGCAGTGGCAGGTAGTGAGTAGGCGAGCTGGGGGGGTGGGGGGCTGAGGAGGAGAGTGAGGAGTCAGTGGCTGACCTGTTCTACTGATCTGGTCTGGCTCCCATCCCCTCTCCAAGGGTTGCAGCTGTCTGGAGGTGCCTGCCTTCCACACCTTCCTCATTCACACTTCATTCATTCAACAGGGCAACTGATTACAAAGTTGGGGGAAGATCTTATTCTATTTCTAGCAAAAAGACATTTTTCTTTTACCTTAATTATACTACCTTAGGGGCCCGCTATAACATATTACTAAGGTTCAATACCGCTGTTTCGGTGGGGCAGCGCTGGGGAAGGAGAGTTTGTTTCCACCGGGTGGGCAGTGCTGGGGGGTGTGGTGCAGGGGCGGGGTTGTGTTTCGGGGGGTCTTGGTGGTGCTGCGGGGGAGTTGGGGGGGGGTTTGGCCCTCAGCTGTTTTCTTTGTAGTAATATGGCCCTCACCACTTTGAGTTGTGCAGGCCTGCACTAGGTATAAAAACCTCTTGCATTCCTTTATCTAGAATTACTCAGTAACAGTCAAAAACAGGGAGTCTGGTGGCACCTTAAAGACTAACAATTTATTTGGGCATAAGCTTTTGTGGGTAAAAAAACCCTCACTTCTTCCTCACATTGGGAATGCATTTTTTACCCATGAAAGCTTATGCCCAAATAAATCTGTTAGTCTTTAAGGTGCCACCGGACTCCTTGTTGTTTTTGTGGATACAGACTAACATGGCTACCCCCTGATACTTCAGTAACCGTCCTCACTACCCCTAAGTACTTCAGGGGATGTTAATGCCCTTTAGGAGGATATTCTGTACAGAAGTGGTGAATGAGCTATCTTGCACAAAGAGCCTGCTTGTAAAAGCAGCCACTGCAGTGAAATCTGTTCCTGCTTCAAACCATGTCCTTTTTCAGGAGCAGTGCAGATCTGGCAACTCAATACCCCAACGAGAAAGATCTGCTGTCCCCAGACTTCTGATGGTGCTCAGTGTCACATCCTGGAGGTTCTCAGTGACGTCAGGAGCAAATAATCTCATTATGAACAGTGTAGTAATTCACTTATTTAATCAAAAGTCCTCAGTTGTACATGTACAGCGCCATGGCTTAGAAATGTGTACAGGAGCTTTGATGCAAAGGGCTAGTGCATAATGTAGTTCCCACTGATAAATGGAAGAGCTGCTTTTTCAACTCTGGGGGGATGAGGCGGGAGAGAGAAATAAGTCAGCTCATCAGGCCTTTGCAGCTCATCAGGCCTCTGCAGCTCTGAGATGTGGGCATCATTCTACCTGTCTGTATTTAGTGGAAACTTCTAAACAGGAATCGTTCCCAGGAGCCAACTTCTTCCCCATTAATACATAGTGAGAGGGGGAATGGAATCCTCTCATCAGATTGTGCTGTAGCTCAGTTAAACTTCATTCATGGACCTGTAGTGACTCCAAACTCAGCAGGATGGGGGAAACGTGAAAGATTTTCCTGCTGGCTCGATTCCTAACCCCATGTCCTCTTCTGCCTTAACTAAAGGGGCAAAACTGGGGCTGCTACAGCGCTTGAATCCATCCCAGCCCAGAAGTCTCTGTTCAGATCTCATTCCTCTTCTCTCTCTCTCTCTCGGGAGCTTCTTAGAAGTAAAGTCCAATGGGAGTAAGGTGCTTAAATACCTTTGCAGATCTTGGGCTAAGTAACTAAGGAGCATGTCTTGAGACCACAAGAAAGCTGTGATGATCTGCAGGGACATTGGCTGAAGGGCTCTAGGCTATGTCTTCAGGTAATCAAGGCCCCAGCGAAGAGGTTCTCTTATGGCAGACCAATTTCACAGTGGGGTAAACTGAGCCATAGCTAGGTAGCTTTGGTCTAATAACTTGACTTCTCTGTGTCACGGTTCACCCATCTGTAAAGTAGGTATTATTCTGATCCTCACGCAGTGCATCAGGTTCAGAATGAGGCACAGAACCCAGGCCACTTGCTTCCAGTTCCCTCCTCTGACTGCTAGACAAAACTCCTCTCCCCCCCGCCCCATGGGAAGGAGCATAGAAAGCGGCTCACATGCTGCATGATTGTGCTTGCCAAGCAAGCCTGAGTGGAGCTCTCCACCTTGCCAGGCCCCTGCCCATCCCTCTCCACTCATTAACGAAGCTACGTGGACTGAGCAAATTCCTCTGCCCCAGACCCCTCTGCCCCAGACCCCTCTGCCCGGAAGAGAAGTTGGTGTTACCGCTCGCTGTGGGAAGCGGTGGTGACTTCCACATTCTTGCCACTGCCGGAGGAAGATGTGGCTGTATCTTTCTTTGGATAGTAGAGGACAGTGAACCAGATGAATATGAAGAGACCTGTGGAGACAGAAAGGCCTCGGTCAGGGGTGGAAACGTTGGACTCTGTCCTGCTGGCGAACACTATGGCTAATACCCAGGTACCTTTAGCAGAACAAGTTTGAACCTAGCCTCATTAGCTCTTAGTGTGCCCAGGTGACAGCGGAGATTGGCTCATACACCGTTCCAGGGGGAATTTCACCTGTCTCCTGCTGCCTCAACGAGCCCAAGGACTTCCAAGGTGACGTTGAAGGAAGCTCCTAAACTCACTTGCCCCAGCCGAGCTGCTGTTAATGTTCCATCTCTCGCTAAGGGAGGGAGAGTGCAGGTGGGGTGGTAACCACCGGTGTGCCATCCCTCCCAACCCCTCCGTGCTACATCCCTGGCTCCTGGGGCAGGCAGCTCTCCAGCTGTAGTGGTCCTCACAAGGCTGCAGTTGGGCATGCCCCCCGCCCCCAGAGCTGCCTACCTCTTCAATAGGGAAGTGGGGCCTGCAGAGAGGTTCCAGCATGCACTGCTCTAGCTACGAGAGACCCTAATGGCTTTCCATTCAGTTCAAGATGTAGCACTGTTCTTTGGGACCTATAGCTAGGGCGACCAGATGTCCTGATTTTATAGGGACAGTCCTGATTTTTGGGTCTTTTCTTAGATAAGATCCTATTGCCTGCCACCCCCTGTCCGGATATTTCACGCTTGCTGTCTGGTCACCCTACCTATAGTGCTAGTGTAACCCACACACCTCCTGGGCGTTCTGTCCCATCTAGTGGCACCGAGCCCACTTAGAGAGAGAGTTAAATGAGCTGGCTTTTAGCTCATGTGATAGAGGCTCATGCACTAAGCTCCAGAGATTCCCCGGTTCGACCAGGGTCTGTTGGCGTTACACGAGGGGGTCACATCTCTCTGTTAAAGGGGAGGCCAGCTGGGATCTGAGCCACAGCTGTGGCCCTCCAGCCTGGGCACCACGGGTATGCAGTGGCCCCTGGCTCGGTGCTTTAGCTGGGAGCTGTGCCCTGACCTTGGAGAGAGTTCAGGACGGTGAAGAGGTAGACCGCAGGCACGGACGTGGTGCCGTAGGTGAAGAAGGCCAGCCCCCACGTGGCTCCTAGGAGGCAGGAGAGGCCTAGCACGGTGAGGCCCCCCTTCCAGGCCTCTATTTTCTCCTCCTTCCCCGCTGTGGCGCGCTGCAGGCAGAACAGCTTCCAGGCTACAACCACGAGGGTCAGGGTGTTGAAGAGGAGGATCAGGCCGAAGTAGCTGCAGTTGGTGACGTAATGGACGACCAAGTGAGCGGAGTCTATCCAGCACCTGCAAGGGACAACACAGTGAGCCTGGGCGGGGGGCAGCTGGGGATGCTGGCAGAGCTGGGGTGGGCAGGGTGCGGGGCAGGCAATGGAATGGGGCAGCACACCAAGAAATGGCTCCTACGGATCAGCGCATGTGGCTCTCCTCGCTTGGAGACCCCCCCTCACAGAGTCACTCCTAGAAGGCAGGGCCAGGTGGTTTCAGAAGCGGGGAAGGATGGTGCGGGTGGACAGGGTGGCAGAGCATATCTCCTGCGGTCGGGAATGCCCCGGTGCTAGCGCACCCCGGTCTGTGATGTTGGGCGGTGACGTTCTGCCCACTCTGTCACCTCAGGAATTCCATCCAGCACGAAGACACGTGGCAATGGGTGTGTGCTGGGATAGAGCAAGCAGCCCTTTTAAACAAAGGCTTCCTGGGGGGTGGAGCCCTAGGAGTGGCCACTCCCATCCCTAGGCCAGGGGGTCCTGCCAGGAGCAGGCTGGAGCACGGAGGCTGAAGGCCAGATCCTGCTTTCCTTGTTTTCCCCAATTCCCCGCTGAGGTCCGTGGGAGCCTCGGCTGCCCACAGAAGGCACTCCTGGGTCTTCCCCTTTCACTTCTACAGCGGGTGGTGTCCCCGTGTCACAGCTGGGGCACAGTCTGGGCGAAGAGCTATGCATGGGCAGTGCGTGATTCCTCCTTGGGGGGAGGCTGCGTGTGCCTGGACCATAGCCCCCCCTGAGGCCCACCCCTGCTCAGCCGCCTCCTCCTGAAGCCCCACCCATGCTCCAGCCCCGGCCTCACTAAGCCCCCTCCCTGAAGCCCCCTGCTCACTGGCTGCCCACTCACCAATTGCGCGTGCCTCTTCCCCCCACCCCCCGGTGAGGCCCCCATGCAGGTGGAGCTGGGACGGGAAGAGGCGGAACCATGGAGCAAAGAGGACGAGCGGGAGATGGAGCCCAGGCCAGGCCAGAGCCAGGGCACCCACCCTTTCAGCGGCGGTGCACTCCAAAGGCGGCGGGCTGGCTGTTTGGGGAGGCGTAGCTTCCCCTGCCCTCTTATACCTGCCGCCTCTGGGGCTATGCAAGGGAAGCCCTGCAGCCAACGGTGGGCTTGTTAACACCGCTGCAGCGAGCTTTTAGTGCTTGACCTTGAACAGAGGGCAGAAGCTTCCTGCGAAGCTGAGGAGCAAAGAAAAGATTGGTCCAGTTTCCTTTCTAAGGCAGCCAAGGAACAGGAGCAGGCTTGCTTTGCCCAAGCCAAGCCACTGAGCTAATCCACGCCGCAGAGGGCCAGGAGAGAGGGTGCAGCTTACAGGGTGGCGGTGGGCCGGTTGGCCATATCCATAATGGTGTAATTTCCATAGCTGTTCATGCTGCCAGTGATCGTGACCACGAGAGCAGGGAAGCCTGAAAAAGCAAAGGGAGGAGTCCATGAATGCCTGAGGAAGGGGGATATTGGGGGCTATTTTTTCTTTCTGTTTCTAAATGCTCTGACCTCTTGTCCATCTAAGCCCAGGTCCAGACGGGGTCTGAGACAACAGGCAAATCTCAGCGGGCACAAACTGTTTTAAGAAGCCATTTTGTGGAGACGTGATATTGTGTGGAGACTTAGGTTGGGTGGGCTCTGGTCTCCTTCTCCTACTCTCCCAGCAGTGTTGCTGTGCCTTGTTAACCGCTGCGGTGGGATTGATCTCTGATAAAGGTCGATATTTAAAATCCAGAGGATCTAACCTTCTTATTAAGGCAGGTCAGACTTTGATCCCAAACAGGTTGGCTGTGTCCCTTTAAGAGCTGGCCTAGGGAGCCCACCGTTGAGCCTGACAATCCAGCCCCTAGCAACCTGAGGGAGATGCAGCCTACCCCAGCCGACGAGGCACAGCTTCACCATGTAGTGCCGCATGTAGATGTTGGTGATTTTGATGACCAACAGGTAGAGTTGAAAGGCCTCAATGGCCATCCAGGTGAAACAACAGAGCAGGCAGTAGTGGGTGAAGCCTCCAATGCCCTTGCATAGCCCCGGATGGCCCAGGCTGAAGATCCATCTGTTCAGCAGATAGGCCAGGTTCAGGAGGAGCAGGCTGCTGGTGAGGTTCACGTGGATCTTGGCCGTGTCATTGGACTTGAAATTTTTGTAAGTGAACCTGAGAGCGAAATGAGGCTCAGTGAAGACCCAAGTCAGCTCAGGAAAAGAGTGACACCCATCAAAGAGCATCGCTGCTCTCAGAGCACCAATTCCCCACTGCCTCTTAGGAAATAAGCGGCGGGTCCTCTCATCCTTCACTGGGGGTGAGATAGGCCCATGAATGGGGGTTGTTGATTTAATCTCTCCCACCATGTAGAGTGAGAGACACATTAACTCCGGAACTTCCTAATGAAACACAGAGCAGAGAGAGATGTGGCACAACCCAGGGGAAAACAAAGGACCCACTTGGAGGCAGGGGGAAGAGAGGATGAGAGGGGAGGCGACTGGAAGCTCTTTGGGGCAGGGACTCTGTTGTTGTTGGTATTTGTGTGCATGACCAACACAACGGCCCCCTAGTCCCTGGTTGTGACCTCTGGCCCTACTGCAATCCAAGTGACTGACAGAGAAGGGGACAAATGAGCTACTCAGAGGCTGCCCCTCACAATGTGGTGACCACGGCATGAGGGATGCCTCAGGAACGCAGGACCATGGACAGTTCTTGTTTCCCTTCCCCTTGACTCTGGGGGATTTGGGGCCATTCTCTGCCCTGGTGTAAGCAGATGTTACAACCAGTCAAGTCGCTGGAACTGCACCAGTTTGCACTAGGGCTGAGCTTGGTCCATAGACTCTGTGTTCACCCAGTTCCAGGCTCCACCGGAAGGGTGGGGATGCCAGGAACATCCAGAGAGGGCCTGAGGGAGAAGCTGGAAGAGTTCTACCTTAGAGCAAAGTACAGGACGATGGTGAGGGCTGAGAAGACCACGGAAATCCCGCAGCTGACGTTTGCGATAGTTAATAACATCTGGGCTGTGACGTTGTCTAGGGATGGCCTCTGTCAAACACACACACAGGCTCTGGGTTACCACAGGTGCGGGCTGGTGCGACAGCAGAGAACATGAGAACACAGGCAGCTTAACAACCTGCTGGAGCTGCTGGGACAGCAATGCTGAGCTTCTGGGCAGGGCTGGGTGGGGACTAAACGGGGCTGGGGCGGCTGCTGCAGGCCCAGCTTGCAAAGCCCCTGGGTGAGGAGAAGGGGAGTGGAAGTGTGAGAAAGCTAGTCAGGCTACCCGGCGAAGCGCAGCACAAAAGGAGAGCCGTGGTTCTGAGCAGACCAGTCACTCCTGCCATGTTCTGTAAAGATGGGAGAAGGAGGAGCGGGGATTAGCTAAGGTTGCCATGGACAGTAATGACTGGGCAGCGCCTCAGGCTGGGAGAAGAGAATTTGAGTCTCTCTGCTTTGGTATTGCCGGCCAGATGCTTAGCTGGAGAACGTCCCCCTGTGCCGTCCAGCCCCTGAAGGTGCTGGATTGGGTTTGTTGCTGTTTAGAGACCAGGGGCTTGGAGAGGTGGAGCCCAGCTTTGTCACGGGAGCTGGGCTGACTTTCTACAGGCCTCAGATGAGGTGTAAGCGCACAGTTCATTTATGGAACAGCTCCAGCACAGATTGAACCTGGCCTCTGGGCTCAGGATGGAGCAGGCAGCAGAAGCCAAACTAAAAGCAGTAGGTACAGAGTATACGTGATACCATTAAAAGGGTGAAGAAAGTCAAGTGATCACAGCAGCACACGGTCTCCGTGTCTGTGGTAGTGGTGAGGCAGCCAGATGTGTTCCATCCTCCACGCTTGCCTGCAAAATTCACACGGAGAAGCTACGGAGTGGAAACCAAGCACATCCTCAATCCTCGCTGCACACTGAT
This sequence comes from Mauremys mutica, assembly GCF_020497125.1. Taxonomy (NCBI): domain Eukaryota; kingdom Metazoa; phylum Chordata; order Testudines; family Geoemydidae; genus Mauremys; species Mauremys mutica. Next base: position 8,973,994 of record NC_059085.1, read on the forward strand.
TGTAACAGCCACCAATGCGAAACAGCAGCTGAATGGCCCTGTGAGTGCCCTGGAGATGTCAAAGCACAGCTTGAGGAGACATTGTAAAGCCTCTGGTTTGGGGAGGGGATGGTGAAGGAAAGGACACGGGGTGGGATGAAGGTCTCGTTTGCCATGGCTTGCAAAGACCATGGTATAGGCTCAGATGCGACACTGATGGGGAACATATACGTATATAGGTTGGTGTCTGACTAGCCTATGAGAACAAAGGACATATACCATGTGACAGCCTCTGGCACAACCAGAGCCTGGACATTAAGTTATTAAATGTGAAATACATCTTCAGGCATAGATGAGGGGCTCCTCCCCTCATTAGATACATCCTGCTAGTGAAGGCAGGGGGCTGGACTCGATGACCTTTCGAGGTCCCTTCCAGTTCTAGGAGATTGGTATATCTCCAATTATTATATTATGTGCCCGGGCTGGTATTTCTGTGGGGGTTCCTGTATCACTCACCTCGCTACAGGTAAATTCTGACGTTGCCTCACCACAGGCCTCTCTAGATTATTCTAACAATACATTGGCTCTAGTGGTTCCTGCCTGCCCTCGGGCCTGCCCCCAAGCCGTTGAACAGGCTGGGACACAGGACCGGACACTCTGAATTTGTGAGCAATTGCAGTTAAAACACACAAAAAGCCAAATCAGCCAAGCAACCGCAGCCCAACCAATTCTGAGTGAGCGCCGGCGCCCACAGCATTCCCGGACACAAGGGTGTCCATGTCGCCTTCCAGCCAAGGCCTCGGCGCTGGAGGGCACAAGCGTTCCACAGAGGTGAAGAGGCAGACGGGCGCTGCCCCATTGCTGCTAGCTCTCAGCACAGAGGGGTTGGCAGGTCAGCAGGGTCCCGCGGATCTAGTCCCACCCCGGTAGGCCCGAGGCGCAGTCCTGTCTGGACACGTGGCTTGTCTCTGCAAGGCTTTTCCTGCTCTCAAATCGAGCCTCTCCTGGGGCTGCCTGCGCTCTCTGGGTGAAGCTAGTGCAGGGATAGGCAACCTATGGCACGCATGCCGAAGGCAGCACACAAGCTGATTTTCAGTGGCACTCGCACTGCCCAGGTCCTGGCCATTGGTCCGGGGGGGCTCTGCATTTTAATTTAATTTTAAATGAAGTTTCTAAACATTTTAAAAACCTTATTTACTTTACATACAACAATAGTTTAGTTATATATTATAGACATAGAAAGAGACCTTCTAAAAACGTTAAAATGTGTGACTGGCACGCGAAACCTTAAATGAGAGTGAAGAAATGAAGACTCGGCACAGCACTTCTGAAAGGTTGCCGACCCCTGAGCTAGTGTCTATTCTCAGTCCTTCCGAGGCCCTCCGGCTCACGTACCTTTCTTGGTGTCCCAGAAGACGCACTGACCGGACACGTTCTGCAAAGACAGAGTGGGTTAGTGAGCAGGGTGGCCCCCCTCAGTGAGGCGGAGAGGGGAGGGGAATGCTGGCTTACCTGGGGCAGTCGTCCGTGGGAGAAGGTGAGTTCTACACAGTCGCTGAGTCCAGTGATTTGCCTGCCTCCCACTTTCACACTGACCACGACATTGTCTAGCATGGTGCCTGTCTGGTCCGGGTCCTGCGGGACATTGGCACAGTTCCATGGCCACAGTTAGTCTGAACACGTGAGGACCCCAAGCTCCCAAGGGCAGTAGAACCCGTACCCACTTAGCACAGTGCTCTGTCTCTCCCAGCTGATGAGCCCACTTGTCTAACAGGGCTGGAGCCTTTAGCTCAGGTAGTCGAGGTTCATGCCTTTAGATCCAGCAGTCCTAGGCTTGTTTCCCTGTGGCTGCTGCTGCCCCACCGAGGGGTGCAGCAACACATTGCAGCCCTTGTGCTGCCATGGGTCCTATAAGACTCTGCATGGCCACAAAGGAGTTAATTCAGTCACCTGGCCTTTATGCCTCTCAGCATCGGCTGTGGAATCAAGTTGTGGCTCTCATGGATCAGTGCCTACTTCATAAGGAGAATGTACCCTCATGCTGCCTGGCATAATCTGATCCCCGCCATTTCCCCCTCCCTTTCAACACCGCCTGATCAGTGAGGTGCATGATGGGGGCATTCACCTTCCTCTGGAGAATCAGGGATTGCTCAGGGCAGGATGGCTAAGAGATCAGCTGAACCTCTTCTCTGACTCAAAGAACAGGAGCACTTGTGGCACCTTAGAGACTAACAAATTTATTTGAGCATAAGCTTTCGTGGGCTAAAACCTACTTCATCGGATGCATGCAGTGGAAAATACAGTAGGAAGATATATATATATATACACAGAGAACATGAAACAATGGGTGTTACCATACACATTAAAGTAATCAGTTAAGGTGAGCTATTACCAGCAGGAGAGAAAAAAAACTTTTTGTAGTGGTAATCAAAATGGCCCATTTCCAGCAGTTGACAAGAAGGTGTGAGGAACAGTACGGGGGGAAGAATAAACATGGGGAAATAGTTTTACCTTGTGTAATGACCCATCCACTCCCAGTCTTTATTCAAGCCTAATTTAATGGTGTCCAATTTGCAAATTAATTCCAATTCAGCAGATCTCGCTGGAGTCTGTTTTTGAAGTTTTTTTGTTGTAATAGTGCGACTTTTAGGTCTGTAATCGAGTGACCAGGGAGATTGAAGTGTTCTCCATCTGGTTTTTGAATGTTATAATTCTTGACATCTGATTTGTGTCCATTTATTCTTTTACATAGAGATTGTCTGGTTTGGCCAATGTACATGGCAAAGGGGCATTGCTGGCACATGATGGCATATATCACATTGGTAGATGTGCAGCTGAACGAGCCTCTCGTAGTGTGGCTGATGTGATTAGGTCCTATGATGGTGTCCCCTGAATAGATATGTGGACAGAGTTGGCAACGGGCTTTGTTGCAAGGATAGGTTCCTGAGTTCGTGTTTTTGTTGTGTGGTGTGTGGTTGCTGGTGAGTATTTGCTTCAGGTATTTGCTCTGACCGTTATGGCAATGCTTACCTTAAACAGGCCCACTTTTCCAGCGTCAAGCACCAGCACTGCCACTTTGACGTAGTCTGTCTCATTGCGAATGGACTGAAATAGTCCCCTGGGGAGTTTTATGTTGCTCACGTTCCCCTTCACACTTGTGTCTAGCTCCTTGGGGACCTAGGGGAACAATGATAGTTGATTATTATTTGCTAACAAAATTCCTTGTTCTTCTAGAGCACCTTCCATCTCAGGATCCACAAACACTAGTGAAGCCCCCGTGAGGTGGATATTATTCAGAGATGGGGAAACCGAAGACAGAAACAGGAAGCAACTCATCCAAAGTCACTCAGACCATCTGTGGCAGAGCTGCACCGAGAACCCAGGAGTCCTGACGCTCAGTTCTCCACTCTAACCACTAGAGAACATTGCAGCCTAGCTGTTGCCACACAGGCTGGGTGTAACCTCTGTGAGAAGAAGGAAGTTCTTCCAGACAAGGAGGACCCCAGTGCTCTACGTTTGCTCAACTAACTTGGCACACGCCAGCCATGGCGGTGAATGTGAGAGCTACAGATAGCGAGATACAGCTGCCAGCATCCCCCACCTTCTCTAGTGAGGTTTTCAAGAGGATCTTTTCTTCACAGCTCTGTAAGCAGAGTCAGGATGAGCTCTACCCTGACGTCTGGTGGTGAGTTGTGGCAAGTTGTGGAAAAGAACTTCAGGGGCTGGTCTTGTTTGTATAGGCAAACCCACCCCGCCTGGCCTGAGCTCACAGCCACCCAAATGGTCACTTCGGCTGCTGTGGGATCCCCAGTGTCTCTGTTATTGAGGCAGGAAGAATAAAGTGTTTTATGACAGAGGGACTCACCATCAACTAAGGGTACGTCCATACTACCCGCCCGGGTCGGCGGGTAGCGATCAACTTCTCGGAGTTCGATATATCGCGTCTCATCTAGACACGATATATCGAACTCCGAACGCGCTCCCGTCGACTCCGGAACTCCACCACCGTGAACGGCGGTGGTGGAGTTGACGGGGGAGCCGCGGACTTCGATCCCGCGGCGTCTGGACGGGTAAGTAGTTCGAACTAAGGTAGTTCGAATTCAGCTACGCTATTCGCGTAGCTGAACTTGCGTACCTTAGTTCGACCCCCAACCCCCCAGTGTAGACCAGGCCTAAGTAGCACTCGCTAGACAAGGGACATGGGTTCCAAAACCCAGTGAAGGGAGAGAGGTTGGGGACAGGTATGTGTACCTGATGGTATGGGCCCCTTTTGAGGGCCTAAAACACCAATTCTACCTCCTCCTTTCTCCCCTGTTGAATATCACAGCTAATTTTGATTCCATTAGGAGTCTAGTTACAGGCTGCTGAGCTGAATTCATTTTGGGCCAATGGTGCACCTGCACTGGGGCTCCCCTACTACAAGCCGAAATCCCTAAAGAGCTAAAATCACGGAGTGCTGTGTTAACTGGGGGGCTGAAGATCTATTGCTAAGTGGCTGGCAGAGCGGAGCAGTTTGTGGGACGGTTGGAGTGGCTCACAGGATGGCTGGTGGAGCGGAGCGGAGCTGAGCAGTTTGCAGGACAGCTGGAGCGGCTCACAGGACGGCTGGTGGGGTGGGGCGGGGCGGGGCGGCTGGCAGAGTGGAGCAGTTCGTGGGACGGCTAGTGGAGTGGAGTGGCTCGCAGTGAAGGCTGCAGCAGAACCCCATGGAGAGGCAGGGCAGTCGGCCTCGGACCACATAAGGTGCCCCTTAACGCCCCCTCCCATTTCCACAGAGGCTGGGGGTGGGTAAAACTCTACGGATACACTTTTGAACTCTGGGGCTGCATTGACCGGGGACAGAGACTTTTGGGTTGTTGGACTTTTGGGTGATTTTCAGGTTGCTGGACTCCAGAGACTTTTGGGGTGTTGGACTGTTGGGACTTCGGGTTGTTGGGATTTTTTGGCTTGCTGGACTTAAGACTCTGCTCATGGTTTGTGCTATGAATCCTGTCTGTGGTGTTTCCCCAACATAACGCCGCATTGTTTCCCTCCTTTATTAAAAGGATTTTGCTACACTCAGACTCCGTGCTTGCGAGAGGGGAAGTATTTATTGCCTGATAGAGGCGCCCGGGGGGTGGTATGTAATTGTCCCAGGTCACTGGGTGGGGGCTCGAGCCGGTTTTGCATTGTGTTATTGAAACGGAACCCCTGGATACTGAACCCGGCCCTTGTTGCTGCCAACTCAGAGGGGCAGAAGGGTTACAGCTCTATTGCAGCTGGAAACATGGGCTCTGAAGAAGCACCTGGCTGCATCATGGCTTGCAGTGCACCAGCAGGGGTTAACTCAACATGGGGGTTGCCTGCAGCACTCTGGCAGTGCAGCCATCCCATGCTATCACCCAGGCCCTGGGGTGTCTGACTGAGGCTAGAGGCCCCATGATTTATTCCACTCCTGCTCAGAAGGAGAAGATGCTGCCGTTTTGGAAGGAAGGCGTTTGCTACCTCATTCAGCGTGAGCGTGAAGGTGAGATTGTGGGCGATGGAGGTGCTCACATTCTGGACCCGCGCCTTCACCCTGCTTATGTTTATGACGCTCTCATGCACATCTTCCCTGGTGAGGTACTCCTCGAAGGCAGGCCAAAAGCTGCAATGGGAGGAGGGACATGCTGAGAACTGGTGGAGGTGCAGCTGCCAGAGGCCCACAGCTGTTCCTGGCAGGCAGGAAATGGCCGCCATGGACTAAGTGTCCTATGCCCCAGGAAGCTGAGGCAAGGGAAGTGCTTCCTAGGCATGTTTAAGCTAATGGGGAGCAGGGAAGAGAGCCAGAAAAGAGCCCGGCTGTTGTGGACTATGGGAATAACCTTTCCCAGTGTGGGAGGTCACAAACTCTTCACCTCAGCACAAGGCAAACTCTGGGACTGACAGACGCCTCTGTCCTGGTGTGGGCTGGGGGAAACTCTGGCCTAGATCCCCTCTGGCCAGAGGATGAGCCCTTTCCTGCTGGGCCAGGTTCCTCCCTCCTGGGTTAGCTGCTGTGGCACTGGCCTGCCCCTCACCCTTAGCCATGAGGGACCTTCTCCAACAAAGCCCTTCCCGGGTGACACTCTCATTCCCCAGGTGTGCGCCCTCGTACCTGTAGATCTTGTCCATCACACATTTGCAGAAGGCGCTGTCCTCCTGCTGCAGCTCATCACACGGGGCGCGGATGCTTGTGATTTTGTTGGCTGACTCCTGTTGTATTGGTAAACTTCCATCGGTCAGGCCAATGTCACAGCAGCTGGTGCCAGTGTCCCCCCTGGCTTCGTTCTGCAAAGCTGAGGGAGGCAAACACAGCGGCGGGGGTGTTCCCAGGTCACCCTCTGGCCATCAGGGAGCATGCGGGGAGCAATTTGGAAACCCAGGGTTACCGGGAACAAAGGAAAGTGAGCAAGGAACAGTGTCCAGGGGGCTGTGACTGCCTGAAATGAATGGGCTAGAGAAGACCCGAGCCCCCCCCCCCAATTCTATTTCAGGGGGCTCAGTGGGGCTGCAGCTGGGCACCTCACAGGGGAGCAGCGGGAGGCTGGTTAGTTGCGCCGGGATGTGATCTGTGAGCTTTGGCAGCCCTTTGCCTGGCTTCCATTGCATGGCCAGAGGAATCTGACAGTGGATCAGAGCCTGTCCTCTGTGTTGGATTGTCCTACCCAGATGCTCTGAGCTGGATTCACCCCGGCGCAAACACCTGCAACACCCCTGATGTCAAAGGAGTGGCACCTACTTCCTTTTGGTCTCTCTCCCTCCCTCTGGGATCCTGCCATCCAGTTTCCTCTTTATTCTACCCCTTGGCACCCATGCCAGCTCTCAAGGAGGGCTGGATCCGGCTTGGTCTGGGAGAGGGGGTGGAGTGGGTGCCAGGCCTGGGGCAGAGCTGGGGGTCGAGCACCCACCGGCAGTTTGAAAAGTTGGTGCCTGTGCCTAGCCCTGTACAGACATTGGATAATTAATCCTACAGCACCCAGGAGAGGAAGGTGGGTCACTAGTCTCATCACCATTGGCAGATAGGGAAATGGGGAGATGAAGTGACTTGCCCACATCACACAGCAGATCAGTAGCACAGCCCAGATTGACTGAGGGCCCCTTAAGGAGACTTCTTCCTCAGCCCATTCTATGAGGCTGTGGCCCTGTCTCCCACAGGATGCAGCTGCGTCTGTATGCACAGGGGTAGCTCCACTCTGCCTTCGGGCTGTGGTTACCCTCCTGCATCAGCCCAGCCCTGGCAGTGCCTAGTGGCAGCGCAGAGACAGGAGGTGGTTGGGTCATGGGAGCTGAGGGTGCAGGGTTGGGGAGGAGGTCTGGGTTGGGTGGCTGGAGGAAGGAAAATGGAAAGCAGAGGCAGAAAGAGGTCCCCTGGGATTCATCCTTAGCAAGCCTCACATGGATCTGCACCTGCAGCGCAGCCCCAGAGCACGCGGCCCAGTTCAGCAGAGGAGGGAACTCACCCTGGCAGCTGTCTTGTCCTCTGACGCAGTCTGGAACAAAAGGGAAATGGACAAAACCACCAGGGTCAGTGAGTGGTGTCAGAGGAGGGAAAAGATCATTACCACATCGCATGTGACCCAGCAGAAGAGCCGTTGCATCACTCAGCACTTCCTCGCTCCTGTGACACTGGAGTCAGCCTCAGTCTGTCTTGTCCTCTCTCTCCTCCTCCTCGCCTTCATTTCTTTCCCCACCTCCCTCCCTCCCTCGACCGGTTCCCTCCCGTTGGCTTAGAGCCACTGGAGCAATGGGGTTAGGGCAAGAACATCAGGAATCTGTAGGGAAGGAAACAGGAAGGACTAGGAGAGGCGAGACCATCAGTGGAGGGCCCCTTAATATCACTCCTTTGCCTCAGCCACATGCGCTGCCCCTAGCCCATCACATGCAGATTGTGACTGAATCTCCTCGTCCACATCGAGTTCACGCACATCTTCGGCATGGCAGAGATGCCAATAGCCAGACCTACAGCTCCCAGTGCGCCAGCACCCTAACAATACACAGGACACTATTACACAGAATAGGTAATAATCCATATTGCAGACCACGGTCACTAATACCACAGGGGGCTGCTAACATGGTCATGCTACTGACACAGGGCCAGATCCTCCGCTGGTAGGAAGCGATGTAGCAGCTCCTGGCGTAGCCAGTTATTTCTAGTGCCTTTCAAACCAGGGCTCAGTTTCAATACAACTGCATCAAACCGGGGGTTTTCTAGCTAAGAAACCTCAGAAGATTAGCAGGGGGCTGGAGCTCTCTAGGGCCCTTCCAGCCCCACATTTCTGTGAGTCTAGCTATGTCGAGAGATCATGATACATTACATTAGTACATTGCACTAGTTGGGCTGGTAATCCGGGTGCCAAGGGTTAACAGATTTTCATGTTCATGTCAGTTGCTTGTATGTTGCGTGAGTGTTTGCTCGATCCTGCCCCACTTGGAGTCCTGGAAAAGATGCCCAGTGACTGCAGGGGGTGCTGGCTCGACCCACAGTGAATGCTCAGATTATCTTTGGAACATATTTGCATAGACACTTCTGGCAGGATTCCCCGGCTCTGGTTAATGTGTGGTGTTCCAGGGACATCTGCCAGCCCAGCAGAGATGTTGTAGACACCTGCCATCATTTGGCAAAAAGCAGAGCTGGCCTCCCGGGATGTAGCCAGTACACTCAGCATACAGCAGGCTGCAACAGGCGACCCCTTTCCATGGGATTGGATGAATGCTCATGATGTTGGTTCCCAACCTGCCCTACCCACAACGATGCAGGAAGCACAAAAATCACCCCACCAGCTGCTCCCCGTCAGACACCAGGGGACTGGTGCTAGAGCCAGACAACATGCCAAACTTGGTCACGTAATCAGAGGGCAGCCCCCCGACGGGCTGCAATGCAACATATGCTCAAGTCAGTCTAGCCCAAAGAGAGCAAAAGGCTTAGGGGATATCATCTTGTTGGTGTCACTAGGCATAACCCTAGGTAACTCGGGAGGGTGGAAGACCACGAGTGTCAATGAAGCCTTCTTGCACTAGGCCTGAATGAACCAAAGCCCTTCCATGTTTGAACTTTAATCGACCTAACAAGCCAGCAACAGAGAATGGAAGGTGTAACAGCCAGTTATCAGTTGCAACACAGCTCAAAGCGGTCTCAAGATAACTGCAGAAGGAAAGATCACTAACGAGCTGCAGCTGCCAAGGTTGATGTAACTGCTACAGGGGGAAGGAGGGCGGGGGGAGAAGGAGGGGAATCAGCTTGGGTATAAAAAAAGGGAAACTGCTTGTATCAGTGTGCTTGATCTGAGACGTGCCTGTCTCCTGGCATCGCTTTGAGATCACAAATAAACTTTGTCTGCTTCTCCACCCTGGTGTGTTCATTGGCGCGAAGCGCACCGGGCAACGAACCGCGCTGTTGCTGTCCTCGGGCTCTCTGTGCTGGCAACAGTTCTTGGCACCCAACGTGGGGCTCGAGGCAAAATTGTGCCTTGCCTGGACTCCTCCGATGGCCGGTGGACGACGGTCGCAGCCAACGCCCAGCGCGCACTGGCGCCTTTACCGGGGGCCTCGTCAGAGACACGTCAGGCCGACCTCGGAGGACACAACAGTGCAACGCGCTCGAGTAGTGGAGAAGCTGTTGCGGGCGACGGTGAGGACCGGTCCCGTGGATAAGGTAGGAACAGTCCAGTGGTGTGGAGGGAGACGGTTGGGAGAGGTCCAGGTGCTCTCCGCGCCAAATTTATACATTGGGAGTGAGAACAACAGGATAACAACAGATATAGCCAGAGGGGGACGGTTAGGTGTAAGGAAGAGGGGGGGGACGGATACTAGATCGACAGGTCATACTGGTAGTACTGTGTCCCTACCAAGTTGGGTGAAAAGGGTGAGAGGAGCCAAACAGCAAAAATTAGGATGTTTGTTCACCAATGCGAGAAGCTTAGGTAACAAAATGGAGGAACTGGAGCTCCTGGTCCGGGAATTGAAACCGGATATCGTAGGAATAACCGAAACATGGTGGAACGGTAGTCATGACTGGAGTACAGGTATGGAAGGGTATGTGCTGTTTAGGAAAGACCGATGCAAAGGTAAAGGTGGGGGAGTAGCATTGTATATCAATAATGAGGTGAAATGTAACGAAATAACTAGCAATGCAATGGATAATATGGAGTCTGTTTGGGCAATGGTCACATTGGGGAAGAAAACTACTAGAGCCTCCCCTGGGATAGTGATTGGGGTGTGCTATAGACCGCCGGGATCTAGCATGGATATGGATGGAGAGCTTTTTAATGTTTTTAAGGAGGTAAATACTAATAGGAACTGTTTGATCATGGGGGATTTTAACTTCCCGGATATAGATTGGGAAACAAATGCTAGTAATAATAGTAGGGCTCAGCTTTTCCTAGACGTGATAGCTGATGAATTCCTTCATCAAGTAGTTGCTGAACCGACGAGGGGGGATGCCATTTTAGATCTGATTTTGGTGAGTAACGAGGACCTTGTTGAGGAAATAGTTGTAGGGGACAACCTTGGCTCGAGTGACCATGAGCTAATTCGTTTCAAAATAAATGGGAGGATAATCAAAATTGCATCTGAGACTAAGGTATACAATTTCAAAAGGGCTAACTTTACTAAATTAAGGCGACTAGTTAGGGAAGTGGATTGGACTAACATATTTAGGGATCTAAAGGCAGATGATGCCTGGGGTTACTTCAGGTTGAAGTTGCAGGAGTTGTCAGAGGCATGTATCCCGAGAAAGGGAAAACGGCTCGTAGGTAGCAGTTTTAGACCGAGCTGGATGAGCAAGCGTCTTAGAGGGGTGATTAAGAAAAAACAGAAAGCGTACAAGGAGTGGAAAATGGGAGGGATCAGCAAAGAAACCTACCTTATTGAGGTCAGAGGGTGTAGGGAAGCAGTGAGAAAGGCAAAGAGCCGGGTGGAGATGGACCTAGCAAAGGGGATTAAAACCAATAGCAAAAGGTTTTTTAGCCATATAAATAGGAAGAAAACCAAGAAGGAAGAAGTGGGACCGCTTAAAACTTTCAACGGAGTGGAGATTAGGGATTATCTTGGAATGGCACAATATCTGAACGAATATTTTGCCTCGGTCTTTAATGAGACTAATGAAGGGCTAAGGAATAGTGATAGAGGGACTGATGGGAATGAAGATATGGGGGTAGACATTACGGTATCTGAGGTAGAAGCCAAACTTGAACAGCTAAACGGAAGTAAATCGGGGGGCCCGGATAATCTTCATCCTAGAATATTAAGGGAATTGGCGAGTGAAATTGCAAGCCCGTTAGCGATGATTTTTAATAAATCTCTAAACTCGGGGGTTGTACCGTTTGACTGGAGATTAGCTAATATAGTTCCTATATTCAAGAAGGGGAAAAAAAGTGACCCGGGTAACTACAGGCCTGTTAGTTTAACATCTGTAGTATGCAAAGTCATGGAAAAATTTTTAAAGGAGAGAGTGGTTACGGAGCATGAGGCCGATGGCAACTGGGACAAATTACAGCATGGATTTACGAAAGGTAGATCGTGCCAAACCAACCTGATCTCCTTCTTTGAGAAGGTAACAGATTTTTTAGACAAGGGAAATGCAGTGGATCTAATATATCTTGATTTCAGTAAGGCGTTTGATACGGTACCGCATGAGGAATTACTGGTTAAATTGGAAAAGATGGGGATTGAAATGAAAATCCAGAGGTGGATAAGGAGCTGGTTAAAGGGGAGACTGCAGAGGGTCGTATTGAAGGGGGAACTGTCGGGTTGGAGGGGGGTTACCAGTGGAGTTCCTCAAGGTTCGGTTTTGGGTCCGATTTTATTCAATCTATTTATCGCTGACCTGGGAACCAAGAGTAGGAGTGGGCTGATAAAGTTTGCGGATGACACCAAGTTGGGAGGTATTGCCAATTCGGAAAAGGATCGGGATATCCTCCAGGGAGATTTGGATGACCTTGTAAACTGGAGTATTAGTAACAGGATGAAATTCAATAGTGAGAAGTGTAAGGTTATGCATTTAGGGATGACTAACAAGAACTTTAGTTATAAGCTGGGGACGCACCAGTTGGAAGTAATGGAGGAGGAGAAGGACCTAGGAGTCCTGGTTGATCGTAGGATGACTATGAGTAGGCAATGTGATGTGGCCGTTAAAAAAGCTAATGCGGTCTTGGGATGCATTAGGCAAGGTATTTCTAGTAGGGATAAGGAGGTGCTAGTCCCGTTATATAAGGCGTTGGTAAGACCTCATTTGGAGTATTGTGTGCAGTTTTGGTCTCGATTGTTTAAGAAGGATGAATTCAAACTGGAACGGGTACAAAGAAGGGCTACTAGAATGATCCGAGGAATGGAAAGCCTGTCGTATGAAAGGAGACTTGAGGAGCTCGGTTTGTTTTCCTTAACCAAAAGAAGGATAAGAGGAGATATGATTGCACTCTTTAAATATATCAGAGGGATAAATACCAGGGAAGGAGAGGAATTATTTCTGCTCAGTGCTAATGTGGACACGAGGACAAACGGATATAAATTGTCAGTCAGGAAATTTAGGCTTGAAATTAGACGAAGGTTTCTAACCATCAGAGGAGTGCAATTCTGGAACAGCCTACCAAAGGAAACAGTGGGGGCGAAGGACCTCCATGACTTTAAGATTAAGCTAGATAAGTTTATGGAGGAGATGGTATGATAGGATAACGGGCTTAGTCAATAGGTCAATTAAGTGCCACACTGGTAATTAGTACAATGGGTCAATGATAGGATATTGTTAGCCTTTTTCCAGAGGGTATGGCTGGAGAGTCTTCCCCGCATGCTCGGGGTTCAGCTGACCGCCATATTTGGGGTCGGGAAGGAATTTTCCTCCAGGGTAGATTGGCAGTGGCCCTGGAGGTTTTTCGCCTTCCTCCGAAGCATGGGTCAGGGGTCACTTGCTTAAGTATTGGGTGGATCGGCTTATGTGGCCTGCATCTTGCAGGAGGTCAGACTAGATGATCATAATGGTCCCTTCTGATCTTGAATTCTATGATTCTATGATTCTATGACTTTTGCCTGTTAGGACCTGGGGACGCCCAGTGTCTCTGTATCCCTAGAGTATGGGGCAGGGACAGAGTACGGCCGGCAGGGCAAGGTGTACGCCCTTAGAATGCATTCTAGCAAATTGGAAGGTGTTTGGTTCGGATCTGATGACTAAGAGTAAACTAAAGAGGTTCTGTACAGTTGACTGGCCTCAGTATCAGCTAGAGAGCCAGGAAAGGTGGCCACCGGAAGGATCACTTAATTACAACACGATCCTTCAATTACTCCTGTTTTGTCAGCGAACGGGTAGCTTCTGAAGCTGTTTGTATGGAGAGCTCTTGTAAAAATCCCCCATCATATGCCCCAAAGCTGCATTGGGAGGAGAACTGTCCGTGGGGACGTCTGTCTCTGTTGGGCTCACGCCATCTGAACTTATTGACTGTGCAGCTAGATAAAATGCATCGTGGTAATAGGAAATAATGGCCTTGGTGTGTGTGTGTGTGTACACCAGTGTGAGTGATCGTTATCGGAAGACGTCCAGAGTACCCTGTGAAGCGAAAGCTTGTGACCAGGACTACTCTAACGCAAGCCCGGTAACTAGTGGATCTTTAGGAGATCCGACCCACGGTGGGCTGACTCGGCCTGGCATCGTCCGGCCAGGAAGCTACCTGGGTCTAGGAGTGTGTGAACCCATCTTCCCTCCCCTTTCCTTTCTGTGTGGGCTACTGACAGTCTGATCATCTAACTGGACGCAATCAGAGTAAGCGGCGCCGTCTCCCAGAGACTAGCCAACGCTCTTTGCTGAAGGGAGGTGTAGGAGAGTCGTGGTCATCCTCGTTAGTCTCTTTCCTGTGTGAGTACCCTGTAGGGAGAGATCCTTAGTTTATGAGCCGCTAGCACGGACAGGGCACCCTCCCTGTGTGTGTGAGTGGAAAATGGGGGAGGGACAGTCTAAACATTCGACCCCACCCCCTAAGAGTACCCCAGCATATTACATGTACGTACATTATGGTCCTAAAACCTGCAGGTATTTAGAGAATTGGAATCTTCACACGCGTGAAAATCCATCTAAACAATGCCCATTAGAAGGTACCTTCAATCTAGATAAGATCATACATCTCAGAGGAGCTTTTAATCACCAAAAAAGCCTCTGACACAGTGTAAGCAATTTGTCTATTGAGGAAAGGAATGGGTTAATTTGAAATTCAGCTTGGCCCAGAGATGAAGAGAAAGTTGCTCTGCGTTCAAGGTCAAGAATCAACGCGGACTATGCTAAGTACAAAGAAAAACTGCTTTCGGCCCCAGCTGGCTGTGGAAAAAAATATATGTATAGACAGAGGCAAACCAAAGGCAATACAAGTTACAGGACTGAGATTACATTTGCAAAGCTTAACTGTCCAGTGAGATCCAAGAGTGTGCCTTTGCGACCCCGGAGCCGGTGTGCCTCGGTGACACTGGAGAAGCCACAGGCAGCCGACCTGGACTGGAATCTCTGAAAGAGACACCGCAGGAGATTCCAGGGTATAAAAGAACAGCCCTCCCAAGAGCGGAAGCATGTTGGAAATTCTGAACAGGCTGTATACAGGATAATCTCCCGTCCACCTATTCCCCTTCTCTGAACGTTATACACAGACGTGGCCAGTCTGGACATGTGTGAGTATTAAAGTGGCTTAGGGCATTCATGTTTTTCCTGAGTGATGTGGGAGCGTTCCCAACACTCTCCATTGTTGTTTTATTATTTTTAATGAAGCTTTAAAATTCGGTTATATGGTGTGTTTTCTTTATCTTCCCCCAATGTCCTGCGGTGTCAGCCTGATCACCTGACATGAGGGATAGATTGGTAACAGAAATTTGTCACAGTTTGGTGAGCAATTGAGAATGGGGGAACCCTGCAGAATTTACACCATCTATTTGTTTTACCTTTGTTATTTTATGTTTGCTTTGTTTGGTACTGTTGGTGTTATATGTTGAGGATTGCATGATTAAAGGTGTGCCCACTCTGAGCCTCAGTAAGTCTGAGAACTGGAGAGGGGTTTAACATTCCTCTCTCCACCCTGGTTGACCAGGAAGGGTGGCAGGTGGATCTACCCCCAGTCGTAGCAGGACTGGGCAATAAAGTAGTTGGAGAAAAGGAAAGAGATGTGTACTTGATAACTAGAATTGAGCAATTAAGAGCATAGATCATGAACCAGGCAGCAACTCAAACCTGCGCCAGGGCAAGTTGCAGGCCTTGAGACAGGACTTCCAGTTAGAAAAAGAAGCCCTGGCTAAGCAAGTACCGATCCTTCAGGGACTTGTTAAAATTTAACCATTTGTGCTCAGCATATGCCGTAACAGCAGTGTGTTTGCTACAAGAGGAAATTGAATAGTTAAACGCCAATGGGCCATGCGTTTTTGCCCAGGTGGCAAGCCTCACAAGGGAGGACTCGGGTAGTCTTGTGAGTAAAAATGTTTAAGAGAAAAGACCAGAAGGGGTGGGGGCTAGTTAAGAAGCCCACCCTCCTAGCTAAACTGGTAGTGGAACAAGTTGGTGCCCATGGAAGGGACGGTTCATCGAGAAAAGCAGGATCGAGCCCAGGAGGGCAGGCAACAGACAGAGAGATTGGAAAACAGGTTGGAAAATTTTAAGGGTGTAGTGGAAGGAAGGAGTAAGTAAGTGTAAGCATGGGGATTTCAAATACCCAGGAGGATACTTGGAATGGTGATTTGAGTTAATAAAAGCAAGTGATTTAAGGAAAAGTGAGAAGTTAACTCTGTAGTTGCTGGAGGGAACAGCAGCTGAACCTTGTAAACATGCTAAAGAGAAAAGTTCTTGGTGTCTTTGAAATGTTTGTAAATAAATTCAGGCAAAGAAATTATTAGATTGCAATCATTTGGCTATGAACAATTTAGTTGAATTAGCTAAAGAATGTATACAGTGCTATGTAATTGAAATCTTATTAGGCTCTAAGAGCACTATAAGTGGTGATGTTTTCTTTCAGTGTTTAAAAGCAGGAGTTAAAAGTAAAAAGCAAGCCAGAAAGCATCTGTATTAATGCAAATTATCTAACTGATAAGGTAAAAGCCACTGAAACCTGGGTTGCCTATGAAACACATGCAAGAAAATATGGGGTAATTCCTCTGTTTTGCCTGAAGTCAATAAGGGTATTTGTATATTTTAAGCAATGATTGATTGCCCAGGAGGGTAGACCTCTGTTTTTTTGTCTTTCAGATAATCAGAGGAAACTGATGCCAGCTGAACAGCATTTAACGTACCATGCATTTACTGGCACAATAGGAATTATGTTTTGTGTTCTATGTCTTGTCTTGTGGTGTTTGTCTCGTGGCCAGATTGTTAATTGAAAATTGTTGTTAAAATTTGCATACCAACAGTCTTTGGAAGCAAGGACATGAAAAGTTAACCCACTCCCCATATTGTACATGGGATCCTTCTGGCTACCTCAGATTTCTAGCCAGAGGGCTGGGGATGGTGGGAAGCTATTGGACTAGAGGTTATATTGAGTGAACTCCTCAAAGTGGGTGTGCTTGTCCTGGCTTGTTGCTCCAAAGCTCTGTAATAAGGTTATTTTAGTAAAAGGGCATATATGGCATACATTAAATAATAAGACTAATGTCTTGTATAATGGCAATGTTTATGTGTTCATTGGTGGGAAAAAAAAGTGTATGAGTGAAAAGTGGAAGTTTCCTTTGTAGGTTAAAAGAAGCCAAGAAGGAAAGAAAAAAAAAGAACAAAATGAATTAACTGGAAAGAAATAGCTAGCAAGCTCAGGCTAAAGATAAGACACTGGCCCCAGTCAAGGACACCGCTCACAGCTAAGACTTGGCTGACAACCAAGAAAAGCGGGGGGGCTTGAATGTGTCCAAGCAGCTATGAGATCTGCAAAACACTGCCAGGCACTAATGAAATGTGTTAGGTTTCTTTTCTCACAGATAAAGAAGTGCTACCCAAAGACCCTAGCAGCCCTGCCACTCCCTGGAACCAGGAGCCTGGATCTATGTAAAGGTCCACCAACGAAAGACTGCTTTGGCTCCATGCTGGAAAGGCCCTTATTAAGTCCTGCTGGCTACCAACACCGCTGTGAAGTGCCAAAGACTGACTGCTTGGACCCATGATTCTCACTGTAAAAAGACCCCTCCACATTAGGAGAATTCTCCTACTGATGATTAGCCTATTCCTTCTTCTAGCTCTACTGTGCCTTCTGGACAGCAGGGAAAAAGGACAAGGTGAAGTGCTAGGAACCTCTCCTTTGTCCACTGACAGATCTACTGGGCCTTTGAATTTTTCTAGAAGAAGCAAAACCATTACAGGGTGATGTGCTGGTAACCTCTCCCCTGTAGGATGCTGAACCACGACTGTTTCGGGAAAGAAAAAGAAACACTCACTCCACTGACATTGCCAAAGTCCAGGAATTCCTGACCAGAAAGGACATTAAGAACTGATCCTGGTGAAGAAACAAAGAATTATACACTGGCAGAAAGAAATTTGTGAGACCCCTGCTTGGGAATGTGATATTAATTGGATTTTGGGGTTTATTCTACAGGCTGCGCCCTGTGTTCTGGATAAATCCTTCAGCATGTATTGCCCTCTCTAATTGGATTTTAAATGACATTGCCCTTATCCAGTTTCCAGATCACTTCTACATACCCAAATTGCTCACAAGGGACTGGCACAACAGATTAGCACAACAGAGGGCCTGGGTTATTTCCTCTGGAAGAAGAGGGAATTGACCAGATACCTGTGGGCTGGGGCCAATAGTGCAGCAGCCATTTGGAATATTCTTAAAAGCCAAGAACATGATGAGAAATTGGGCCAACTAGAAAAGGCCACTAGCCTTATTTCTGGAGCTCAGCTATCCCAAGTACAGGCTGGAGTTGGTGAGTTACATGTCATTTCCACCCTTAGTTCTATGACCCAGAAGTTACTGACAGAGATGGTAGTGAATATCACTGAGGCTGGGAAGGCATTGCAGTGGAATCTAGCATGTTCAGAAATTCAGGATTTCCTGAATGACCAGCTGATGGCCATTCGGAGTGATCTTGAGCACCAGACTTGGCCCACTGCCCTTACAGACACATCAGGAACCATCTGATCTGTGGCCATGGAGACATACTTGGACACTTTCTGGGTGGAAGTGTGAACATTCACAGTGCTCCTTCCAAGCATTTGGACCGGTTAGGGGGGTGTGGGCTCCCACATACCGAATCCTGCCGGGTCCATGGGGAGGATGAATGTGCGACTGAATTATTTACCGAGACATCTGGGAAATTAGACCACCTGGTATGCCTAGCTGATTTATAGTCAGTGCCCCTAGAATAACACCTGACATTTTGGATAGGAATAGGGAGTCAATGGACATTTTGGCTGTTAGAACCCCTACAGCCTCAGTGTATCTATAAACTGAAGCCAGGGGAAGTTGTCACTGTTCATAATAACGTTTGCTGGAAGGGTAGAGGACAAGGAACTATCCTGACAGAACACCTACGTTTTTCAAGTTAAGGATAGCTGTGTGTATGTTAAAACCACCACTTTATGTACTAAGTGTGATGTATTGTGCTTTGTGATCAAAACTGTACAACAACCCCATCATATTATTGCTATGGGAATGTTATTGCTTGTATTGCTATTAGTTAGCTTAGGATTATGTTGTTGTTGTTGTAAAGGCTGTACTAAAAGTAATACCTTTCGTGTCCATGCTAATCATGCATGGTCATTACATTCAATCAAAACCTCTAAGGTTGAAACATCTGATGTAAAATCTGAGATCCATGGCTTAATGCAAATAGAGGTTTGAAAACATCTGTTGTACTAGAAGTACAAAAGGAGGGGGTGTACAAATACAGAAAGAACTGACAGGGATTTGTAGGGGATCTTCATGCATGACAGTCTCTGTTAGCCAAACTTGGGCTAATTGTAACCCTAATAACGCGAGATTTGTAGAAAGGAGGAGGGTGTGAGGCAAGCAGAAAAAAAACTGTGTAAGAAGTTGTTTTGACCTTGTGTAGATAATGTGTAGATAGACTGACATCTCTCAGAAGTGAGAAAAGCAAGATAACAGGATGACTTATGTATAAACAAAATGCAGCTGTTGTTTTCCACACTGTATCTTTTGATCATACCCTCTCCTTGAGGACCCCAGCTCCTCATCACTTAATCACATTTTGTCCCTAGATTATGAGAAAACTCAGCCATAAGTTTGTTGAGTATTCTCAAAGGAGGGAATTGTTGGTGTCACTAGGCATAACCCTAGGTAACTCGGGAGGGTGGAAGACCACAAGTGTCAATGAAGCCTTCTTGCACTAGGCCTGAATGAACCAAAGCCCTTCCATGTTTGAACTTTAATCGACCTAAGAAGCCAGCAACAGAGAATGGAAGGTGTAACAGCCAGTTATCAGTTGCAACACAGCTCAAAGCGGTCTCAAGATAACTGCAGAAGGAAAGATCACTAACGAGCTGCAGCTGCCAAGGTTGATGTAACTGCTACAGGGGGAAAGAGCGGGGGGAGAAGAAGGAGGGGAATCAGCTTGGGTATCAAAAAAGGGAAACTGCTTGTATCAGTATGCTTGATCTGAGACGTGCCTGTCTCCTGGCATCGCTTTGAGATCTCAAATAAACTTTGTCTGCTTCTCCACCCTGGTGTGTTCATTGGCGCGAAGCACACCGGGCAATGAACCCCGCTGTTGCTGTCGTCGGGCACTCTGTGCTGGCAACAATCTCTCTTGCCCTTCCTAGCTCTCAGCTGATCACTTTGGCCTTTCAAATGGAAGTGTTTGTCCCACTGGTTAAACCGTCACTGCAGTCGAGTGGTTAAACAGTTCGTTAAGAGGGGGGACACTTTTCCCTTTTCTTTCTCAAAGACCCAGATCCACTAGGCCAAAGCACAAGAAAGCACCCAAAGCATCTGCAGGCGACACACACACACACAGCAGGTGACTTTCCGCCACCAGCACCTTCTCTTCTACTCACCCAGCAGTGGCAGGAGGCTCAGGGTTGTCACCATGAAGGAGTATTTCATGCTGTGCAGCAGATTCACCATTCTCCTTTCTCTTGTAAGTTTCTCTTTCTATCCACACTGTTCTCTGCACCCTCCTGCCTCCTCTCTCTCTCTGGCTCTGCCTCCAGCCCTGTGCTCTGAGGTTTAAATTAGGCAATGGAAGTGTCATTTCCTATCTGAAAACTTCACAATCCTTCCTGCACCCTTGCAGAGCAAATTCACTGATACAAGGTTCTTGGCTGATGAGTGACAGACAGCTCGCCCCAAAACTCAGAGCTGGCGTTCTCCTTTCTTGGGTCCTGACCCATCTCGGGGTGGTTCTGAGGGTTCCTCTCTTGTTGTTGTGGGGCCACAATCCCATCTGAACCCCTAGATCTCCTCTCTTCTAAGTGTCTGGCAATAAATGTGTCCTCTGCCTTGGGTCTAAGGTCGATGCTGCTCAGTGGGTCAGAGGGCTAAAAGCGCCTAGGGAAGATGTGCCCCTTACATTCCAGCCCAGCAAGCACCCAGATGCTGTCACCTCTATGGTGCCCCTATGTCCCCTGGCCTGGGAAAGTGATAGGTTCGACGTTTCCTTCCCAGCGCTCCTGGCTTCTTGCAGGAAAGACCATATATGAGCCCTGAATGTAGGTACCTTTCCAACAGCCCTTCGTGAAAACAGTATTATCATCTCCAGTCTGTCAGAAATCAAGAGTCAGTCCCCACAAATCATAAGGTTGGCTTAAAACATATGAGAATCGAAGAAAAATAATAAATTCAGGGTCCTTTTCTATGTGTTTGGGTGTCCCAGTCATCAGGGGGCACGTTTACAAGCTCTTCCCCCCAACCCCAAGCACGAGAAAGGAACTTTTACAAAAATAAAAATTGAAAGCTGAGAGTCTCACCTAATCACATGACCCCAGGAGCTGGGGCTTTAAGAAAAACCTCAGATAGTTTGAGACTTGCCGTAAAACCATGAGAGTTGGCAACACTGCATGTGCTGCCAGTCCCAAGTTCCCAGCTCCTCCACAACACAGTGTAATGATGTCAGGCCCCGAACCCCTTGTCAGCTGAGCGAAGCCCCTGGCCTAGCTGACCGCTCATGGGCCACGGGAGGTGGATTCAGAATTAAAAGCAGGGGAAGCACTCAGTGGGTTTCCATTCCTTGAGCAGCATGGGCAAATGAACTCTGGGGACGGGAGTCTATTCTCCCTTTCCCACCCCTGGAGCATCAGGCAGGGCTGCCCAGAGGATTCAGGGGGCCTGGGGCAAAGCAATTTCAGGGGCCCCTTCCATAGAAAAAAGTTGCAATACTACAGAATACTATATTCTCGTGGGGGCCCCTGCGGGGCCCAGGGCCTGGGGCAAATTGCCCCACTTGCCCCCCCCCCCTCCTTCTGGGCGGCCCTGGCATCAGGGAGGGGTTAGGAATAAACATGAGGCCAAATTTTAGAGAGGAAATATGGTTCAGTGCTTAGGCTGCTAACAAGATTCAAGGCACTGGTGAGACCTCATCTGGAATCCTGTGTGCAGTTCTGGTCTCCCATGTTTAAGAAGGATGAATTCAAACTGGAACAGGTGCAGAGAAAGGCTACTAGGATGATCCGAGGAATGGAAAACCTGTCCTTTGAACGGAGACTCAAAGAGCTTGGCTTGTTTAGCCTAACCAAAAGAAGGCTGAGGGGAGATATGATTTCTCTCTATAAATATATCAGAAGGATAAATACCAGGGAGGGAGAGGAATTATTTAAGCTTAGTACCAATGTGGGCACAAGAACAAATGGATATAAACTGGACACTAGGAAGTTTAGACCTGAAATTAGATGAAGGTTTCTAACCATTAGAGGAGTGACGTTCTGGAACAGCCTTCCAAGGGAAGCAGTGGGGGCAAAAGACATATCTGGCTTTAAGACTAAGCTTGATAAGTTTATGGAGGGGATGGTATGATGGGATAGCCTAATTTTGTAATTAATTTGTCAATTGATCTTTGATTATCAGCAGGTAAGTATGCCCAATGGTCTGTGATGGGATGTTAGATGGGGTGGGATCTGAGTTACTACAGAGAATTCTTTCCTGGGTGCTGGCTGGTGAGTCTTGCCCACATGCTCAGGGTTTAACTGATGGCCATGTTTGGGGTTGGGAAGGAATTTTCCTCCGGGGCAGATTGGCAGAGGCCCTGGAGGTTTTTCGCCTTCCTCTGCAGCATGGGGCACGGGTTACTTGCTGGAGGATTCTCTGCAGCTTGAGGTCTTCAAACCACAATTTGAGGACTTCAATAACTCAGACACAGGTTAGCGGTTTGTTATAGAAGTGGATTGGTGAGATTCTGTGGCCTGCATTGTGCAGGAGGTCAGACTAGATGATCATAATCATCCCTTCTGACCTTAAAGCCTGTGAGTCTTCTATGAGACCTAGCATAATGGGACCTACAAGCTTCTGTGTAAACCAGGAGGGGGTTAATAGGCTACACTGAGGGCCCAATTAGCCCAAAGGCAGGCACCTGGAGCTGGAAACAGGCTTTCAGGGAGAGGCTTAAAAGGAAGAGCCCTTCTCCATTGCAAGGGGACAGGCAAAGAGAGCAGGTGTGTAGAGGGCTCCCTGTGAACGATCAAGATGGTTAAGACCAGGGTTGGGTCCCTAGCAGATCTCCCTGGAGGAAAGGGAAGAGTTTATGGGTATGTTGCTCAAGACTTGTTTTGAACCAAGAGCCTGGACGGGGTGGATCCGTAGGTGACTTTGCTGGGAGCCTAAGTCGCAGCACCCCAGAAAAATGTTGGAGAATGGAGGGAGCAGCAGATAAGGAAACTGAGGCTGCTGCCCTGCACCGTGCTGGAAGGGGGTGGTCTGGTAAGGGGGTGCAGCTCTCTACAGGAGGGTGGGCATATTGATCAATCAGAGATTCCACACACACTGGCATGCAAATCATTTGACCCACCACCATGAATGAGACAACCCTTTTTAGGCTAAAAGACTTTTTCCCACCTAGTTTGAAACTTGCAGCATTGTTGCTTCTGTGTTGCTTGGATACATACGTCTCCCTCTGGGGAAAGCCCCTCCGTATGTTTTTGACAGCCAATGGCTCCACGCCTTCATAACAACACTGTCAGCAGTCGTAGTTCTGCCTCACTGCTCAAGAATGGTTGAGCAACAGAGCTCTCGCTAGCACCCAGAGCCAGGTTTGCATAGACCGTTCTTCCTGTTTGCTCTTAATGAAGTTGAAAGCTAGTGTGCGTGTGTGTGCATGTGCACACTTTGCACTGCAGCTCTCCTCACACTGAGGGTTGGGAACTCTTTCCCCTCAGTGCTGTTGGGTTGGTAGCGGCACGTTCTGAACGTGCAGTGCAGACACCCACACAAATGCGCGTCTTCCTCCAGTGCAGACACACACACCAATGCGCATCTTCCTCCTTTTGTATCACGGCTCTCCAGGGTTCTGTACTGTGTAATTCACCATAGGGCTGAACGCCTGCCAGTGTAAATCAGATGGAGGAGCTGTTCCTCTTACCATCCTTTTGCCCATGCCAGGACCCCATGAGTGCACGCATACAAATACCCCCTTGTGTGAGTAAGCGCAAAGTTTTTGGCACCCAGAACCCTAAACAAACGTAGCAATGGGAAAAAATGACCCCGGCACAACAGCTCTGCTCCCTGTGTGTCATCTCAGTGATGGTGCCTCGCTGGACGGGAGAAGCTCGTGAGCCCTGGCACTGCCTGGGCAGCTATGGAACAATGTGCTGGAACCTACTGGGGCTCATTCCACACCAGCCAAAGCAACACGATCCTGTGTGAAAGAAGTGAGTAAAGGCAGCTGGGCGTGCAACCTTCAGCGTAGCGTGTAAGCTCTGTGGGGCAGGATCTCCTGTTCGATGTTTGCTGTACAGCGTGGTCCGGGCCCATAACGAGGGCTCCTCGGCACTACCAATATAGACTAGTAATTGGCTTGTGCATGATCCGTGCCCTTTTACTGAGTTCAGTTTTTCCACATTGAATCACAGGGCTGTAATTCAGCCTCCGAAGTAGGTTGTGTGTGAAGCTAATAAATTAATTAACAATCACTTGGTACTGGGACTGGCATGAGAGCCGGTGGGAATTCCTACTAATGAGCCTTGGGCATGAGCTGAGGTGGTACCTGGGAGACTGGCACAAGAAGGCAATGATTGTAACAGCGAAGGACCCCTCCCCCGCGTGTTTCTGGGCTAGTGTTCGCAATGGAGCCTTTGCTAAATGCTCACCAGAGAGCATGACAGTTTCAGGGCTCAGCACGCAGATGCTGGGAAATGGTAATGGCAGGCCTGCAGGGACCACCTTAACTCTGCCCCTGTGTGTATGTGCATAAGGACACGATCGCTCTCAATTTCTAACACAATAATTTTACCTCGCACTTTTCATCCATGGATGACAAAGGAGGTCAGCATCATTGTCCCCATGTTACAGCTGGGGAAACTGAGGCACAGGGGTGACTTGCCTAGGGTCATTTAGCAGCAGAGCTGGGACTCAAATCTAGCTCCTCTGAGTCCCAGCACACTAGATGCTTGCCCACACTACCTCTCTGCAATGTAATGTATCATTTCTTATGGGATGGTAGCCTTCTGCATGTCCCCACTAGGCCCTGGCTATTAACACACACATATGCATGTGTGTCTTTCATCTGCACAGAGGCCTGTGCATGGAACTGTGCATGAGTCTCTCCAGTAGGAGGCAGATACAAAATCATGTAAAAACTTTTTTGGACGTGACTTTTTGCTGCCGTTTGTGATGCTGCAGACTGGGGCCTAAGGGTCCTATTGGCACTAGGCTGGGGTCACCTGCATAATTTATTGAACTGAATGAAAAGAGCCCAAGCATAGGCCAGATACACCCATTATGCATCCTTCCTCCTACACATGTCCATGTCAGTGCTGGCAGGGAGGGCAGATATCTTTATTGCTACATAGCTAGGGCCACTCACGGGGATGGCTCTTGAGCAACTCTCTCCAAAGAAGTGGCAATATGAAAGTTTATAACGCATCCTGCCACCCCGGAGTGCATTTTATTCCACTGTGGTATGTTCCTCTTTTTCAGTGAGAACCCTTTGGCCTTTTCCATGCTGAAGCATGTTCGTCGTGATGATCTCAGTATTTTATACCTGGCATTTACAGTTGGGCAAGTAATGTCTCTCGCAGTGCTGCGTAAAGCTGATTGAGAGGCGGCTCTGACACTTCAGAGGAAGATCGACCTTGTGGCCAAGACGTGGGCTGGGAAGGTAGAAGCTCTGTTACCACACAGACAAGTTGCTTAACCCCTGAGTTTCCCCAGAGTGTTGTGAAGCTTAGTTCAAGGGCTGGAAAGCCAGGAAGAAGGAGCCCACTGGTACCATGCCACGTTGTGGGAACTGGAAGAGTTCGTGGCAGTTCTCTTGTGCGTGATGGGATTACACAGCACATACAGGGGAAATCTCTAAAGGCACATACAGCTGCTGGGCACCTAGGGCTTGATCCTCAAAGGTACAGGGGTGCCCCATAGAAATCTTTGGGTGTTAGGTGCCTAAATCTCTTTGACAACTTGGGTCCTGATTCCCATCGACTTTCAGTGCCTACCTGCCATGTGTACCTTTGAAAATCTCTCTCTAAAAATACAACAGGGATCAAGTAGAGAATAAAATCCCAACAATGGATCAAGTAGAGAATGAAGTCCCAGTGACAGACTGCAGTGGAGTGGGAACACTTTAATAAGCAGAAATCAGATGTGACCCCCCCCACCCCCACTCCTCGGGGAAGTGACCCTGCGTTGCGACCTACACACGAGGGAGATTTCCTACAACACAGCTGGGCTGAGCTGTCCAGCCCCCATTGACTTGCAATCAGAATCGGGTGCCTTACACTTGTTTTAATGCCACTGAAAGCCCATGAATTACATCAGTGTGAGAGGAGAAGTGAGCCCTAGCAAACTTGGCCTCTCTGGGACCCCGTGTGGGGAGTTAACTCCAGAGTAGAAGCTCCTAAGTCAGTGATGGACAGTAACCAGTTCTGGGATAATCTTTCTTTAGGACGGATAGATCCAGTACCCCAGATGATCTCAACAGCCACACACTGGATCATGTGGGTCCCACTCAGGTAGCTGGGACCCCGACCTTATGGGATTTAAAGTCAACACCTTGAATTGCACCCAGAAGCAAAGAAGCAGCCACTGAATCTATGTAAGTACTGGTTTAATATTTACTGATCTATCAAAACATCTTCCACCGGCTGTAGCTTCTGAGTGGACCACAAGTATAGGCCCGAAAAGATCACATTAGATTAGACCAAACCAGAAGTAACCCAAGTCTGGGTAAGTGCAAGCCAAAGGTGCAAGAGAAAGGTGAAAGTTCCTGGCCAGCTGCTGATAAAAAGAGGCTTTCACAATCATTGAAGCAAGCTGGGATTCTAGGCCCATGTGAAGAACCCAAGGACATCACCAAATTACAGGGCAACAGGAGGACAACCCCCCTTCAGGAATGGGATCAGCAATCTCCAGCTCTGCCATGGCCTCTGGAGCATCCCTCAACTCTCTAGCATCAACTCTGTCCTGGCTGGCCTGATCTTCCAGGCCCAGTGCTGGGTAGCTGGCGGAGAAGCACCGGCAGAGCAGCATGCAGGTCTGATGAATGGGAGACAGAGCGCTGAGTTGCACCTCTACCCCGAGGGTGTCTGCTACAGCCCCATGGCCTCACTCTCCCCCAGAATCACCCCACACACCTTGGGCAGGAGGGGTGACAGCACCCCCCAGGCCTTGTTATCTAAGGTGCACATAACCCACACCTGCCTACTCCATAGTGTTTGCCTGGATCTCTTTGCCTGGTCCAGCCTGGACCTGACACAGCCACTCATGGGCCTGTGCTGCATTCTGAAGAAAATGAAACGTTTACAGTTGCCCAATCTCTCCTCTGCACTTGTGGTTTCACTTGGCAGCTGCCTGATGTGACTGGAGCCCTGAGAGAGGTGGATACCAGGCTCTCCCCTGCCCTTCCTCTAGGCTGTGATCTGTGGAAAGAGCTGTAAAAGGAGCATGAAACAGACTAGGTCCCTGATCCCCTGTCAGAGAAGGCTGCAGCCCCTCTTGGCTTATAACACCCTCTGTCTTTTCCAGTGACGTTTATATTGAAGGGGTGATCTACCTGGGAGCCCAGCTGTGTACCTGTGCTACAAGAATGGTGTTTAATGCAGCTGGGAACCAGGCAGGGCTGGACTGGAGAGATCCAGGAGGGAATGTGCAGAGAGAAACCAAGCTGCTGCTGTGCTCTTAGCTGATCATAGAATATCAGGGTCGGAAGGGACCTCAGGAGGTCATCTAGTCCAACCCCCTGATCAACGCAGGGCCAATCCCCAGACAGATTTTTGCCCCAGTTCCCTAAATGGCCCCCTCAAGGATTGAATTCACAACCCTGGGTTTAGCAGGCCAATGCTCAAACCACTCAGCTATCCCTCCCCCCGACTTGATCCCAATTCAGAGTGTCTGGGGTGTGTGTGAATTTCTCGACATTCCTTGCGATTATACATGGCTGCATGTAGCAAGGCAGGAGCATCAGACAAACGTGATGCCCCCACCACCCCTCCGGGAGTGCGATCCCTGGTTCTTGACTCACGGGGCAGAGACAGTCCCAGCTGTGACAAAAGAAAGCGGGTGATTCAGTCTGCATTCGTGCGGCTGGTGCTGACTTGCAACCTGGTGCTGTCGGAGTTGTTTAGTGAGGGGTAGGACTTCGACTTTGACTTTCTGACCTGCAGCACCATTGTCCAGTACCAAAGGAAGATGAGGAAGCCTGTGAGAAAAGGGCAGGGGTAATGCAGAGAGCAGGACAATGGGTCAGCTGAATGCAGGGGGAGGCTGGCACCCTGCCTGCTCATCCCATCACTACGGCCACTTTAAAGGAACAAACTATACATCAGACGAACTGAGCTAACAGGGTCTCGGATCCATCACTGTACTAATATAGCAGAGCACGGTCTCGAGCCTTAGCTGGTGGCACCCTCGTGTGGCCATTGGGTGCTATCGCACAGAAAAGCCCACGGCCCTGCAGGAGAGATCCCTACCTACAGCGAGGCACGCTCTAGTACGGAGGGGAGCCTCTCCCCCCACGGTGAGGAATAGGGCACAGGGTTGTGTCAGAGCCTCATCAGCTGCTCCTTGGAGAGACTCCAGACTCCTTTGCCATTTACCTCCGAAACTCACCCCGGGGTGACGGCACGTACGCCAGGTCCCATGTTGCCAGGACAGTGCGCCCGGCACTGCGCACTCACCTTGCAAAGTGTTGATGATGGTGAAGAGGTAGATGATGACGAGCCTGAACGATCCGGAGGAAAAGGAGAAGAACGCCAGTGCCCAGGGGATGCCCAGCACGAGGCTCAGCCCCAGGAGCACCAGGGCGTGCTTAAGCTCGTGGCCTCTGTTTCTCTGCCTGAGGATCTCCCGCACCATGGCTCCCAGCATGGCCGCGTTGAAGAGGAACACCAGGCTGAAGAAGCCCAGGTTCACAATGTTATGGATCAGGGGGACTGTGATCCAGCATCTGGAGGGAAGAGAAAGGTAGATAGTTCAGGTCCGTAATCCTCTGGGTTAAGAGGGGCTGAAGGACTGATCTGATAGAGCTTGAGGGAACCCCCTGGCACGTTCGGCCTCCAGCCCAGAGCTGAACATGGAGGCCGGTCTCCCAGCTGATGTAAGGCAGTGCAGCTCCACTGAAGTCACAAGAGCTTTGCTGATTTACTCCAGCTGGGGAGCTGGATGGATTGAGAGGCAGGAGGAAGAAAAGGTGTCAGGGAAACCCCCAGCAGAGGGGATGTAATCTGTTGGTATGATCCAGGGTGCAAACCCTGTGTAACTGACTCACGGGAGGGGGCACTGCTAGCGACGGTATAACCAGGAATGGTGATGCCATTCCAATTACTCACATGGTTGCATTGGTGGATTTCTCAAGGGATTCAAATACTTCAATGTGGAATAGTCCATAATTTGTCTGATTCGCCAGGAAGATCACACTCACGATAAAGATGGGAAGCCCTGGATGCAGAGAACAGCATTAGATAGTTTCCCTAGCCCCAGTTCCTGTCTTTGCAGGTCCCTGAAAAAGGGGGCCCATCCTTCCTACCCCTAAGGAATTGACCGTGTTGTTCTCTCACACCCTTTGCCACCCTAGCGGTGGACTGAGGATAATGCATTGAACAGGGATGGTTCGGCACAGCTTTGGGTCCTCATGTCCACACTGCTCACTAGTTCATGGGTGTTAAGGCCAGAAGGGACCACTGTGATCATCTAGCGTGACCTGCTGCACAGCACAGGCCAGAGAAGTTCTCCCAGTGCCTCCTGCCCATAGCTGGTGTTTGAGCGACAGTGTATTTTTTTTCCAGAGAGACAGCCAGTGTTGACTTAAAGCCTTAGTGACGGAGACATCATAGCTGCCAATGCTTTAGGCACAATTTTGAACAGTGAGGGGACTGATCTCTAGCCTGAATTTCTCTAGCTTTAGTTTCCAGACATTGGTTCATCTTACGCCTTTGCCTGCAAGATGAAATAGCCTCTGCCCTCAGAAAACTCTTCCACGTGTAGGTACTTATGGACGGTGAGCAAATCATCCTCTTATCTTTGCGAGAGGAAAGTCTTCTAGGGGCGAACAGTCCTGAGGCCTGGAGTTCTCAGGGCCATCTCGGCCTCCTTTCGTACTCACCCCAGCCCACCAGGCACAGCTTGAGCATGAAGTGCTCCACGTAGGTTTTGAAGACCTCCACCACCAGCCTGTACAGATTGTAGCCCTCAATGCCCATCCAGGTCAGGCAGCCCAGCAGAGAGAGGTGCAGGAACATGCCGCCGGCTTTGCAGGCAGCCTCGCTGCCGATGGAGGCCAAGTGCTCAGTAAGGAGGAAGCTCACGTCCAGCAGGAAGATGGCCCCCAGCAGGTTCATGTGAATGTAGATGTTTACGGTGCCATCTCTGTGCTTCCTCCTGGGAGAGGGAGAGGAAGAGATTTCACTCCTGCTCCTGTCTGGGAGTCCCAGACCCAGCACCCACAAAACCCCACAATGGGGTCCCAGTGCTTTGATTCAAGCTGCTCACACTAACCAGAGACACACAAGAGATCTGTCTTTAACAACAGGAGATGGTGAGCCCAGCGCCTATTCCACATGTGCATGGCCAGCTGATGGCTGTGATGGGTGAACATGTTTGGCCACCGGTAACTGCAACAGGTGAGCGATCCTGGTCCCCTTGTTCCACTGGGAAGCTACATCTTTTCTGGCCTTTGAACTATGTATGTAGGCGACAGGTTTGGCCATTGTGTACAGCCTAATTTCTCAAAGGAAGCCTCTTTTAGTCTGCGTCAGCCGCTTGTTAACACACTGCTAAAGATCTGTGCGTGCCCACGCTCACTGCATTAGTGCTAAAGACCAAGATGGTGGTCAAGATGATTAAAAATGATAGGTGGTTCTGAGGGCCCATCTGGAGACCCTCTAATGGGGTCTGGATTCTAGGGGTGGGTGTTCAGCACTTCCTGAATATCAGGCCCCTTTCAGGTGTCTCACGTTGTGCTCCCAGAATCACTAGTCCCTTTAGAAAATCTTGGCCAATCTGTGTGTAATGGCAGCCGAGGGGGATGCTCCCTGCATGGGGTAGCGAACTGGTCAGCATGAGCATGAGTTACAGGCTGCTCGCTAATCCCCTGCCCCGAACCATAGTACTGTACCTGGAGCAGTAGAAGAAGAAGATGGTGAAGAGGGAAGCCACAGCTGAGATAACGCAGCCAATGTAGGTGATAATCGTCAGGTACTCCCTGTGGATGTAATCTATCTCTGGAGATGACATCTGAGAATGGAGAGGACAGGGGAGTTGTTAGAGCCATGCTGGGCAAGAGCTGAGAGCTTTACCCATCACTGCGGAGACCATGCAGTGAGGATGCAGAGAGCTCGAGTGGGAGCTGGTACCCGGTACCCACCATCAGCACAGCAAAATAGGTGAGGTGGTTGCAATGGCAAACTGTCTGGTTATTACCCATCTCTGTTTCACAGCCATCACTTTTCCAGCTGCCGTGGGCATCTGCAAAGAGAAAAGCAGTTTCCTGTTGCAGGTGGGAGGTTTCACACACTCAGCCCAAGTCAATGTTCACAGAAAGTCTTTGATTCACGGTGTCTGCAAGCAGGTGAGAATGAGAGAGTGCTTTGCAATGGGGTCCACTGACTCCTGAACAGATCACATGGTAGCACTGCTATACTGGGAACTCTTTGCACCCGAAATCACCCTCACCCATATTTGCACAGGGAGCAGGGCCTGGGACAGATTCTTTGGGATATCCATGGGGAAACCGCCTGAGATCGAGCCATCCACAGAGACCTTGTCAAATCAATCCCCATTGAGGCTGCAAAGGAGAAGTCACAGGGAGCTGGAGTGCGTGACACAGATTGGAGGAGGACAGAGTGAAAACCGATCAGCGTCTCCTGATGGAAAAGGGATGGATGTATCCAGCCACTGACCATGCGCTGGGCCAATCCCACTAGTAAATGGGAGTCTTTCCAGCCACTCCAATGGGAGCTGGACGTGGCCCAGAGTTTGTCTTTACAAGAGTTAAAATACCAAGGACGGTCCAGTGTCATACTTCAGGCTGTAGAGTGATTGACACTCAGTCCCTTCCTTGGGCAGCTAGGCTAGGGGTCTGGTTCCCACCTGCCCTGCACCTTGAGTCCTCACATCTGTGCAAAGCCAGCATAAGGCGCTGTCAAATCGGGAGGGCAGCACTGCACTCCCCCACTGCACAGCTGTCAGTGTCCTGGGGAGACCCAGGCCCCAGGGGCCTGCAAAAGAGCCTGCTCTCTCTGAGATACTCACGGCTGGAGTTCACGTCCCAGAACACGCACCGTGGAGTCACGTTCCTCTGAAAGGACAAGAACATGGCTGGTGATGCATGAGCCTCTCTGGGTTATTCAGGGGGCAGGCGAGTTTGGCTGAGGGGCAGATCAGGGGAAAGATGGGGCAGGAGGAGAAAAGAAACTCTGGCTCTTGTCAAGTGACAGGGGCTAGGAAACAAAGATCATTCTCTCCCCAGCGCTCCAGCCTGTCCCCTCCTTTTTCAACAGGGAGGCTGCTCCCAGCAACAGCCTATCAGGGCAGGGAAAGATCAAAGACACCGGTGGTGCTGTCTCTCTGCCTGCACCTGTAATTTTCACTCCATGCATCTGAAGTGGGTTTTTTACCCATGAAAGCTTATGCTCAAATAAATCTGTTAGTCTTTAAGGTGCCACCGGACTCCGTGTCGTTTTTGTGGATACAGACTAACACGGCTACCCCCAATACTATCTCTGGAGGTGATCGCCTGGAAGTGGCTAGTTGTCCTGAGTTACGTTTTTTGGAAGAGCATCCCCTAGAGAGGATGGGGCAGAAGCTGAGTTGGTAGAGTCCCAGCCTCCGCCCCCTCTCTCCCACCCTGGGCAGACTGATTTTAATGGGGCTGTTTCTCACACTTACCGGTAGCTGGTCATGAAAGAATTTGAGGACCACATCCTGTGGGAGGCCTGATACAGAGGTGTTCCCCACGGTGATGCCAATCACCTTTTCACCGAGCACCCTGCTGCCGTTCTGGTCCTGAAAGAGATGGAAAGACCGTGATGCCAGCGTGGGAGAGTGACAGCTGCTGGACACCAAGTTGCTATATAACCCTCAGAGATCTCAGACCCAGAGAGCTTCCTTGTCACCTTCCTCAGCAGACAATACGGACCCAAGAAGGGTCTGTGCACACAGGCTACGGGAGCCAGCACAGTCTCTCCTCAGGTTGTGACTCGCCGCTGTCACAGATGATGTAGCACAGATATCCACACCAGGTGACCTCAAATTTACTGTGGCAAAGGCCAGATCTCAACCACCAATGGTCCAGCTGCTCTGGGGTCCTGACACTGAGAGGAGCTGCAGTCCGATACTTCAGGATAAGGTGCCACCTTTCATACTGCCCCCCTAGCTGTACAATACCCTGCCAGGAGACTGGGGTGGAGGCATTTCTTCTGGAGCCCAGCCAGGGACTGGTTTGAGCTCCAGTCGCTAGGCACAAAGGGAGATCACAACCAGCAGAGCTTTGGCCAGAACCTGAATTTGGGGACTCTCCTAGCACGTCCGGGTGTGTGTCTATGATGGGTCTGAAGCGTTTTCCAGAAGGGAGGCACCGTGAGTACGCTGGCCTGGCTCCTCTAGAAATGGGAGCTGAGAGCCTGGCACATAGCAAAAAGAAGCTGTTGGATCTCATCCTACTCAATCTGTTCACACAGGACACTGTGCCACTGGGTACAGTTCAGATAGGCAGCATCAGCTCAGGGAGTCTCTGGGCTGGGAGAGCAGGAGGTATGGAGAGTCAGGGGAGGGGCATTGGCAGAGCTGGGCTGGGCTGGCATAGCAGGGGGTGCTGTGAGTTGGGGGAGGGGCACTGGCAGGGCAGGGCTGGGCAGGGGCCAGGGCTGGCATAGCTGGGGGGGCTGTGAGTTGGGGGTCAGAGCTGGGTGCCAGCCCAAACCTGGCTGAGCAGGAGGTTGCGCGGCAGGTTAGATTTCACACTGACCGGCAGCGGGGATGCTCTCGAGCTGCCCTGGCAGAGCTGTGCACAGCCTGTACCATGGGCATTCGCAGCAGCTGCTCCCAACCAAACTTGGCCCAGCGCTGCCCTGCACTATCAGCCCCTCGCTTACTACACACATGCACCAAATTCATTCCCATCCCTGGGCCCGGTCGTTACCTGGAAAAGGGCCTGGCTGTTGATATCCATCAGGAGCACTCTCCTCTCAGCGTTCCCCCGCCTGCCCTTCGCCTGTGCAAGGAGGGTCCTCGGCAGATTCACCGCAAACCCATGGACCTCTCTGCCCACCTGCAAAACAAAGCCCAGAAGAGTGGCCAGAGCACGCGGCGAGGCTGCGCAGGCTCAGGACACTAGGGAAAGCCTCGGGCTCTGGCTACACACGCCAGAACATCCGCTGGGGTAAATCGGCATCAACAGAGCTACGCTGATTTACCCCAGCTGAGGATCTGACTGCTGTCTAGCCCAGGCCAGGGACCCACAGGCATCACTGCTCTGGTTTCTAGTGTGGACGGCACCGGACTGGGTGTTAAAGGGATGCCGGCACGTTTCTATTCCAGTCGTTTAGCCGGGTTGGCTGTTCCCTGCTGCTCCCTCCCTTCAGCAGCAGCACTGAGATGAAGCCTCACAACTTCGACGCTCCTCCCTGGGCTCTAAAGGCGGGTCCTCTGCCTACCCTGCCTCCCGCTGTTCCCCAGCCTCATGCCAGAAGGGCGGGGCCGGGCTCCCCACGCAGGAGTCTCAAGGAAAGGAGGTTCCCTCCTGGCTGCCCTCACAGGGGTGCGCAGCCCTCTGGCAGAGCCCACGGCACAGCCTGCCAGCGAGCTCTCCTAGGGTGTGAGGGCAGGGGGCTCCTCTGATCACCCTCGTGAGACAGGAAGTGCGACTAGTTGGAGCATGGGCCTCCACCTAGTGCTGCCCACGGCAAGGGAAGAAAGTGAAACCAGAGTGAAGAGGAGATTTCCCTTGTAATCGGTACAAAGAACAGAAGTCTGATTTTTCGGGGTGAGAGCATCCCTTTACCTACCCGCTGTAACCAGACACCTCCCAGGTTACCCTGGCTATGGGAAGGAGTCAGGCCCCCTCTACATTGCAAACAGTAATGCTGCGAAGACCAACCTAGGACCACGACTTGGAAAGATTCCACAGGGAACAAGGCACAACCTGGAAACATGCCAAGTGCATCAAATGCTCTGGTTGGTCTGGGGTCCCTGCTCGAGGCTCCTAGCACAGACTCTGCTCTAGGCCCTGCAGGTAATTTCAATCTGTCCCTGGATGGCTGGGCCATTAAGGGGAGCAGGACCCGGCCTGTGACTGATCAGCTAGGGATGAGGCAATTATAGAAGCCAGCAGGCAGGCCAGCTGGGTGTGGAGCCATCGGGAAGAGCTACAAGAAGCAGATCGACTCTGTGGGAAGCCCTGGAGCAGGGCATGACTCTCGGGTAAGAGACCGGTAGGGAACAGATACCCCCTGGATTTAGGGGAAGGGATGGCTGGGATGGAATCTGGGCTGTCTGTTCTTATGTAAAATAAAGCTGAAGTCCTCATGCTTCAGGGCTTCAGCTGGTCTCTGGCAGGTATCAGGAAGGGAGGGTTTCCCCTTGCCCCCAGGTAATTTTTTTGTCTTCTTCCTCTGAAGCCTCAGAGATGGAGGTGGGACATTGAATGGGGGTGGCCGGTGTGCTGAGGTGGCACAGAGTGTTCTCTCTCTCTCTCTCGGGTGCTTGGCTGGCTGGTTCTTGCTCACATACTCAGGGTCTAAATGATCACTGCCGTATCGGGGGTTGGGAAGGAACTGTCCCCCAGCTCAGATGAGCAGTGACCTGGAGATCTCTGCAGTATGGGGCACGGGTCGCTTGCCAGGATCATTTGAGTGTATCTCACTTCATCCTTTCCCTGCTCTCCTCAGGTATTACTGCACCTCAGTCCCTGCTGTTCTCTGCCTGTGGCATACAATAGGCCAGTCTCCTTTCGGCTGGAATACTTGGGTCTCGTTTCAGTTGTTGGGTTTAGTGTGCGGGTGTTGGTGGCCTGTACTGTACAGGAGGTCAGACTAGATGATCTGGTGGTCCCTTCTGGCCTCAAACTCTATGGTCATGGCTCTGTGACTATGGGAAAAAGAGCCCAGACCCCTGGCACACCTGCACTCACCTCTAATTCAGACATGAAAGGAAGATCCTGAGAGGCGTTGCTGGATCCTATCTTCAAAACAGTCGCACGCACTGTACTCGTCCCAAAAGTCTCACGCTCCCCTTCAAACACCACCTGTCTCAGGTCTGATTCCAAATGCAGAAGTCTCCTTTTGGGGAAGAAGGAACAGAGCGTGGGTCTAGAGCGGGTAGGAGGGAAGAGAGCCTCAAAGCAGAGGCTGTACCACCAGCAAGTGACAGGAGGAGAGTTCTGAGGACCCACTACTGGGGCTGGGAGGCACTACATCTGACCGACCTCTCCCGAAAACCAGAGCTCCCCACAGACACTCCTCGGGCATGTGAGGCTGTATAGACAGTGATGGCAAGCACCTGATCTGGGAGAGGAGGAATGGACATGGTTTGTGTAACTGTACTCACTCATATGGTGTGTTGGCACTGATCTTTCTTCCAGTGGCTTTATTGGGATTCTTCATGGAGTTTTCTAAATTCCTTAATTTTTCTTCAATCTCATGCACCTTGCTGATGTCTTCAGCAGTCGATGTAGAAAGAAAAGAGAATGCTGTGATTAGTTCTGTGAAGAGGAGACAATGCTGGTTTCTGTAGCATCTCTCCCCCCGGCAGCAAGTGCTTTATACTGTGTTCTCAGGCAACTGCATTATTAATTGATTGGCAATCATGGGTCTGATGAGGACTGATCTGAATTCAATGGAGCCACTCCTGATTTACATCAGCATGGTGGTGAGCCAGACGCAGGGTGTTTGCAGTGGTTATGCCTAGGTAGGTCCGAATGGCCTTGCAGAGCACGGGTCCGACTTAAGGCATTTGGGGCCAGACTTTAAAAGTTATTCGGCACCTAAGGGGATCCTCAAAAGCCGCTCTCGGCATCTTCTGGCCATGCAAAAGGAAGAATTCGCATGAGGTGATCCCTGAGCCTCTTGCATCCATCAGGACACATGAGAAGGGAGACAGCCCATGGTGGTGAGTTTCTTGCCTGTCTCATTCCTCTGGGCTTCAATTGCACAGGAGATGGGCTTGCTGAAGTTTGCAGAGGGCTCCTGAACAGCCAGCTGGCTGCACCAAACTGTAAGGAATGGGCTAGTGGAGGGTAATGGATGGTAATGGATACTTTGACAATTGCTTTGCCACACTGTCTGGCAGGCCATTAAGTTACAGCAGCTCTAGCATAGGTGTAAACTCATGTCATTCCTATCTGCACAGGCCGAGAATCTCAAGGTGCAATCTCCAGCATGCATGCTCCTGCTCTCCCGTCTCTTACTCTGCACATCTCTAACCATGGAGACTGCAGGTCCTAGCAGCCAGAGCTCCATCTGATCTCAGCAGTTTCCAACTGTGCAGATGTTCTAAAGCAGGGGTGAGCAAACTTTTTGGCCTGAGGGCCACATCGGGTTTTATAAACTGTATGGAGGGCCGGTTAGGGGGGCCCAGCCCCCACCTCCTATCTGCTCCCCTGGGTCTCCTGCCCCATCCAACCCCCTGTTCCCTGACGGTGCCTCTGGGACCCCCGCCGCCCCATCCAACCCCTCCTCTCATTCCTGACGGCTGCCCTCGGGACCCCTGCCCCCATTCAACCCCCTGTTCCCACCCCAACTGCTATCCATACCCCTGCCCATCACCCCAAACTCCCCATCCCTCTATCCAACCCCACCTGCTCCCTGCCCCCTTACCGCGCTGCCTGGAGCACCACTGGCTGGCAGTGCTACATCCGCACTGCCTGGCTGGAGCCAGGCCATGCCGCAGCCACCACCTCCACCACGCAGCTCAGAGACCAGAGCAGGTCAGGCCAGGCTCTACAGCTGCGCTGCCCCAGGAGCTCACAGCCCCGCCACCCAGAGCATTACGCCGGATGTGGAGTGAGTGAGCTGAGGCTGCGGGGGAGGGGGAACAGCAGGGGAGGGGCCGGGGGCTAGCCAGGAGCTCGGGGGCCGGGCAGGACGGTCCCGTGGGCCAGATGTGGCTCACGGGCTGTAGTTTGCTCACCTCTGTTCTAAAGGATGGAGTGTTGCTGGTGTCATGATGGATCCCTATAAGGCCCCCATACAGCTGTGACCTGAGGACCCCAGCACTGCTGAAGGCAGCACAACTGGCCATTAAAGGTGGGACCTTGTGACTAGATGAGGGATTATCTGGTGAAATGCAGGACCTTTGCAGCCACATCTTCAAAAGTGGTCACTTATTTTGTGTGCTTACACAGAGAAACTTTGGGCTGGATTTCCAGAGGTGCTGAGAACCCACAACTCCAGTTCTCATCAATGGGAGAGATGGGATTTCGACACCATGGGGAAATCGGCCCCAGAGCGCTGCATGTGGGTGCCTAAAAAATGAGGAACACAAAACTCGTGGCCATTTTTGAAAAATGATGGAATTAGTAACCAGTGGAGAAGCCAACTGCCCTTCTCTACCTCCTAATGGTACCTCAGCTACCTCTGGGGTTTTCCCAGAACGTTCCCATCCATGGGCAGACAGAGCCAGCCCTGCTTAGCTTCCAAGATGGAACATGCTCAGAGGCTGCAGTGGTACCACTGCAAGTTCTCTAACCTATTTAACATGTTGATTCAACTGTACCATGGATGGAGAAGGAGTAAACAGCAGCGCTGCTGAGGGAGGTGTTCCGCAGGCCTCTGCCGTAGGCATAGGACACTTTGGAAAGCACAGGAACTCCACTTTTGTTCTGCGGTGCGCTGGGGTTTGAAGAGTTGAAGGAAGGGTGTGCCTTGGTACTCAGCGTGTGGCTGCTTTTGCCATACGTGAGGTTGAAAATCCCATTGCTTTGGTACCAGTAGAGGCAGAAGCGGTAGTTCCCCAAGTTGTCCGGTACAGAGTAGTTTTCAAGGCGTGGTGGTGGGAATGGCGCACTTATCTTCAGCATCTCAGCACTGTTCTCGATGGTGATGATGTTGTTCTCTGGCCGCATCTGATAAGTGATATTGCTTTTCTTTGTTTGGCTTCTTTCGCCACAAAATCGGAAGTCTTCTGTGTGGCGGCTGCTTCCGTCGACCCCTGCGTTACACAAAACCGCACTGTAAGGTGTAGCTCAGCCAGAGGGGCTCCATATGCCAGGAGTTCCCCAGGTTATTCACCTCGATGACCCTACACCTGTCTACTAATTATTACATGGATCACAGGCTCAGGGGCTCCATTGTGCTAGGTGCTGCACATATAGAAGAGAGAGAGAGATCCCCTGCTCTGAAAATCTTGGGAGTCATGTAAGAACCCACTACCATAGTGTCTGAGTGCCTCCCAGTCGTTCATGTCTTCAGCCACACACTCCCCAGTGAGGCAGGGCAGGCCTGTTATCCCCATGGTATGGATGGGGAAGTGAGGCCCAGAGAGACTAAGTGACTGCCCATGGTCACCCAGGGAGGTGTTTGCAGAGCAAGCATGTGAACCCAGCTCTCCTGAGGCTCAGGCCAGGCCCATCCTTCCTCTGAATGGACTCTAACCTCACCCGGGTGGCTGATCACTCCCAGGTGTGCTGTAGGGCAAGAGGAACACAGATAACAAGAATGCATTCTCCATGTCCATCCAGTCTTGTTCCTGCCCTGATTCATCTACATGCCTCCAGCCTGTCCTGGAAGGAGAGGGGAATTCCACCTCGGAACACGATGGTCTCTCTGTCTTTCAGGAAACTTGGAGTGACTTTCCCTCTATGCCTCCTGCCCCCTCCTCACTCCACCCATACTGGGACCACTGCTTCCTCCTAACAGGTACTATCCTGGCACTGGTGGTGGGGCAGAAGGTTGATAATGCTACATCTTTGCCACCTCGGCTGTTGTAAGCCATATAGACCAGCATAGAGGTGAGACAATAAACAGGGAGAATATTACTTTGCAACAGGAAAAGCAGAGCCAGAAGGAGGCGATCCATCATGGGCGGCTTTCCCAGTTCTTGATGTTCCTCAGTGAGAGACTTTGACCCTGAGGGATAGAAGCACACAACAGCAGAGTGAGTTTGTCTAGAGAACTGCAGGAATTTTTCACAGCTCAGGGCCTGGAACAGACAGAAAAGCCCGTAGTTCTTTCTGCATTGGCATGGGCAGAGTTGAGCTACCACACTAGGTGTGGACACCTGCAAATGCCAGGAATTGTGTTCCTGTGAGTACCAGAGAGAAGAAAGAATGGCAGCTCTATCTGTGCAAGAAGGCTGGTCACAACTGTTCTATTGTCATCTGCCACTAGGGCAGTGGTGGGCAACCTGTGGCCTGTCAGAGTAATCTGCTGGTGGGCCGCAAGACAGTTTGTTTACATTGACCGTCCACAGACACGGCTGCCCACAGCTCCCAGTGGCTGCGGTTCACCGTTCCCGGGCAATGGGAGCTGCGGGAAGCAGTGTGGGACACAGGGACAGGTACATTGGGAGGTCCTGCAGGCTGGGGGTACACTGGAGTGCAAGTATTTATCAGAGAATGTGACCACAGCTGCTCCCTCCCAGCTCTTAGCCCCCAGGGCTGGCTGGGATCAGCTCCCTGCTCTGGGAGTTGTGACCTCTGGGGTCGCAGCGCTGCTCAGGTTTGACCTGGCTGGGCCAAATTTGTGGAAGTGGAGTTGTGACTTGGTGCTTGGGGTTGCAGCACCACTCACTCCAATTTGGCCCAGCTGTCCCCATGTCATCATGATGGAGGGGTGGCTGGGGCAAACCAGAGTGGCACCGAGACCCCATGCACCAGGTCACAATGTCCAGAGTGGGGAACTGAGCCCAGCCTGCCCCACAAAGTTTTGATACATTCTAGCGACCCCATTTTGGGTCGCGCCTCACAGGGTGAGAAACCCTGCTCTACTTCAACCCCTACTTCTACAGGCAGCATATCTGCCCCAGCTGTTTTTCTATAACCATTTCACTGCATTACATCTGATTCCTGGCTCACTCCTATTTTTCCTTCCTCCCATTTTGATTCGTGGCACTGCTGAAATTATAACAAAGTGAAATCAAGCACGAGGAAAGAACAAAATGTTCTGACAGCTGTTCGGTAGCATGTGTGAAAAGAGCTACTGGTCTGGATCCAGCTCCTAAAGGACAGGTGTCCACATCGCAAAACCCACTGCTACAACTGAGAGTAGCTGCCCCTCTGCGCAGGCTAGTCCACAATATTCCAATACCGGGTTTTTGGCTCCTTCCTCTGAAGCAAGTGGGACTGGCCATTGCCAGAGGATAAGTCTATCATGAAATCAAAGCAGCGAGGCTGCTCCAGCAGATATACCCATGCTATCGTAGCTAAAAATAGAAGAGTGGGTTTCTGCAATGTCAGTAGGAAACCAGGGTCCCCGCTGTGCTTGTACAGCCCACGCTGCTGCAGCTACATTGCTATTTTTAGCCATGCAAGTGTGCATATGAGAGTTCACCTATAGGACAGGGGCGGGCAAACTTTTTGGCCTGAGGGCCACATCGGGTTTCAGAAATTGTATGGAGAGCCGGTTAGGGGAAGGGGTCGTGGTCTCCACCCCACCCCGACCCACCTGCTCCCCCCCGGGACTCCTGCCCCATCCAACCCCCCCTTGTTCCCTGATGCCCCCTGGGACTCCTGCCTCATCCACCCCCCCCCGTCCCCTGACCACCCCCGGAACCCCTGCCCCGACTGCCCCCTGCTGCCCCATCCAACCCCTCCTCTCATTCCCGACTGCCCCCTCCGGGACCCCTGCCCCATCCAACCACCCCTTCTCCCTGACCACCCCCAGAACCCTTGCCCCTTACTGCCCCCTGCCACCCCATCCAACCCCCCCCCCCCCATTCCTGACTGCCCCATCCAATCCCCCTGTTCCCCACCCTCTGACCGCCCCGACCCCTATCCACATCCCTGCCCCCTGACCACCACCCCAAACTCCCCTGTCCTCTATCTATCCCCCCCTTCTCCCTGCCCCCTTACCGCGCTGCCTGGAGCACTGGTGGCTGGCGGCACTATAGCCGTGCTGCCCGGCTGGAGCCAGCCACGCCGTTGCCACCGTGCAGCACAGAGCACATGGGTCAGGCTGAGCTTTGCAGCTGCACTGCCCCAGAAGCTCGCAGACCTGCCACCCAGAGCACTGTGTGGGTGGTGAAGCGAGCTGAGGCTGCGGGGGGTGGGGGACTGCGGGGGAGGGGCCGGGGGTAGCCTCCTGGGCCAGGAGCTCAAGGGCTGGGCAGGAGGGTCCCACAGGCTGGATGTGGCCCGTGGGCCGTAGTTTGACCACCTCTGCTATAGGAGCTGCATTTAGCTTATTGCAGGGCAGAGATATCCAGAGATAGACTGGCT
Organism: Mauremys mutica; assembly: GCF_020497125.1. Classification (NCBI taxonomy): domain Eukaryota; kingdom Metazoa; phylum Chordata; order Testudines; family Geoemydidae; genus Mauremys; species Mauremys mutica. The sequence goes on from NC_059085.1 coordinate 9,015,877, forward strand.
TCTCCACTGGTCTGCTCTTAGGTTCCTTGTTGAATCACTGATCTGACCCAGGATGGTGATTCCTGTTTTCCCATAAGTGGTGTTTCCTTGGAGGGTCTCTCAGCAGCGAAGCCATGGAGACTGGTGGGAGAGTGTTAGGGAAGCTTGCTACTGCCCCTGTTGTACTTGTTCTGTGGCTACAAGGGACGATTCCAGTCTCAAGGGTTGTCAACCCAGCACCTTCACAGCACTAAAGCAACTAACCAAACTTCCCAGCAGGACTAGCTGGTCAATCACTTGTGAGCGCAGGGGAAGTCTGTTTGCTCTTTTGGGGGTTATGATTTCTTCCTCTACTCTACTGCTTCTCTGAGGCTGGAGGATTTCACAGCACGTTCTTTGCACTTGTATATCAGCCTTTCCCATGCTACTGCTCTCAGATAATAAAACCAGCCAACACAGGCTCATTTACATTCGAACACACTGAAATATGCAATGCTCTGTGTGTATCACCCACAAGGGGACGAGTGCAGGGGTGGGGAGGAGAGAAAGAACAGTGAGAAGCAGGACACCAGAGGAGAAACATACAACTCAGCTGCGTGTGTGGGCTGGGGGTCGTGGCCCCCGCAAAGGAAGTGACGCTCTTGTTCATTATTTATATTGCAGTCGTCCTAACAGCCCCAATCAGGAATCCGGGCCCCGCTGTGCCAGGTACAGAGACAGGCCCTGCCCACAATACTAGCTTGTCTGCACAATCTCTCTTGCCACGTTCCATTGTCTGCCTCCAGAATTGAACAGTCTGGTCAAAACTCTCCCCACCCCTCAAATGTCAACTCATTCCTTCCCCCACTCCTGCCTGCATGGGAAAGCTGGGGTGTCCTTGTTACCTGCTCCTTTCCCAGGATACCAGGTCATGCTTCCATGGTTACTCCTTTCCAGGTGCTGCTGCCGAGGTAGTATAAAACTCTGTGGCAAGATCATATTTGTATTTTTCTTTACTGTCCTTATGAACGTCTGGGGGTGATTCTGATCTAGCATACGCAGGTGTAAATCAGTCAAAACTCCCTTGGAATCAGCTGAATTAAACTGGGGGAAAGCCACTGAAAGTGAAATTAGAATCAGACTCTCCGGATGAAATCTTGGCATCAGTGAAATTAATGAAAAAACTTCCCTTGAGTCAGAATTTTAAACCTCTGAGAATTCCCTGCTGTTGGGATGCAGCCGCTAGCTTTCCAAAGCCTGATCGCCAGCACCTACGTGCTCCACCCTGCACAGAGCCCATCAGCCCTCTGGCAGGCAGCACGGACCTGCTGTTACTCCTCCAAGCATGAGAGCTGCCTGCGCTCATGGGAACCAAGTCTTTGGGTTTTTAACCCCAGCAGTCAGGTGCTGGTTTCTGTCTGAGCCAATTGTGCTGTGGCTGCAGTGTGTTAACAGGGATCCAGCATAAAGATAAGGGGGAATAAAGGGAAGAGTAACAGAGTTTGGTTAGGCCAGAGAGAAAACTCAGAGTAGGGAAGTCATGAGACATGCTCTTGGCCATCCCTTAGTGACTTCAGCGACAGACAGCTCAGCAGCTCCTGTTCTTGCTTGTGTGGTCAACTGCACAGCTCTTGTGGTTCTGTTCCCAGTTTGAATAAGATCTGAAGCACCCGGCTGCTGTGGGAACTGAAGCTGGAGGTTTCCAATGCAAACACAGATCAAGCTTAGTTTAGGAGCCCTATCTGTCACAGCTGCTGTGCAAACAATGTGTCAGGGGCTGGTAGTATGCAGTGCTAGAAGGAGTGGTCTTCACAGCTTCAGATGCAAACAGAAGATGTTAACAGTGCCATATGCCTCCTTTTCACCAGCCCAGCTACATCAATGGGCCAGCACTCTTAGCTTGAAAGCCAGAGTGGGTGCTTACTGCCTGTATGCTACCTCCACCTCCAGGCTGCACAGCCCTGCGTGTTCATTTTTAGAGCAGTTTCATTGTCTAACCACACCAGAAAGTAGGGTATTGATCAGCACGGCAGAGCAAAGTGACTGGAGCCCCTGTGCAGCTGCTGCTCAGAAACTCTGGCTCGCAGCGTGAGTTTCGCTTTGCCCAATGCTGTCTGGCATCGTGTGGGCCAAGGAGCTGGCAGACATGCCAGGGAATGAGACAACAGGGCTGCCCAACAGCTGCTCTGAAGTAGCGTCTGATGAGGGAATGCTGGCCTGCATGTCTCCTGGGGAAGTAGAAGGGTCCATGGGGGAGGCAATAGCTGATCTGCTCCACTCTGAATTAATCCCATTTCCTTCTCTCCATTCCTCTCACATTCCCTCCTTCTTTCTGTGTCCTCCTTTGTCAATCTTCTCTGTCCTCCTTTCCTCTCACATCTTCCCTTCCAGCCTGCTCCCAATCTTCACTCCTTTCCATCGACTCTACATCTCCAAACCCGATTCAGCCCTCTCTCCTCTTTCATCTTCACTCTCTCACCTAATAATCAGCCCATCCCTCTGTCTCCTCTCTCTCCATTTCCCTTTCCCTCCCTGGATGATATACGTTTGCCTGTCCAGCTATGCGTACACGCACAGAAAACCCCACAGCTGGGCTGGGCCAGCAGACGCAGGCTCATGGGGCTCAGGCTGTGGGGCTGTTTCATTGCTGGAGCCCCGGCTCCAGGACCCTGCAGGGTGGGAGGATCCCAGAGCTCAGGCTCCAGCCCAAGCCTAGAATTCTACACAGTAATGAAGCAGCCCTGCAGCCGAGGCCTTTGCTGTGTAGATATACCCACAGTCTTTCATCCTGTCTCTGTGGGTGGTCATTTACACTAGGGCTCCCTACATTGCTAACATCTAGTGCAGACAGACTGGTTCAAGCAATGTGGGAAATGTGCATAATTTTCCCCAGTGCAGACGTGGCCTATGGTGGCTGGAAAATTAGTAAAATGATGACATAAGAGGCTGAAAGTTAAGGGGCCAGAAGTTTTAATTAGGCAGTTTAAAATGCTTTGTATTTGTTGAGGCCTATTTAATTCTAACGCCTAATTAATGTTTGGGAGAAAGGAAGATTTTGCTAAAGACTCAACACCACCCTCCTCCTTTCCCTTAGCGTTGTTTATGGCGTCAATGGGAGTCTTGCAATTGGCTTCAGCGGGAGCAGAGTTAGGCCAGTTCTGCGGCTTTTGAAAACCGCCCCTTACATGGCCCCTCACTTGGCACTGCTTGCTCTCAGGGCCCCAGCCTCTTTGTCTGTTTTGTTGCTCTTCTCTGTTCTCCAGCCCCACAGCTGCTTTCTCGCTAGGAGCCTGGTCAGTTCTACAAGTGACTGCAGGTGGTCTTAGGGGACTGGGGTTCCCCATGTAGGGGAAGACCCCAAGTGGGGGCACTGCTGCGGGGGAGTACCCAAGAGAGGGAGTACCACAGGCTGGAAGGGATGCGGGGCCTGAACTACAGTGGCGGAGGAAAGGAAACAGGTACTGGTAGGGAGACACCGGCCAGCAGGAGGTGCTACAAGGCTGGGATGAGCTAATTCCCGAGGTAACCAGCAGGAGGTGCCACGGTGGTGAGGGCACGCCATGTTACAGGAGCTCTGTCGTGATATGCTCAGCCCTGACCCCCTGGCAGTGATAGCCAGGAGACTTGGTTTCCTGGGTGATCCAGGCAGGGCCGCCCAGAGGATTCCGGGGGCCCGGGGTCTTCGGCGGCGGGGGGCCCTTCCGTTCCGGGACCCGCCACTGAAGTGCCCCGAAGACCCGCAGCGGGACCCCCCCCGCCGCCGAATTACTGCCGAAGCCGGACCTGCCGCCGAAGTGCAGCCCGGTCTTCGGCGGTAATTCGGCGGCGGGAGGGGGGGTCCCCGCTGCGGGTCTTCGGGGCACTTCGGCGGCGGGTCCCGGAAGGGAAGGGCCCCCCGCCGCCGAAGACTGAGCTGAACTTCGGCGGCGGGTCCCGCTCCGTCTTCGGCGGTAATTCGCCAGCGGGGGGGCCTTCTGCCCCGGAGCGGAAGGACCCCCTGCCAGCGAAGACCGGGAGCAGAAGAAGCTCCTGCGCCCGGCCCCGCAAGAGTTTTCCGGGCCCCCTGGAGCGAGTGAGGGACCCCGCTCCAGCGGCCCCGAAAAACTCTCGTGGGGGCCCCTGTGGGGCTCGGGGCCTGGGGCAAATTGCCCCTCTTGCCCCCCTCCCCCGGGGCGGCCCTGGATCCAGGACTTCCAGGCTCTGGCGCTTGGCTTTGTGAAGGGAGTGGTTGGTGACTACACAGAGCAGTTATGGTTTTGAGACTCATTCTCCTCTCTTTCCTCCTCTTGAGGGTGCAGATTACACAGTTTGCTACAGATGCTAATTAGTGAGGCTGTGAGGTGTCAATAAGAATGGGCAGGGCCCCAGCTGAGGGGAGGTAACCACCAAGAGGCCCTTGGTGTACGGCTGGTACTTGGTATTTACATGTGGTTTGGACTCAAGCGGCTCGAGCTCTGCAGCAGGGCTCTGAGTGTTGTAGGTTGTAGCCACATCCCTGGCCTCAGTGAGCTGGTGATTCCTGGTCCCTGCTGGCATTGTGGCCTGGGTGTGAAGTGTGGGGAGGCTGGTGTTGAAGCACGCCCTGTGGTGGGCGAGATGTTCTGCAAGTCAACGCCCAGAAAATGAGCTGTGCCTCAGAGACCTGTCCATTTCAGAGCTTCTCTTCCCCTCCCTCCGAGGCCCTGTATTTCAGCAGAGATATGGGTGATCCCCTCCAAAGCCCACTGGGATGACTCCAGAATGGGGTGTGTGGGTGTGTGTGTGTACACACAAGGCACTGCCAGGCTGTGCTCCAGGACAAAGCCACTTGAAGGCAGGGCTTGACATTAGCCCCTGCATGGCAGCTCCTTGCCCTCACTCCCTGCCAGAATGATGAGCAAAGGGTGGTGCTGGGCTCCCCTGCCAGGTGGTGCCACCCCTACAGGCTGACAGGCGAAGGGGTGCCCTCAGCTCTGTATAATAAATAAAACCTTGAGAATTTGCACGCTGAGCTCTGCTGCTGCCCCAAGTGGAGATTCTCAGTGGGAAGCACAGGTAGTGTTTAGTCCCTGGGAAGGGGTGTATTTCCCTTGAGTGTGTGCCTTCGCCGCCCCAGTCCCCACTCCTTTTTTGAGGCACCAATCAAATCTGATTTACCGAGGACACAGGAGTTTACTTTTAGCTCTTCCTTGTTTCATGTACTGCAGGCTAGGTCATATCAGGAGAGAGCTCCTTTCTTTTTAAACTAAGTTCACTCCTTATTTAAGCAACTACTTGCAGGGGTGCTCCAGGTTCACACTCTTCGCCCTGTGCGCACAGACTGACTCCTTCATGCCATCTCCAAACCCTTCTCTCCTGCCACCTGCGCTCTGCTCACCTCTGCCGGACGATTGAAAAACCACCACATGGGAATGGGTGGGAAATGGATCTTGTTCCTGGGCACTGGCAAGACAGTGGTGGATTTGGGCAGCTTTGCTTCCCCTGGGGAGCTTTTCCCATGCAGGCCCATAGAGTCACAAGACAGATGGGGAAGAATACGCCATGGTGTTTTCGGAGGCAGCCTACATCCTGCCAGCACTGGTCATCCTGAAATAGAGGAGCTGCAGGGAGGGGCAGCCAGACCTCTGGTGCTCTCATAGGAGGCGCTCATGCTGTGTTCCACAGCCTAGGTTGGCACTTCTCTCTGGTTCCTCAGGGCCTTTCTTCACAAGGAGACCTCCAGTCCCCATGCAGGCAGAGCCTGACTTCCCCCTGCTTCACACTAAAGCCAGGTGACTACCAGCACGATAATCCAAGCTCTAGTGTGTGGGTCAGTCAAGCCCAACTCTGCATTTTGGATTGGAGACCAGGAGACAGTTGCGCTGGGACTGGCCGATGGTGCATTGCCAGTGTGTGTGTCCAGGGCTGGCCTGTATTGATGTAGTTATGTCGTAGCAGGACACCATGCAGCAGGATCCCAACCCTGGATGGGGCTGTCGGGGGCGGTTTGGCTTCATCCAATGCTGTGTTCACCTGGCTCTGCTGCCACCCTCCAGGAAACATGTCATTGGTTGGTTTAGGTTTTATCGACTCTTATCTACAAATGTTAATTACAGAAAATCTGACTGAAAGCAAAATTCCTCACGGGGCAGCTGGTATTTCCCTCCGTGAGGGCTGCACCCACTGCCCAGAAGCAGCGCAACACTTAGAACGGAGTTTCTTGCTCTGAACAATGGCTGAGATGTAAAGCCCCCGGGGGAGGCAGATACAGGCCCCTGTAACGCACTCTCAAGGGAATAACGAGACTCCCTGCTTCTGCACAGGGCCATTCGTCACCGCAGCAGCTGCTTGGTGCCAGCTCCCAGCAGGGGTCTTGGCCCATTGAGCCAATGCAGGGGACTGCACGTTGTTACCCCTTTCTTCTACCTACTGGAGATGCAGAGTGACATCTCTGCACAGAGAGGGGGGTGCACTCTCTACCATGCATGCTGTGCTGGGGCTCTGAGGACTAAATTCACCCTGCTGGGCATCACTGAAATTGAACGGTTGCTGACACCAGCGTGTAGGGGTGCCAAGGCTGCCCTGTGACATCAAAGCAAAGGCTCGGGCGTTGTGGGAACAGCTCTGGATTGGCAGCCCCCTGAATGCCTGGCTCATGGCTGCTGGGCTGGCAAACCCCAGCTCCGCTTACCAAAGAAATGGACTGGCTGCTCTCCTCTGCTTCCACTCTCTTGCCCTCTGTGTCATATGTTCTCTCCTAGCTCAGTTCCTCACCTGGGGCAGAGCCAGTGCTGCACTTGCACCTCCTCTGTCCAGGGGCGGGTTTGGCCCTGCTCCATGGGGCTTCGGCTGGGTGCAGACATGCTAGGCATGGCAATGGTCTGACCATCCCTCTCCCTGCACACAACTCTGTGAACCTTGAGGGGCTCTGTGCAAGGGGGGGTCTTTGTGGCTGCCCGGCAGCTGCTTGGCACAAAGGGGCCCCGGGACAATGATGAATCAGGTCCATAGAGTGCTGCTCACCCAACAGCACCTCTCAGGCCACCTGGACGCTGACCTGCAGGGCTCCCCAAGAACAGATAGTGCTGGGCTTTTGTGGGGTGGCTCTGGGCTTCCACACCAGGGAGAGCCCAGAGGCACCAAGATTTTGCTTACTTGGCTGGAGCGTCGGCCTCTGAAACACAGCTAGGATCCCTCTGACCAGACTGTGCAGCCGCACGGCTCAGCAGGCTCTTCGGCATCACCCTGCACCTTGTGTAATCGCTCACGGCAACACAACAGGGCTGCAAAGGCTCCCAGTCAGAATGGAGGCGATTCACACCTCCTTTGCAAAGGTGTAAATGAGGACATGGTGTGCAGGGCAATAGGGGACTAGGGCAGGCATGTGGAACAGGAGAGGTGCAGAGCATCACAGGGTGGTGACAGCCCTCAGCCCAGAACCCAGGGGACACCAACTAAAGCTGAAAACTAACCCACGTGGAGTTTTGTGAGTCATCCCGCAGCAGCTCTCTAGGGCTGTCAGGCAGCTGCTGCCTCGGTGCTGTGCTCTTCTCATATTGCTGCTGCTGTCCACAGCTGGCTGGCGCTGGGCTATCACCTCCCCCCCTTTCCCCCCAGCTCTCTAGGGCTGGGCTCTCCCCTCGCTGCTCTACAGGTCCTGGTCCATGACCCCTAGGCACTATGGGAATACAAAATAATAGGCCTGGCTGCTGTCCTAGGACTGGGCTGTCCCCGAGCTCACTGCTCCCCAGGGCTGGCTCGCACCTCAGTGTGCCTTAGAGTTGTGTGGTGGTTGCTGCTCTCAGATGATGCATCCGTGCTAGCAAAAATCTGGCCCAGCAGTGCGCCCCACACAGCTCCGCTGAAGGTGGCAGTGGCGCAAAGCACTGCTAGAGACAGAGCTCGGGTGTCTTGCCAAGGCTCCAGCGTCTAAGCCTGGTGGGGCATGAGGGAGATTTACCGCAGGCCTGAGTTTTGCTAGTGGAGACAAGGCTTAAGGTTGTCTGGCTGCTCCTGTGCCAGGCTCTCCCTTTGGGTCAGTGTACTCACAAGGCCCCGAGGCACCATCTGCACAGGCTGGCATTAGCTAGACAGACATAAGTCAGAGGGTGGGCTGTGTGGTCTTGCATGGGAACACCAGATCGTTGGCACTCCCCTCTCCTCGGAGCTTTCCTGTTCTTAGAAATTCATCGCAGACGCCCAGCGTCTAATCAGCCTGAGATCTGACAACCCGCCCGAGCCTGCCACTATCTCCCGGGGCCAGGCAGATCCTTCCTCCCCACAGGCTCCGCAAGGCCAAACTGGGCCGTTTTCTGTATCCTTGTATCCTGAGACGCCAACCCGCAGCCTCTTCCTCCTCCCTGGCAGCACAAACAGCCTTATCTCCCCCAGGCTGCAGCTAGGAATGGGCCTTGTGGTATATTTAGAACCCACCTCAAGGCCTGCTATTCCGTTACTTCAATGGGCTGGACTGAGAACAATAGCGCATAAAAGTTCCTGCTTAGTCACAGAGTACAGATGGGTCTCAGGGGCATTAAGTAACCAAAGGGGATGCAGGGTCGGATGGAGCACCTCCCTCCCTGCCTTCCTGCCCCCAATGGCAGAAACCCTGCACTGCAAAAGCAGCCATGTAACAGGCTGGGATCCTGGGGTCAGGCGGAGGCAGATGTCACTTGTGCAAGGCTCATGAGTCTGTCCCCTAACTCACACCGAGAGACATCCAGCCCAGGGTCTGTGCTCCACCCTGAGCCCACTTTGGCCCTCAATATACAGCCTTTTGCATAGGGGTACCTGAAATCGGTATGGAGTATGGGACTACTCAGCATGAGGAACGGTCCTAGATGGCTGCAGCAAATGCAGGGTGCCAGCTACCAGAAACAAAGTGGGCCTGATTCTGACCTCACTAACACCAGTATAAATCAGGAGTAAGACTAGGAGTCAGTCTCACGGGTATAAAACTGGTGTCAGTGAAATTGGACTTACACCCAAGAGCTGGGCACACAATGGTTAGCAGGATGTTGGCACCATGTTACCAACTCTCGTGATTTTTATCGCAAGTCTTGTGATAATTTTCTTAAAGCCCCAGCTCCTGGAGTAAGGCTGACTACAAGAGACTACATAGAATGTGAACTACATAGAAGTGTTGCACCCTGGTGGTGATGAAGAAAAGCTCAGAAACATGAATGCAAAAGGCTCAAAAACCGGGAGACATATAAAAAGAAAGCAGCTTTTAAAAAAAAATCTCATGCTGTTTAAATGCTTGGGGTTAGCGATGCTGTTGGAAGGTGTGTTTCACTTGCTATTTGATTTTTTTTCCTTATGAAGGAGAAGGATGGTCTTATATCTTAAGTGCATGACTGGTAGTGAGAAGACCTAGGTTCTGTTCCCTGCTTAGCCTGCTCCGTAACCTTTTGAAAAATATGCCAATGTTGTTTGCCTCAATTTCCCTATCTGTAAAATAACGGGGCTGGGGAGCTATATTCACTTGAGTTTGAAGCCCTTTGAGAGCCTGGCTTACCCTGTAAAAGAGGGAGAGGCAAGTCCTGCTATTGCTTCCTCTTGTCTGAGATACTACACGCTAGCAGAGCTGATCGGGAGAGCGGGGCCGCCACGCTCCGGCCGAAGCTCCAGCCGGGAGAGCAGGGCTGTGGGGCTTGCTGTGCTCCGGCTGGGGTCGCGGGGCTGCCGCGCTCCAGCTGGAACTATGGCTGGGAGAGCGGGGCCGCGGGGCTTGCTGTGCTCCGGCCGGGGTCGTGGGGTCGCCACGCTCCAGCTGGAACTCTGGCTGGGAGAGCGGGGCTGTGGGGCTTGCCACACTGCAGCCGGCGCTCTGGCCAGGGGAGCGGGGCCGTCGAAGACCCCGGCGGAGCAGACCGCCACTTGGGTGAGGAAAAAAAATTAAAAAGGCGCCTAAGGCGCAGGGCCCGATTCCGGGAAATCGGGCAAATTGGCCTAAAGCCGGCCCTGGTTACAGGAGGTGCATGGGTGAGATTCTGTGCTCTGCATTGTGCAGGAGGTCAGACTAGAAGATCATAATGGTCCCTTCTGACCTTAAAGTCTATGAGTCTATGATCAGAGTTTCTTTACTGATTTCGCTTACTGAATTTTTGCCTTTGCGAAGTGTTTTTGCCTCTCATTTTAAGAGCTAGTTGGGATGTGCAAACAACTCAAAAACATCCCTGATGAACAGCAGCTCGCACATTATTCATAATGTTGGCATTTGAGTTGCAGAATGGGCCGTCTGAGTTGCAAGTGGGCTGAATACACAATCATTCAGCTGAATCATGCAGAACGGTTTCGAAGCATTGTGTATTTGCCATCACTAAAGGATTTGAATACAGCTGAGCTGAATGGAAACTCTAAGATTTGCCAAACATTTTTCCAGTTTTCAGCCAGCTCTATCTTTTATTAAATACCCAATATCACTAATAATGGCTTCAAATAAACATCAAGCGTGATGCATTACGGGTAATGGTATACAAACTGAACCTATCAGTCCTACAGTCTGATTTTTACTGAAAAAAGAATAGACATGACTGCACAGGAGGCTGAACTCTCATTATAGTCAATGCGAAGACTCCCTCTGACTTTGCTGGGAGCTGGCTCAAGCCATTAAATTAGCTGACTCGGAATGAGAAAGCAGGGTGAGGAAATAACTGACTGCTAACCTCACCTTGTGAGCTGTGGACAGTGGAAGAGGGAACTATAGGTGCAGACAGTTATCAGCATTTGTGGCTTTCAGGAAGATTACTTGGTAAGAGCTATTGTCTGCGTGCTGACACTGCTCATTTCCTAAAATGTTCTAGCTGGGTTGGCTAAAAATGCGATACTGGTTGCATCTGCTTTGCATGTGGGACTTTGCAGCATTTTGCTCAATGAACTGGAAAGGCTGTAGCTTCTGCAAGAGCTATAAATGGACTGTAAAGGAGATGGGTTCGTGGCCACCCTCCTCAAGCTTTCTGGACCGATTGCTGTTTCAGATGAGTGATCCTGTGGCTTGCAGGAGGTTAGGTTAAGGCAATAGACTAGGGTCTAGTTCCTGGCTCTGTCACAAGCTCCCTGTGTAACCACAGGCAAGTCCCTTGATTTCTCTGAGCTTCAAGATTCCCCATCTGTAAAATGGGGATGATTGTACGGCCGCCCTCTGTCGGTCTCAGATTGTATGCTCTTTGGCCTGGAGCTGCCTCCTACTGTGCGTATGTACAGGGCCTGGCACCATGGGATGCTGGGCTCTAAGCTCTCCCACAATAATATAGTATTGCTAATTTAATTGTCAGGGTTTAACATCATCCTGTGGTGATGTTGCCTCACTAGATGCTCAATAGGCAGTACATAGTAGTTGGGAAAGCCTGGACAATCTACTTATTCTGTCTTTGACTCTTCCATCTTCTCATTCATTAAGTGTGTTTTTTCTCTGAGCCAGAGCAGGACATTGCTCCCTGCAGATACACAGGGCTTGCTGTGTGGTTTGGAAGCACATTTGTATCTTCTTCTCAGAGTTGCAAAACAAATAATAATAGCGCCTCACCCCATATGCTTAGTACACACGCAAGCTACGTGTCTGTGATGCTGTGGCCACATGAACAGATAAGAGTTTAACAGACAGCAACAGAAACATTTTCAGCACTGCAGGGTCTGGAGCTGAATGTTGGATTCAGCAGTGACCATGGCCAAGATGTTGCTAAGATACTAAAGAGGATGTATCAATCACATTGGTGATATTTCTACTGGGCCTGGGGAGCTGACCCACTGGTACATCTCCCCACTGGACACTGCCTTACTCATGGCTCTGAAGTTGGGTAGCTGGAAATAATGTCACAAGGCCGACCAGTCAGTGGCTTGCAATGATCACCACACTGTCCTGGTTGCCTTTTGCAATCCTATTTCTGAGAACCATCCACTGAGGTTAGGGGCTGCACAAGCATCGTCAGTGCCTCAATGTCCCTCGCCTTTGGCCTCCTACACACCAAACACAGAGCTGTCCCGCTGAGTTCAGCTTGCTTTGACATTCCATAGCACTCAGCCTGACATCTACTCTCCTGCTATCTTTTCAGAATTGAACAACAGGATTAGACTGTCCATGGTCTAACCAGCAGGGCAGAGAAAGAACCAAGAGGCATGTCTGTGACATAAAATACTGTAGCATTAAAGGGACTAGAAGGTGACCAGTCCTCACTTTGCTTTGAAACTTGGGTGCTGCTGTCAAGAGATCTAAAAGACAAGAGGGTCCAGCTACCCACCCGAATAGGAGACTTCTGTGGAAAACCCAGGTGCTGTAGGCAGCAGTGCTGAGAGGGCACCCTACTCTCAGAGTCAGTGTTGAAACGAGACCATAATATAGCATTGGGGGCAGATGCTGTCTTCATCTGGGTCACTCATGGTTGTGAAAGATACCATGATGCTTTGCCTTAGTGGATTGTCCACATTCCAGCTTGTGTCTTCTCTCGACCTAAAATTCTCCTGTGGTGTCAACGAGTTACAATACTCTTCCACCTATCCTAGACAGACATGAAGTGCTGATGCATGCATGATGCTGGTAAACCAGGTGTCGCGAAGGCTGTAGGTTTCAGCTAGGGTGACCAGATGTCCTGATTTTATAGGGACAGTCCTGATTTTCGGGTCTTTTTCTCACATAGGCACTTATTACCCCCGACCTACAATTTTTGACACTTGCTATCTGGTCAGCCTAGTTTCATCTGAGCACTTACAAATTCATAGCTGGAAACCAGACCAGCTCACCTGTATGTTAGTATTGTTCAAGGTAGACATTAGATTTGTAAAGAATCTAAACATTAAACACAATAAATTGTAGCATGCATTAATCTTACCTGTAATGTCTGTGTCCCGTGCTATAAGGTAATATGTAGTTTTTGCTTTATAATTGTAAAAGTGCCTGGTCTGAACTCATGAACCTAGGCAGGAAGAGTGGGTCTCCCTGCTCCTCTAGAAGGACCATCAAGACTAAAAGGTTCCATTGTAGGACAAACACTTTGTTGATTGCCCCAACCACCCATGAAGAAGTTATGTGCTGGAGCTCTCATCCCATTGATTTGAGCTTCGGGGGAAGGGAATATAGCGAAACTCACAAGAAGAAACTTCTCTCTTTGAGGTCTATAAGGGTATGGCTACACTTACAAATCTGCAGCGCTGGTAGTTGCAGCGCTGGTCGTCCAGCTGTGCAGGGCCAGCGCTGCAGTGTGGCCACATTTGCAGCATTTGCAGCGCTGTTGGGAGTGATGAATTATGGGCAGCTATCCCAGCATTCCGTGTTTCAGAGGGTGTGGGGCAGTGTGACAGGGACCGGGGGGGGGGGGGAGAGAGAGAGGATTTTTGGAACTGACACTGTGCAAAATCAGAAAATTTTCCCACCCCCTTACTGTTAACTGCAAACAGCCTGCATCCAACATACTCTCTTTCCCCCATCTGCCCCCTCCCCCCGTTTCTCTCAAGCAAAGCAAACACTCAACCCCTGTGAATCACGCAGGGAGGAGGATCTCATTTGATTGTTCACAGATTGATCACAGCAAACAGGAGCTGATAAGCAGCTCCGGTAGAGCAGCTCCGGTAGCACGGAGCTCCGGAGGTTCACAACAAAACAAAGAGAGGCTCACTCTCATAGGGCTGAAGCTAGGAAACAAAAGCAGAGATTCCCCAGGGTTGACCTGGGTTAGCCCTAAAAGACATTCAGTGGACACATGACTACATCTGTCATCTTTTGGAACCACAGACTGTAGCTCACCTCTGCTTATATGCTGCCTGCTCTAACCTGTAAATAACTAATTTCTTTTTCCTAGTTATTTTACTATAGACTTGGCTACCGGCATTGTCTTCAGTGTGAAATGTAAGGTACAAACTGATCTGGGGTCTCTTGGGACTGGGAGCAATGTGAATATTTTGTGACTTTTGAGTAAGTGACCGTTTATCACACAGTCCAGCTTGCCTGGGTGGCAAAGACAGACTGCAGTGCCCAAGGGGACTGTCTGATTCCATAGCCAGACTGTTACAGTGATCTAGGTGGTCATATTGGTTACTGGGGTGGTGATATCTAATTATAGAACATATCACCAGTTTGTGGTGTCAGCCCTGAGGTTGGCACTCACGGCATTAACCACGCCAGACAGCGTGACAGCATGCTTTTAAACTGCTGCTGCTGCCCTCCTCTCTAGTGGCGTATTTCCGTGGGGGGATGCGGTGGGACGGCAGGATGGGGTAAAATGATCCAGACACGCACACATGTGCACTCGATGTTTTCCTACACACACACAGACTGTAATCACTTTGTTGGCTGCTTTGGAATCTCCAGATACAAGGTGCAAGATAAATGCCAGTCGCTGAGTGTTACAACAGCTGTGGAGTGACATTCAATTATGGGTGCCAGTGAACATGCGGGAAAGAGCAAAAAAGACAGAGGTTCTGGATGGTACAGTGGCTAGTGCTGGGAGTCCGGAGATCTGGGATCTATTCCCAGCTTGGTCATTGACTTGTTGGGTGCTCTTCAGCAAAACACATTAATCTCTCTGTGCCTCAGCTACCGTCATGTATAAGACAGGGATAATGTAAAGGGCTTTGAGATCTTGGGAGGAGAGATGCTAAGTATTAGCATCGTGCCTCCAGATCCCTGCAGACAATCCCTCTGCAAGTGCCTGAATAGGTCAACAATTTAGAAGCGTGAAACTCATTATGGAACAAGCCCTACTCTCTTCTTTGTCTGGGCTGACTCCTGGCTGGGCCTCTCTTCCCCACTCCCCTCCTGCTAGGCATAAGACACGTTATTCTGATCCTGGGTGTCATAGGTGCGGCAAACACAGGGCAATGTCATCTGAGTCTCTGCCTCCGCCTCATAAAAAGGGCCTGATCCTGCTTTCAGTTGAATGCATGTCAATCAAGGAAAATGCCATGGAGGTCCATGGCGCAATACAGGGGTAAAAGCAGGGTATGGGAATGCAGAATCAGACCCAAAGATTTGTCTGTGACTTTGGAAGTCCTGAGAAAGCTGGCAGCATTGTGTGCAAAGACAGACCTTGGAAATGTTCCTGGGCTGGGTAAAGCAGCCTCACTGTGCTTTATAGACTCCTTTGTAGTCTGATCACGGCTGCCTGAATGTTTGTGGCATTTCAATGAATGCAGAATTCCTAGGGGATGGCATAAACTCATGTGACACCCAAGCGCAATCGGCAATCTGCCAAATCCCACAGAGCGGAGCTTGGAGTGAGTCACACAACCTGGGGCTATGCATCAGACCTCACAAGAGCCTTTGTGCTCTCCCCTGGAAAAGGAAAGGCAGCGCTGGGCATACATTCTTGGGATTTCATTGAGGGGTGGGGGATTGGTTGTCCCTTGGGACCCATAACAGGTGAGGCTGAGTGTCTGTCACACTATGGCTTCAGTGACAAAACCTAGGCCACTTAGGGATTTTTTCCAATGAGTCAGCCTGGGACCCAGGGACAGATTCCCAGCAATATATAGAGGTAGGAACTATGCTACAAGGGGCAGGGAGAAAATTCACCCTGATCTGCACCCCCTGCCAGTCCACCCCAGAGTGCCCCACTCACAGTGCTCCCCCACCCTGACCTGGGGCAGCAGGAGGGAACACGTCCTTAGCACATCCCCTGTGAAGGCTCTGGGCTATTCAGGACTACAGAACCGCCCACGGGAGGCTGCTGTGGATTGGAGCACCCACACTGGTATTCTAGTTTATTCTGGAAGGCCATTTAAGTCCCTGAAGTAGCCCCAAATCCTGAGGTCACCGAAGTGTCTTAAAGCCAGCTTCATCCCCAAGCTCCACAGGGCTTCACCTTCTGTGCACGTAATCTCAACCCTGGTGTGCACAGTGCACATTGGGGTGAGGGCAAAGATGGCTTTGAGATAGCCCCTGATCCTGGGCTGTCTTGCCTGTGTGCCGCTCCAGTCCCCAGCATCAATCAGAGCAGTCTCATGCCTGCTGTTGCTTACACTGGCTGCAGTGCCAGTGACTCCAAGGGCCTGTTATGGAAGCTGGGGATAGGTGGGGTCCACGCCCCATACACACTCCCTATGCCAACAGCCAGGAATGGGTGTGGCAGAGGAGTTGCTATGCTGGCTCTGTGGGATCCCCCTCCAATGGGGTGATCTTCCTCTGACCGGCTTTCCGGCTGCCTTGTGCCAGGGGAATGACTCGTTGGGCTGTTAGTGCTTTGTCACCTGCACACTTCACCAGCCTCCTCCAAAAATGTCTTGTACTCTGGCTCAGCACAGGTCCTGGGCAGTACAGCAGGGGGGTGGTGAATGGTCATGACTTATTCATTAACTGTTAATAAACAGCCGTAAGCCTTTCTAAAATAAAGGGTTTGTATTTGGCTTTCCCCATCATGTCCCATGACACACAACCCAGCATTCATTCCAGCACTGTGTGTCATGATTTTCCCGTTCTCACTGTCATGCCTTTTGCACTCTTTCCCTCCACCAAACCATGGTTTTAAGATGCCAGCCTCAAAAAGGGGATTGCAGAGCCTTTCATCTATGTTGGTGCCGTTTAACAGCTGCTTTGGAGCTGCTGGGAAATGAGTTGGTGGGTCTCGGTCTGGTTACGCATGAGCAGGTGTCCATATGATGAAATCACCACCCATACCGGCACCAATTAGTTCCCTTGGTGGTCTCAACAGAACAGCCAAGGACTAAATGGGCCACAGAGTCCAAGCTCCCATCCTACCCTTAGGTTGGACTCAGTAGTCCTGTAGCAGCTCCCTGGACTGTTTCACTGAGAGGGACGGCTGCTACCACACAGCTAGGAAAACTGCCTCCATCAAAAACACAGCCGTGCTGCTGCAAGGTTTGGGAACTGCACTCACTCGTACACCACTACGGCTTTAAAGCACCAGCAGATATCCCCTTTCCCACCATTACTGCTGCTGTTTACAAACCTGTCGCTTTCCGATTTCCTCCCTCCCCACCCTTTACCCACTCGGGTCTCTCCAAGTCTCTGGATTAAGATTTGGATGGCAATCAAATATGTAACATTTATCATGGCCTGATCTGTGCAAGTGCTACAGATCAGAGCCGCATAGACAGTGCAGGGCAGAAAGTGTCAGCACAAAATTCCCACCCAGCACGCTTCCCCAAGCAATCTAAATCAGCCAGGCAGGCGTTCCAGCTCCCATCTCAGAGTGTTCTGTCTCCTTCTCGGTCTGTGGGGCTACAGAAACGCAGGTGGCTCTCAGTGCATTAAAGATGTTTCTAGCACGGCACTGTGTGTACAGGACAGGAAATACACAAATTCCAGCTATTAGAGAGACAAGGTGAGTAAGGTGATATCTTTTATTGGGCCATCTTCTAGTGGCGAAAGAGACAGGCTTTCGAGCTTACACAGAGCTCTTCTTCAGCTCTCTTTCACCAACAGAAGTTGGTCCAATAAAAGATATTACCTCATCCACCTTGTGTCTCTAATATCCTGGGATCAACACAGCTACAACAGTGCAAACTCCAGCTATGTCCCTTAAAGGCAGAGATTTGGAGCAGAGACCTATCCCTAGCGGTCACTGCAGGAACCTCTCAGAGGATTCTGGTCTCTTGTGGCTTCTGCTGGAAGATCAGCAACCAGCAGCAGATCAATGCACTTGTTGCTCTGGACAAATCCTAACTGCTAGCTGGAACCAGCAGGAGCCAGCTGGCATGATCTGAAATCCACACTAGGTATTCCTTGGGAGAACAAGGGTTCTCTAGAGTTATCCGCGGTTCTGCAAGGGAAGGCTGAGTAGACCTCACTTGAGGTGGTACTAGTAGGGGCAGATGCATTCCTCCTTGTTAAAATGCAGGGGTGGGTGGGTGAGACAAAAAGTTCAGAGACTCCTCAGTGTTCAGATCTCTTCAGGGCTGGCACTGCAGGCAGTTCAACATGGTCCAACACCACAAGACTATGTCTGCTGAGGTGAACCAGCTATAGGGTCATAGGGACAAGTGATGGAAAGGCCCCTGGCAAGGGAAAAGACTGAGTTGCTGGGACTAGGCCAGTGGTTTAAGATTTCCAAAGGAGTCCACATCTCCACTCAAAACTTTTTGGGGGGCTGCAAATGAAAAAAGGCTGAAAAACACTGAACTAGGCTCTGCAGTCAGACCTTGTACAACTGGATCAGTTGATAAAGTGATTGCCAAGCCCTAGCTGGAATGAAGCTACT
The DNA here is from genome assembly GCF_020497125.1 of Mauremys mutica. Lineage (NCBI taxonomy): Eukaryota > Metazoa > Chordata > Testudines > Geoemydidae > Mauremys > Mauremys mutica. The sequence continues at coordinate 9,033,942 of NC_059085.1, forward strand.
GCCTAATGCTCCTTCATAGCCCCCAGGCCGGGCTTATCCATACCTGCCTGCTTTCGTGGTCAGACCATTAATGCTCTCCAACAGTTGCTCACACAGCTGAGCCCTACCCTGCTGCTGCGAGAAGTTTTTCGAGGCTCCTTTAGCTCAGCTGTGTTGAGCAGCTGTAGGTGTGGGGGGCAGTTGGAGGATTTGCTGTTTAATGGCAATGGAATTCATCCCACCCTTAGCTGGGGGACTCCCTAGTCCCTGGGGCTGGCTAGACAAATCCATCAGGCATGGGGAACAAACAGATTTAAATGGGAAACACACACTCAATCACTCTCACACCGAACTGTCCTTGCATCCTAACCTGAGCCGCTTATAGCGCATTGTAATATACCCTGGGGCTGGCAAAGTTCTGGATTTTTTCATACAACCCCCCAAAGGAAGTTACCCCCCAGCTTGAACCCCTTATCCTCTAGCTCCTGCTGACTGGAAAAGCAGAGCACACAGTCTTTACTCTAGCTAGTGTGCTAAAGATAAGGGTGTGGACATTGCAGCTCCAGGAGAAACTCAGGCTAGCCCTGGGAGCTCAGACACACGGGGACAGGGGGAGCTTGGATGCCGGCAGCTAGCCTGAGCCAGGCACGCTCCCAAGGACAGTGTAGACATACCCAGTGAAGACTCCTCTGTGATCTCTGGAGTTGCCTGCCAGTCCCAGAGCCATCAAAACATTCTGACCAAAACCCCACTCCAGTCTTCCTCATTAGCAAGAGACTGAAAAATACCCGTACAACCACATAGCCAGGTGCGCCTTAAAACTCACATCCTTCCTGAGGGATCAAAGACACACCTGGCCCCAGCCTGTTCGTTTTACATGAGTAGCCCCATTTGGTCCCCATGCGTAAGGCACCAAGATTTAGCCCAACGTCAGCTGATGCTGTTCATTTGTTACTGGGGGTGACAGGAGCTGCTCTGGGGAGAACAGATACCAGCTGAGTCCAGTGGGCTCTGTTCAGAGTTGAAACCCAAGGACCCTGCACTCAGCCCTACAGGGGAATGAAAATCCCTTTTGTAGTTTCGCAGCACCGCGGCTTAAAGAAGTGGGACCCTTTAGCCCCCTTCCCTGCCAGCCCCCTCATGAGAGAGCCCTGCAGGCGGCTGGGTCCACTGGCCTCAGATCTTCAGCTGGCGGCTGAAATCCAGGGCGGGCCAGCGGGTCCCCAGGCGGGCACCTGGGCATTTAAAGGGCGATTCCCTCGCCCCGCGCTGCCCACCTCTGCCGGGCAAACGCGCTCCTGCGGCCACACCTGCCTCTGCCTCAGGGAGGAACCAGCCCCGCCTCGTCCCAGGTGAGCGGGGCAGCCCCACACAGCTCCCGGGGGGGGGGGGGGTGCAGGAGCCCGGCGCTGCCCAAGCGGAGCCCAGCACGTTCACACGGAGAGTCCCGGGGATTGGCGCTTCGATCGCTATCCCCCCCCCCGGGTGTAACACGGGGGCCCCCGCCCCCTGGCGCCCCCGCCGGACGAGCCGGTACCTGTGCTCCGGCGAGGGGCGCTGCGGCGCGGGGAGCTCTCCGGTGAGGTACCGCGGGCCGGGCTCTGAGGTACCGCGTTAGGCGCCCGGCCGGGGGAGGAAGCCGCCTGCAGCCCCCGCGGGGAGCCGGGCGCTGGGGCCGCACCGACGCCTCCGCGGCGGGCTGGGGGCGCCGCGCCCCTGAGGGGAGTTTCCCGCCCGGCTCCGCGCCGCTCCAGCCCCGCGCGCTCCCACGTCCCGCCCTGCGGCAGCTCGGAGCGTCCGGGCTTCACCTGCGCTGTCCTGGGAGCCGCCCGGGAGTGCGCGTCTCCCCCGCCCCTCGCGGCGCGGGCGGGGCTTGGACAGGCCGAACGCGCCGGGGAAATACGCGCCCCGACTGCCCCCAGGGGCCAAAACTCCCCTTTCAAAACGAGTCAGCCCCTGAGAACCCCAACAAGCCACAAGCCAACCCCCAGCCAACCAGCAACTCACCAGCCGAATACGCCAAAAACAAGCCCAGTTTCTGCGTTTTATTTCACAGGGTTGGCACGTCTGAAGGAGCTGGCTGGTTGCCTGCCACCCTGAGCCCTCAGCAGCTCCCACCGCCCGGAGAGACTGTCACACACACAGGCACCCTCATACCAAAACGTCCTACACACACGAAGTGGGGATTCACCCACGAAAGCTCATGCTCCAATACGTCTGTTAGGCTATAAGGTGCCACAGGACTCTGTGCTGCCTACACACACACAGGCACCCTCCGCTGACCCTACGCACAGACACATAACTGGCACCCTTACACCCCTACACGCACACATAGAGGCATCCTCAGACCCCTACACACACAGGCACCCCTACACATGCACACACCTTACACCTCCCCTACACACACAGGCACCCTCAGACCCCTACACACATGCCAGAGAGAGACTAAGGCCTGGTCCACACTACAAAGGGGGTTCGAATTAGGGTACGCAAATTCAGCTACGTGAATAGCGTAGCTGAATTCGAAGTACCCTAATTCGAACTACTCACCCGTCCAGACGCGGCGGGGTCGAACTCCGCGGCTCCAAGGTCGACTCCGCCACTGCCGTTTGCAGTGGTGGAGTACCGGAGTCGACCGCAGCGCTTCCGGAGTTCGAACTATCGCGTCTAGATCTGACGTGATAGTTCGAACTCCGAGAAGTCGAACTCACCGCGTCGACCCGGACGGTAAGTGTGGACTAGCCCTCATTTCTCTTCCTCCCCAGTATTCACCTCCCCTGAGGTTTAATGCACTAGTGTTTAATGCACTGCTTATCATTACTGAAATGGATGGCTTGATAACTGCACCCTGGTGTGAGGCCCAGGCAGGAGGGGAAGGAGAGGACGGCTCTGTTAACAAGTCAGTGAGAAGTATAGAAAGGATGGGAATTAATATGCAAATTACTGATATTATTACAGATTGATTGGCTCTTGCCTAGCTTCCCACCTGCCTCAGATAAGCAACAGCTAGAACAAAATAGAAAACCCACAGTGTCCTTATTGGCCTTGTCCACACCAAGGTCCTGCTGGTGTTAAAACATAGCTGCTCTGGCTGGAAATCATCCACTTTTAAGGCTATTTGGTGTATGTCTGCACTGCAATGTCAGCCCAGGGTTAGTAGAACTTGAATTAATAGACCCTGGGTTTGTTAACCTAGGGCTTGAATGTCTACGCTCATTTGTAACCACAGGTTAGGAACGGTTGAATCCTGGGGCTCCAATGTCTATATAAGCAGGCCCACATCCAGCCACCCATATGCCAGGCTTCCTCATGCCCTCCCCAGATGTGGCCCTTTGTGGTGCAGTAAGGGAAAACTCAACTTTCCAGAGGGCAAAGAAAGTCGGCCTGTGGGATCATAGGATACTTTTGGCAGACTCCTAGTCCAGTGGGGCTGCGTCTACATTGCAAAGCAATAGGGCTTGAACCCTTGGTCCCAGCTTCACTCAGGCTCAGACCCTCCACCCACATGGGGCCTGCGGGTCCTGGGTCCAAGCACTGGGGTAGCATGATCTGTGTGTAGGGTGAAGGGGGGTGAGGCTTGAGCCTGAGTTCAAACCGTGAGTTTGGTCCTGTGTAAACTGTGTTATAACCAAGTTAAAAGACACTCCCCCTTCCCCCCCGCACCCCCCGGCTGTAGCCTGGGCTTGTACATCCTGGAGAAGGGACTGTATTGTAGCTCTCCAGCACCTTTGGGCCTGCCACGTGGAGCAGCATGGAGGATTTCCCCCTTTCTCTACTAGTGCCAGGCCACTTCACTCCATGTCAGAGTATGTCAGCTGCCAGCTCCAGTTCTCTGCTGGGTTCCTGTCCAGACTGAGCTTTCAGGCTTCATCTGCCCCATTTTTGTCCAAGATTCTGTTTTCTTCTGGCACTACATAATACAGGTGTGATGCACAGGAGCTGTGGGAAGAGACTTAACTTCATTTCCTGTCACAGGGCAGAGGGCAGTAGCCACCGACTTTAGTGGTTACTGTACGTTCACCCACTCTCTTGGAAAGAAAGAGAAGAGAAAAAAGTCAGGTGTGTGGGAAGAGAGGGTGGGTGAGATCATATCTTTTATTGGACCTGGGAGGCAGAGAGAGAGTATGATTAGCTATTTAACTGTCTGAGTTAACCATGGCCCCAGCCAACCCTTAGCTAACATGGTGGTTTTACTATAATAGCTGTAGGGGCTGCTGGCTCAGCAGCTCTTTCTTCCACAAGTGCTTGTGCACATACACATTCCACCGTTGGTGTGTGCATGCCTAGTGCACTTGTCCAGAGACTCTTCACCAGCAGTACCTGTCTGGCTGGCGCATGCACACTGAATGTCTTTGTGCCCACTCCCTCTGTTGGAGCTGGCAGCAACGCTTGCTTTTCCTTGCTTATCAGCAGTTTCTCCTTGTGTAAATAGTAGTTAGCATAGTCGTTAGTCTGTGTTGTATAATGTTTCCTTTGTTCTCCTCTATAGGAAATCCTTGTGGATACTCTGGTACCAGCTTAGTCATGCATAAGTCCCCAGGTTTTAAAAACTGCCCCTCTTGCCAGGCATTCATGCCTGTTAATGACAGGCATACAAGATGCCTCCTCTGTCAAGCTGTGAGTTTGGTGTGGTGCTCATGGTAATCGTGACTTTGAATAGAACCCATGACCCCTAGAGTGGCGACGCCTCTCCCTCCGGGCATTGTGATCTGGCCCACATGGTCACAGCACCACTCAGGTTTTGTGCCTCTGCCCTGCTGTAGATGGAGGGGTGGATGTGTCAGACACAGCATGCTAGGTCTCAATGCCAAACAAATCTGGTCGTCCACCCCCATCTCTGTCCACAGAGGGGTGGATTTGCCAATGCGGAGTGGCACTGCAACCATGTGGGCCAGCTTGCAACACGTGGAGTGGGGACCCAGGCCCAGCCCCGTGGGACGGGGCAGCTGCTGCGGCGTGGGCTCACTATCCAACCCTTCCTTCTTTTCCCACACCTCTGCATTAAATGTATTACAATTTTCTGTGAATAAAAAATGTAGTCTTACTCATCTGTTTAAGTGAAGGGCATGGTAGGGACAAATGCAGTGTTTGCGAGTCCTTCTCAAGGGTATGGCTCCACTGCAATCAGAGGTGGGAGTGCAGCAGATGGAGCATTGGTCTAATTAGTTGACGAATAGCACGAGTAAAGCCCCAGCAAGTTGGGCAGCAGCACGGGCTGTATAACCCTGCCTGGGACCCTGGCTATGTACGTGAGTAGCTAGCCCCCAAGAGGAGGCAAGGTAAGCCTCAACAGCACCATAGTTAGTCCTCCATTCAACCAGACTCCTCCAGAAAGTGGCACAAATTTCCATGAAGAAAGCCTTTCACTTTGGCATGAACATGTTTGACCCATCAGTCTCAAGGCGGCCAATTTGACAGCTGCACACCAGTTATTCTGGATTTTCCCAACCCATCCCCTCCCTTTGGGAACTTGTTGTACCACTTCCCTGCTGCTGGAACTCCATAACCACTGATCAGCGGGTTCTAGAGACTATGGAACAGGGATACACCATCCAATTCTTGCCCTACCCACAGCATCCTCTCCTGTCCTGATTCACAAAATTGTACTGCTTCAGGAGCTGCAGTTTCTTCTAGCTCTTGGAGTAACAGGAGGGGAGTCTGTTTATACCATAGGGACATAGGCGGCAGGTTTGTATAATTTTTGGTGGGGCCCAAAATGGTGGTGCCCCCCCGCTCCCGCCCTGTAAGCCGATATAAAATGAAGCTACAACGCGTCAGTGCCACAAGATTACAAGGGTCAATTAAAAGTGGAAAGTCAGAAGCAGCACTTGCCTACTTCAATATACAGTATTATATTTTGTTGCATCTGTTGTGATGAAGTGGGAATGTTCTTAATATTTTCTCTGAATACTGTGTGGGTGCCTCAGTTTCCCCTGCAAGATGCCAACTGAAGGTGTTGGGGACAAAGAGATCAGGTGGCCTCCTTGTCCAGAAGAGACACAGAGGCCAGAGGAGGGAGAGTGTCAGTTTGGAGCTGGCTGGGGAAATGGGGAGAGACCCAGAACTTGGTTCTGGGCTCCCTACCCCCCAAGATGGAACCTGACAGAGGGGTTCTGTTTTCTGTACCAACAAGCTCTGTTTTAAACTGTGTTCCGTCATCTAAATAAACCTTTCTGTTTTACTGTCTGGCTGAGAGTCACATCTGACTGCAGAGTTGGGGGGTGCAGCGACCTCTGGTTGCCCCAGGACCAGCCTGGGCAGACTCACTTTGGAAAGTGCATGATGTGGAAGGGGATGCTGAATGCTCCGGAAGGTCAGACCCAGGAAGGTGTAAAACTTCTTGCCCTGGAGACAGTATGCTCCGAGAGAGGAGGCTCCCCAGAGTCCTGACTGGGCTTTTGTATGGAGATGTTCCAAAGCATCACAGCATCCCCTTCCACACCGTGCACTTCCCAGAAGTCCGCACAGGCACTGACACTCCCTCCTCCGGCCTTTGTCTCTTTTCCAGGCATTAGGAGGCCACCTGATCTCTCTGTTCTCCAACACCTTCAGTTGGCACCTTGCTGGGGACACTGATTTGGGAGAAATGAAGTACAAGCTGCCCAAAACGAGCATGAGCACTCCTGAATTTTGAGGGGGTCAAATCGGGGAGGGAGGTGGTGGGGGTGGGAGAGGGCTGTGGGCTCCGGGGGGGAGCATGGCAGCAACTGTCTGGAGCTGCATGGAGCCAGATACGCTGGTCTGAGTGGCACAGTAAGCGGTTTGGGGGTTGGTGAAGAGGTAGGGAGTTCCGGGGGGCAGTCAAGGGACAAGGAGCAGGGGGAGTTGGATGGGGCAGAGGTTCGAAGGGGCAGTCAGGGGACAGGCAGCAATTGGATAGGCATGGGAGTCGCAGAGGTTTCTCAGGGGACCGGGCGGGGGGGCGGTCCGGGGGGGGGGAAGAGGGGTGGGGGCTCAGGGGGGGGCCGTTGGGGACAAGGAGGAAGGGAGGCTTAGATCGGGGCTGCGGTCCCAAGGGGGCTGTTCGGGGCTGGGGTCTCGGGTGGGGGTAATTGGGGAACAAGGACCAGTGGGGCTTAGATAGGGGGTGGAGGTTCTGGGGGGCAGTTGGGGCAGGGGTCGGGGGTGGGGGCCAATCAGCGGACAGAGGCTGGGATTCAAAGGGCTCTGGGCTGCTGGCAGCCGCGGGGATCCCAGAGCCCTTTAAATCCCAGCCGGGGCCGGGAATCAGAGGGCTCTGGGCTGCCCGCTGCGGCGGGGAGCCCAGAACCCTTTAAATCTCAGCCGCGGCCGGGAATCAGAGGGCTCTGGGCTGCCTGCAACCGCGGGGAGCCCAGAGCCTTTTAAATCCCAGCCGCAGCCGGGAATCAGAGGGCTCTGGGCTTCCCGCTGCAGCAGGCAGCCCAGAGCCCTCTGATTCCCGGCCGCGGCGGGGCTTGAAAGGGCTCGGGGCTGCCTGCAACCCCGCGGAGCGCAGCTCCATTTTACCCCCCGCCGCGGCTGGGATTTAAAGGGCTCTGGGCTGCCTGCAAACGCGGGGAGCCCAGAGCCTTTTAAATCCCAAGCCGCAGCCGGGAATCAGAGGGCTCTGGGCTGTCTGCTGCGCGGCGGGGAGCCCAGAGCCCTTTAAAATCCCCAGCCGCGGCCGGGAATCAGAGGGCTCTGAGCTTCCCGCTGCAGCAGGCAGCCCAGAGCCCTCTGATTCCCGGCCGCGGCGGGGGTTTAAAGGGCTCTGGGCTGCCTGCAACCGCGGGGAGCCCAGAGCCTTTTAAATCCCAGCCGCGGCGGGGAGTTAAATGGCTCTGGGGTGCCTGCAAACCGCGGGGAGCCCAGAGCCTTTAAAAACCCCCGCCGCAGCCGGGAATCAGAGGGCTCTGGGCTGTCTGCTGCGGCGGGGAGCCCACAGCCCTTTAAATACCCCCCGCGGCCGGGAATCAGAGGGCTCTGGGCTGTCTGCTGCGGCGGCGGGCCGCCCCGCGCCCTTTAACTCCCCGCCGCCGCCGGGAATCAGCGGGCTGGGGGCTGCCTGCAACCGCGGGGAGCGCAGAGCCTTTTAAATCCCAGCCGCAGCCGGGAATCAGAGGGCTCTGGGCTTCCCGCTGCAGCAGGCAGCCCAGAGCCCTCTGATTCCCGGCCGCGGCTGGGATTTAAAGGGCTCTGGGCTGCCTGCAAACGCGGGGAGCGCAGAGCCTTTTAAAATCCCAGCCCGCGGCTGGGATTTAAAGGGCTCTGGGCTGCCTGCAAACGCGGGGAGCCCAGAGCCTTTTAAATCCCAGCCGCAGCCGGGAATCAGAGGGCTCTGGGCTGTCTGCTGCGGCGGGGGAGCCCAGAGCCCTTTAAATCCCAGCCGCGGCCGGGAATCAGAGGGCTCTGGGCTGTCTGCTGCGGCGGGCAGCCCAGAGCCTTTTAAATCCCAGCCGCCGCCGGGAATCAGAGGGCTCTGGGCTGCCTGCAACCGCGGGGAGCCCAGAGCCTTTTAAATCTCAGCGCTGCTGGGATTTAAAGGGCTCTGGGCTGCCTGCAACCGCGGGGAGCCCAGAGCCTTTTTTAATCCCAGCCGCAGCCGGGAATCAGGGGGCTCTGGGCGTCCCGCTGCAGCAGGCAGCCCAGAACCCTCTGATTCCCGGCCGCGGCTGGGATTTAAAGGGCTCTGGGCAGCCCCGGCGGCGGCGGCGGCAGCGGCGGGGGTCGCTCCAAGCAGGGGAGAAAAAATATTGGTGGGGCAGAGCCCCTGCTTGGGATTTATTCATGGGGCTAAAGCCCCAGAGCCCCATATAAGTCGGCGCCTATGCATAGGGAAGTGAGTTCTACTCCTGATATTTTCACCCCAAATGAGAGGGGGTTGTGGCTATCCTAGACTTAAGGAAATTGAACATCTTCACCAATAAGCAAAAATTTAGGATGGTGTCCCCTGCCTCCATTTTCCCATCCTTAGATCCCAACGGTTGGTACATTGACCAACAGGATTCCTATTTTGATGCGGTTATCCAACCAAGCCACAGAAAAGTACTTAAGGTTTTTAGTATGGGACCACCACTACCTCTCATCAGTCCCACGAAGTCTTACAAAGTGCATGGTAGAGGTAGCAACACATCTCAGATGACTCAGGTATTCCCACCTCTGGACGATTGATTGATTTGTGGTCGCATCAAGTGATGAACAGCATCCACCAGAGCCAGTCCCTGTTTGCACAGGTGGGTCTGAAAATAAACAAGGACAAACTGATACTATTCCCCGTGCAAAGAATTGAGTTCATTGGGGCCATTCTTGATTCTACAACTGCAGCCACTAGAAAGATTTCACCAATCTATAAGTTCAACCGAGAACCACAGGGAGCTCTTGTCTGAGGTTGCTGCTGCCTATGGCATCTGGCATGTATGTGACTCAGTGTGTCACATGTCACCTGAGGTGCATGCAAAACTGGGTGATGTCTGCATATCAGCCAAACAAGCATTTCTGGACATGCTGATCTCCTTACCTGCGCAAATCGTATCATTGTTACATTGGTGGAGGAGTCTGGAAAACATCTGCACAGCGGGGTATGCGGTTCCCCTTCTCTTCCATCAAAGATGTGAGTGATGGACACATCCACTCTGGGCTTGGGAGCTCATCTAGATAGCATACAGACTCAGGGACTCTGGTCCAGCCAAGAATCAGCTCTCCAAAAAAAACATTTTTGAGCTGAAGGCCGTTATTTATGCCTGTGAAGTTTTCCTACCATCTATCAAAGGCCTTCCCAGTCCAAGTAATGACAGACCATATGACTGCTATGTTTTACCTCAAGAAACAAGGTGGGCTGAGTTCCAGCCCATTATCCTCTGGCACTTCTGCATCTGGAACGACATCACTCTCAGGGCATCTCATCTTCTCAGAGTGCAGAGTGCTCTAGCAGGTCACCTGTGCAGAAGTCCATCCATGCCCATGAACAGACTTTGATGTACAAAATAGTTAAGATGATTTTCAATAAAGGGGATATCCCTGCTTTTGAACTATACCCTACCAACGAGAATAGAAAGTGTCACCACTTCTATGCCGGGGCAGTCACAGCCCAGGATTGATAACAGATGTGTTCGTGCTTCCTTGGGGCTCAGATCTTATGCATTCATCCCCTCCATCCCCAGGATTCCCAAAGTCATCAGAATGGTCAGAATGATTCCAATAGCTCTGGCATGGCTGAGGAAATTTTGTTTTTCAGATCTTCAGAGTCCGCTAGTACAGCCTCCCATAAGCCTGCCACTTCTCCCAGACTGAGTCACCTAAGATCTCGGCAAAGTCCTCACCCAGCTCCTCGTGGATTTTGACTGGCTAACATCATCAGAGGTTCTGCCTACATGGTGTCCAGAACATCTTGTTTAACAGCAGGAAAAGCTCAACCAGAGAAACTCACCTAGCTAAAAGGGCGGGGCGGGGCGGGGGGGGGGCGGATTTTCGATTTGGGCTAGCCGTCATCCAAGAAGATATTGTGGAATACCTGCTAGACTTAAAACAAACATGTCTCTCTACGAGTTAAATAAAAGTCCACTTTGCAGCCAGTTCTCCAGTCACCTTCTGTTCTATAGGCGTTCTGTTTTTTCCCATTCTATGGTGGGAAGGCTTCTAAAATGCCTAAAGGGATTAACCTCCAGTAAGGGAACTAGTGCCTTCCCCTGACCTTAATTTAATATTGGCAAGACTTATGCGACTACCATTTGAGCCACTGGCTTTCATGTTCTTTCTTCCATTTGTCAGCTAGGACAGTCTTTCTAATGGCAATAACATCATCTAGGAGAGCTTCAAGTTTTAATGGCAAGGCCCTTATATGCTGTATTTTGTAAGGGCCAAGTCTCATTAAGGCCTCATCCATTGTTTTTATTGAAAGCGGTCTCAGAATTTCACATTTACCAGTATCCTTTCATTAGGAGGGTGGTGAAGCACTGGAATGGGTTACCTAGGGAGGTGGTGGAATCTCCATCCTTAGAGGTTTTTAAGGCCAGGCTTGACAAAGCTCTGGTTGGGATGATTTAGTTGGGGTTGGTCCTGCTTTGAGCAGGGGATTGGAATAGATGACCTCCTGAGGTCTCTTCCAACCCTAATATTCTATGATTCTGAAACTGCATGCTCCTGGGGATGAGGAGAGGTTGTTTTCTTGGTGTCCCCAGGACAATCTCATTTTACATAGACAGGATGACACAATTTAGATCATCAGCAAGTCTCTTTGTAGCTTACTCAGAGAGATAGAGAATTTCCAACTGGGTATCTGCCTGCATCAGGACATGTAATGACTTGGCAAAGGGGACAGCATCATTCTTCCAGGGCTCAAGTACCTCAGTGGCTTTTCTCAGCAATGTTCCAGTCCTAAACATTTGGCAAGCAGCAGTCTGGTCTTTGGTACAAATGTTCACTCATTATGTTCTCATTGAAGCATCGAGAGCTGATGCAAACTTTGGAAAAGTAGTTCTACGCTCATTCTTTAAGTAGACTCCATCAAAGGAGCACTGCTTGGAAATCACTAATAGTGGAATACATATGTGCATGATTACTTGAAAAAGAAGAAATAGTTCCTTACTTGTACAGTGACTGTGGTTCGAGATGTTGTGCACATCTATACTCCATGACTCATCCTCCATCCAGTCTATTAATATCACAATTTCAGTGGCAAAGGAACCTCATGCCCTCAGTTGGAAGCACGAGAGCACTCAGGAAGGATGCATGCACCATCCCAACAAGTACTGCTGGCCCAAAGGTCTTCTGATCAAGTGCACTGGGCATGCACACACCAACAGTGGAACATAGATGTGCACAACACATCTTGAAAAACAACAGTTGCCATACAGGTAAAAGTAACCACATCTTCTTCTAACTGGTCTTTCCTGTGTTGTTGTGCATTACCCTGGTGGTGTTGCTACATCGTTGTGTGAAAAGAGACGGCTGAGCTGATCTATGGCGGAGCTGCTTGTGTTGTTCTCATTACACAAACATTCTCATTACACAAACATTTTCATTCCCACGAGAAAGAGGAACTTCTTGCCTCAGACTGTGCCCACCAAGATCTCCCAAGGGGATTCCAAACACACTGGCTGCCAGTGTCCCTGCAGTGTGACTGGTAACGCACAGCCCATGCATGACCATGGCTAACACATCCTCCTTTGAAGAACAGCCATTCTTGCACAGAGAGGGAGCAGCAGATGCAACAAGATGGTTTTTCATCACCGTCAGTCACACAATTGTCTCTCTGTGCCTCAGCACGTGGCCCTGGAGCAGATTCATGTGGGCAGAGATCAAAGCCAGCTGTGACGGGGGAGGTGGACAGGAGGATGGTAGGGAATGAGGAGATGGCGGATGGAAATAGGAAGACTCAGCTGGACCAGGCATTTAGCCAGGGCCGGTGTAACCACTAGGTGAACTAGGCAGCCGCCTAGGGCGCCAAGATTTGGGAGCGCCAAAAAGCAATGTCCGTCGTCACGGGAGTCAGCTGAGTGGGGCAGGGCAGGGAGTGAGGCCTCCATAACAAACCCACCCCACAGCGATGGGTGCCACGCAGGATGGTCAGCAGGAGCCTGCGGCGGAGCAAGGAGGAGACAGCCGGCCGGGCACAGCGACCAGCGCGGCCGAGGGACAGAGCCATTGAGAGAGGCAGGATGCAGTCCTGAGCTCAGGTGAGCTTCGCCCTCCAACGCACCGCGCCTGGGGCCGGTCGTAGCCGCCTCCTTGGGCGAGGGAAAGTGAAACTAAACCCCGCAGCACGACAGAGGGGAAAGGGCTGGGGCAGGTGCCGCTTCCAAACACCGCCCCTGCCCCAGTGGCACTGTGCCAATGCAGGGAGCTGGCCCTGATCCCCAGGGAGATTCTCACCTGCTCCCTGGGAGAGCCTGGCTCTGCCCTCCTTGCCCCTGGGTCGCCCCTGGAGGGTGAAGTACTGAGAGCCTGGGAACGTTTAGAGATCCTGTGAGCTGGGGGCATTCTCAGCCTCCTCCTTGCTCATAGGTTCCCCCAGGCCAGAAGGGACCGTTGTGATCATCTCCTCTGACCCCCTTGTATTAATTTTAATGAACAATGCCACATTATGCAGTATTCATTTCTGAAAGTTTATAATAAGCAATACTCTGGGGGGAGGGGAGCAGGAGGTGGGGTGTAAGGTGGAAGTTTTGCCTAGGGCACAAAATATCCTTGCCCCGGCCCTGCATTTAGCTCGACTTGAGCCTGAGCCACAGAGAGTGGCTCCGGATCCAGATTGCCCCAAGCTGAGGAGCATTCAGATCCAAGGACTTGATTCAGGCCCATCCAGCTCTACATCCTCGACATTTAAATAAACCTGATCCATTGGCACAAGACAAGCCAATGCAATCAAAGTGCAGGGAATCAAGAAGCCAGCCTTGGAGATAACGGGAAGGAGAATGTGATTGAGGGGAAGCATATTGACTCAGAGAGAAGGTTTGGGGACTTGTTTGCTCCTGTTCTGCACTGCAAAACTACAAACCTAGAGGGGTAGACCTAACACCTCCTGAATTTGTGGGATGACTCTGAATCCCATGTGGGGCTATGGAGTCTACTGCTGTCTGAGAGTCCTGAGGAGAGCAGGAGGCCAAAGAGAGACTGCAGAGACCTGGGAAAGGGACTGGGGTGGTGAGGGGGAAGGACTAAGGGGATGAATTTGGGAATCGGAGACTGTAGGGCAGGGGTAAAATCCAAAAGCTGGTTATGCTGTCAGGATGAGTCCTGCTTGGCTTTATCTGTGGGGAGCCTGTCCCCAAGGTACCAAGCACCCACTCAGAGGAGAAATTTATATAGCAACAGATGTTTGTAATCTTTGCAGTTATTGATAATCTCTGGTGCACCTGCTCCTGCTTAGTCACCAGCATCACCTGTTCTTTAGTTATCACAGAAAAACTTTTCTTGTTATCTGTTGACATGGAGATGGTCAAGTGCCTCCACCGCAGCTACAGTAAAGCTTGGTGTGTATGCAAGAGAGAGTGATCGCCCAAAGGGCAAGAAGATACCCTTGCCTCCCTAAATGCATCCCAGTGATTCAGCCATCCTGACTTGCTCCCCCTTATTAAAATGTCCCCTGCTTGGCTCTTGGTAAGAATGTTAAGCAATAAGCCCCTCCTCTCCCTTCCGATTAGTTAGTCTTGACATACATTGTCATAAATGTAATCGCTTTTTTCTTTCTGGTGGCTAGAGGCTGCTAGCAAAGGTCCTGGGCATTCTCTCCATAGGGATTTTATACTATCATATCTCCACTTTGCCTTCTGCAGGTGCCCCAGGGGGGTTCTTCCTGCTCCAAGTGCTTGTTTCCTGTAAGCTTCAAATATAAGCAGGTACTGGTGTGTGCTTGTTATACCAATAAAAACTAGCAGGACCTTATTAAGAGGGATAAGGCAAAGATGCCACATTTGTTGTAAATACCATAACAAAACAAAAGACAATAGTAAACAATGTTGTTTTACTACTTATTTCTATCACTACTTATTCCTTTTTTACACACACACACACACACACACACACACACACACACACACACACACACACACACACACACACACACACACACACACACACACACACACACACACACACTCTCTCATTCATTCAGGTTCTGTATAGATGTTATAGTTACCAGCCTAGACGTTGCTCATGCCAAGTTACTGGCCAGGTATCTTGGTCATGAGGATGGAGCCGAGTCTGTGTCAGATGCATCTGATGCTCCTGGAGGCTGGCAGCAGAACCATAGACTCAAAGTCCTCAGTCTTTAGAGTCCAGTTTTATAGGAATTTATTCCTATGTCAGTTCATGAGAGTTGCTTCATTTTGCTGTTGCTAAATCAATCAGCAGGTGGCTGGCTCCATGTTGTCAGATGCTTGTTTTTCCTTCCTTTGAGGGGGTGGGGGGTCATCTGGTTGATCCCACTTGACACCTTCTTCAGCCGACACTGAATTCTTCAGGCTGGTAACTCCCTAACCATTCATTCACATACATTCTCTATCTTAATCACATTTAGTTCACTGTCTCTTTACCTTTTGGGGTGTTACCAATTTATGTGAGACTCCCTGTCTTTTAACAAGCAAAGATAAAGTGAGATGAAAACTTACAGAGGGTGGAGGTCTCTATCTATACACTATAACAGCTACTGTTTTGGCTTACTTAGAGTTAATTAATGTTTAGCAAGTTTTATACAAAGTATTTCTTTGAGCTTAACAAGTTTTATACCAAGTATCTCTTTGAGCAGGCTTCACACAGACACAGCTGGTGGCTTGCAGGTTAGAGGCTAAATGTTGGGAATCACAAATTTACTTCTAACATAAACCTTAAGTTATAAAGTATCAATTAACAATAAATCAATAAATCATTTCTCATATAAACCATGTTTAATATAAACCTTCTTTAATATCCCTACATGCTTAAAAGTGAATGGATACAAGACTCTGAGACTCGCAGTGTGGGCTCCACCATGCAGCATTTACCTTTTAATGTCACAGCCTCCAGCTGAGTCTTTATCTTCAGGTCACCATGACTGACTTGCTGCCCTTAGTTAGGGAACGCTGTAAATCTGCATGGTGTCAAGTATCAAGGGGTAGCCATGTTAGTCTGTAGCCACAAAAACAACAAGGAATCCGGTGGCACCATAAAGACTAACAGATTTATTTGGTCATAAGCTTTCGTGGGTAAAAAACCTCACTTCTTCAGAATTATGGAGTGAGAATTACAGATGCAGGCATTATATTATCTGTAATTTTCACTCCATACATCTGAAGAAGTGAGGTTTTTTACCCATGAAAGCTTATGCCCAAATAAATCTGTTAGTCTTTAAGGTGCCACCGGACTCCTTGTTGTTTTTGTAAATCTGCAGTGCATTAAAAGAACAACAGCAATGAAAAAATCCAGCCAAACAAATCATAACACCCCCGCTCCCCTTGTCTGCCTTCAAATAGCTCCCTAGTCCTCAGAGTTGGAAAGGACCTATGAAATCACTGATTCCATCCTTGCTAGTACAGGATACAGTCCTCCGATCAAAGATAAGGCCTGTATTCTATGTATTAGGCAATCAGCTCCGTCCATTGTGTGTATGAGTAAGAATCAGCCTAGGAGAAAAGAACATTTCAAATCACTTGTTTTGTTGCTGTTTGTGACAGAAGGCTGGAAACTAGCAGGGGAACCGGCTCTGATCTCTTAGGCGCCAATCAGTTTCCCTAGAGAAGGCTGATTGGGACTGTGCAACTGATTAGCTGATCAGGCTAGGAGGGCTAAGGAACTAATTAGCCATAGCTGAGGGGTATAAAAGAAGACACCGGAAGGTAATGAGGAGGGAGGATCTGGTCTAACCGAGTCTAGTATGTGTGGGAAAGGTGAGCATTGTTCTTCACTGGCCTCGTGGGAAAGGACAAGAGACACAGTAAATACCTTGCTGCATGAGACCGTATTGGTGTGGGGAATATAAATGAATTTCTGGAGTTGCCACTTAATGGACAGTCTGAGTGGTTTCAGGGATATGAAAGAATGGGTATGAAGTGTGCCCTGTGGCACTTTCAAGAACAGAATGACTTTCAGATCCCTATCTGATGTTACCGTCTTGAGGTTGAGTGAGTTATTTGTAATAGATACGATCAGGTCTTACAACACTCATGTAGGGTTGGCTGCTGTCTCAAAAGGAAACCATAGACTGAGGATGACCCTGCTTCATCTGAAGTCAAGGTATATCTGCCACTGATTACAGATGCTCAAGAGCACCGAGACCAGGGCTGGCCTTACCATGAAGCGAACTGAGGCGGCCGTCTCAGGTGCCAGACAGGGGCGGGAGGGCACCACTAGGACCCAGAGTGTAGAAAATTGTGTCTGCTGCTGGTGCATATGAATTCTCTCTGCTCTGGATGCACAGAGATGGTGGAGTGCTGTGCTGGAGGAAGGAGGGCCCAAGAGACATAACAGGCAGGCAGGAAAAAAGGTGAAAGGGAATAACAGAATGCAGCTGGAGCTGCAGGGAGAGAGAGAAGGAGGAGCCTCTTATGTACCTCTCTAGCACACATAGAAGCCTGGACTGATTCACACCAGCTTCTCAGGGAACTTCCTGTTTCCTGCTGCTTCCTTGAACCCACTTGAGGAGAACAGGCAATCAACTGAAGTAGCAGGAGCCAGTTAGGCCCTTAAGATGCTGATATCTTCCCTCACTCAGGCCCTGCTACCAGCCTGGTTATTTGTCCTCTTCAACTGAATGTTGAGAGCCACTATAGCTGGCACAGAACAGCAGTCATGAGTGAAAGAAGAAAATGCCCCTCTGGGGCAGCATTCAGAAAAAGAAAGAAAGCAAAGGAAGTTTTTCTATCTAAGCAGGAAGGAGCTCTCCTGAGATACATAGACATAAATGTTCACGGTGAGCCTTCCAGCCCCAGTGAGGATGTGAGTGATGAGGAGATGCCTGATCTTCCAGTTAGTCAGAGTGCAGGTGACCTGGCAGCTACTGCAGCATCCATATCTCCATCTCAAATGGATGTAACCATGCACATTCCTGAAGAAAAGTGTAGCTCAGAGAAGAGTGTGGTGGAGGCACAAGAAACAGCTGCTGCTGAGTTTAGTTCCTTAAGTCTAGATGATCCAGGACTGTGGACCCACTTGAGCAGTAGCCTGAGGGACTTCCTTGTACTGTATGGGCCACAGCAAGTGAAAAACTTCATGTTCCCCACAGACAATGAAAATAGAAGTTTCCATCCAACACATTACTGGTATGAAATCCCCAATGGTGACAAAGTGGAGAGGCCATGGCTTATGTACTCAAAAACCCAGAATGCTGCATACTGTTTTTGTTGCAAAGTCTTCCAGTCTAATGTTCCAGCCACATTGGGTTCTACAGGAACAAAGGACTGGAAAAATCTGGCTAGAAATCTGGCATGTCATGACAAGGCAGCAAATCACCAGAGAGCATTCCATAGATGGAAAGAGCTTGAGATGAGACTAAGGTTAAAGGCCACCATAGATGATCAGCATCAAGAGAAGATTGCATCAGAGTCTCTTTACTGGCAAAATGTTCTGAAAAGGCTCATTGCCATTGTGAGAGTGCTTGCTACCCAAAACCTAGCACTGTGTGGCACTTCAGATCAGCTGTATGTGCCAAACAATGGAAACTTCCTTAAAATTATGGAGCTGATGGCTGAGTTTGATGCTATACTCCAGGAGCATCTAAGAAGAGTCACCACCCAAGAAATGTACAAACACCACTACCTTGGAAAAACAATTCAAAATGAGATCATACAGTTACTGGCAAGAAAAGTCAAACAGAAGATTATGGCAGATCTGAAGTCAGCAAGATATGACTCTGTTATTCTGGATTGCATGCCTGACATCAGCCATATGGAACGATTGACTTTAATGGTGCATTTTGTAACAACAACAGAACCTAGTGAAAATGTCCCTGCAATGGTGACTGTCAGAGAGCATTTTCTAGAATTTATTGACATTGATGATATTACAGGAGCTGGAATGACAAATGTGCTTCCTAAAAAGCTGGAAGATACGGGAATTGCAATAGCTGATATGAGAGGTCAGGGCTACGATATTAGTGCCAACATGAGAGGAAAGAACAGAGGAGTGCAGACACTGATCCGAGAGTTAAACCCTCAAGCTTTTTTTGTCCCATGCAGTTCTCGTTCATTGAACTTGGTGGTCAGTGATGCAGCATCAGCTTCTAGCGAGGCTGCTGAATTTTTTAATGTAATTCAAAGCATCTATGTATTTTTCTATATCAACTCATCAATGGAAAACTTTGAAGCAACATCTGGGAACATCCTCTCTGACACTGAAACCACCGAGTGCCACACAATGGGAAAGTCGAGTGGAGGCGATAAAGCCAATCAAACACCAAGTTGGGAAGATAGATGATGCCATAGTTGCCATTATGGAGGATAATGCTATGACAGGAACTGTTCATGGGAGAACAGTGGCAGAGGGAAATGGAATCACCAAGAAACATATATAACTTCAGATTTCTTTGTGGCTTAGTGTTGTGGCATGACATACTGTTTGAAATAAATGTTGTAAGCAAGAGACTCCAAGGTGTTGACCTTGATATATCTGGAGCAATGGAACAACTGCACAAAGCAAAGTCATACCTACAGTCTTAGCCAAGGGATAAGGGATTTCAAAACATTCTGAAGAGTGCACAGAAGTTGGCAGAGGAACTTCACACTGAAGCTATTTTTCCACCCATTCAAGAATACAAGAGTCACCGAAGAAGAAGACATTTTGATTACGAGGCACGGGATAATCCCATAAGAGAGCCCAAACAACCATTCAAAGTTGAATTCTTTATCCAGGTGCTAGATTGTGCAATCCAGTCAGTTGAAGAATGTTTTATGCAGCTCAAGGAATGCAGCAGTATATTTGGGATGTTGTATGATATTCCAAAACTCCTCACTATACTTGAAGAAGACCTACACCAGCAATGCAGGGCACTAGAGACAGTGTTGACACATGATGACATACACGATATTGATGCAAGTGATTTAGGTGATGAACTGAAAGCCCTTTCAAGATACATTTCAGCAGGATCAACTCCAAAGGCTGTTCTGGAATATATGTGCACAAATAAGATGACCACCCTCTTTCCAAATGTTTTTCTTGCTCTGCGCATATGTCTAGCACTTCCTGTAACAGTTGCCAGTGGGGAACGCAGCTTCTCCAAGCTGAAGTTAATAAAAAAAATCTACGCTCCACAATGACACAGGAGAGGCTGTTCGGCCTTGCAACCATCTCAATAGAACATGAGCTGGCCCAGACTGTGGACCTTCAGGAAGCAGTTCAAATCTTTGCAACCAAGAAGGCCCGGAAAGCACCACTTTGAATAATCAAACAGATAAAAATGCCAGTGTTTACTATGCAGACAAGAAAACTTACATTTGCTGTTCAGGCATTTGAAAGTTAAATGTTACTTAAAATTTTTGAACAAGGCATTTTAAGTTGTTTGTTCTCCTTTCTTGGAGTAGGTAGCAGAGCAGCACCATGAGAGGAGTAGAACAGGAAGAAGGCAGAATTGAGATCTTTCAAAGTTTTGGCCCAAGCGAGGGGGCATGGGGGCATCATTTGAGCTCCCCATCTCAGGTGCCAAAATGTTGTGGGCCAGCCCTGACCGAGACAACCAATTCCCATTGAAATCAATGAGTGTTATGCCCCTAAATAACTTGGCAATAACTCTCTGGTTGTGAGTCCACAGTGACTGGACCTTATGAAGTGGCTGCACCTCAGAGTGTGTTAAATTTAAGGGACCTAGAGCCACCCCTCAAATCTGTTCACTTTGTGTTATTACCTGTTAAAAATGTTTCTCTTAGAACTGGCCCCTCCCAGATGAAAGCATTCTCTTGCCAGTGGATGATGTGATGGAGCTGAGGACCCTGCCTCTTCTCTGGGCCATGAAGGTGACTTCCCTGAGGGTTCTTTTCCTTCCAGTCATGAACTTTTAGAGGGAAACTAATGGCCTTAGCTAAGCTTGGGATTCTTAAGTCTGACCAGCAGAGGATTGGGGCTCTGGTGACTTAGAACTGTAAGATTTTTGAAGCCCAGTGGCTCCTGGGTGATATCATTGCAATTTAGGGTATTTTTCCCTTTATCCTTTGTAAGATGACCTGCAGGAGACACTAACTACGTTTGTACCTTTATTGCTTCTTTATCATGGCTAAAGAGAACCTGAAATGCTTCTATTTAGTTTATCTTGTCTATCTGGGAAGATTCTATGGGCTACTAGGAAGCTGGTAGCATCTATGTTGTCAGAGGAACCAGATTTGTTGGGAAGGGAACAGATTATTTTTCAGCCTGTTTAAACATTGTCTTGCTATGTGTTCACAAAGATTTTTCTTCCAACTGTTTGTCAGATGTTAAGTATTGACCTCGCTCCTGGGTGTCTGCAAGACTGGAGGCAGCAGCTGACTCAAAAAACGCTGTATCTGCTCTCCCCTACAGAGGGGGATGATGACCAACACTGATTTAATGTGGGTTACGTTAACTTGATTGGGGGGGTTCTCTCGATTGTTAAAGATCCAACACAAGCGGGAGCCTTCTGTTCTCTAACTGAAGTGGTGGAGATACTGAAAGTTTAACAGAAAGCTTTTCTCCCAAGTGCTGCTTGGATAACTGTGGGGTTGGACTGGACTGTGTCTTAAGTTCTTGTATTGCGTTATCACCGTGGTATTGAAGCGTATTAAGTGACATGACTAGCATCTGTGGCTCTTTGAACAGCTTCCCTTCTATCTGGAAGCAAAAGACCCCAAATCTCACAAGGGTCGTGGGGCAAGATGTTTCCTGCAGCAGACCATGGTCTGTTTAATTACTAGTTTCAGATTTGGAAACTGAGACAGGTCAGGCCAAGGGAGAATTGAGGCAGGAGAGCCTGGCAGAGCTGGTAAGTGTGGAATGTGGTAAGGGGAGGCCTTGGACATTTAAGGAAAGGACCTTTGGCTCCCATTCTAGCACCCCGACGTGGTAGGGTGGGCACCAATGGGGGCCGCTGCCGTGAGGACCATGAGGATGACAGAATGAGCCGGACTCATGAGCAGAGAGCTATGGCCAATGGGGAGGTCGGATGTCTCACCGAGGATCTGCTAAAAAAGAATTAGATAAGTTCATGGAGGCTGTTAGCCAAGATGGTCAGGGATGCAACTCCATGCTCTGGGTGTCCCTAGCCTGTGATTGCCAGAAGCTGGGAATGGGCAACACAGGATGGGCCACTTGATGATTACCTGTTCTCTCTGAAGCACCTGGCACTGGCCACTGTCGAAAGACAGGATGCTGGGCTTGATGGACCATTGGCCTGACCCAGTAGGGCCATTTTTATGTTCTTATCATTGGTCTAGATGGCCCAATCCTGATCTCACTGGTTCCCTGATGCCCACTGCTGGGATCAATGGTGCCCTTTTGGTTGTTGCTAGAATTGCTGGCCCCTTCCTAGTTGTTTCTCAGCTCAGTGGCTTCATGCTGGTCATGACCCTCATCCTGGTTGTTGTGGGTCTTGGTAGCTCTGTGCTGGCTATCTATGGGTTTGCCATCTGCCTCCTGGTCACTGCTGGCATTGGTGGTCCCTGACTATTGTTGGGGTGATTATCCTGTTCCTCTTGATTCCCCTGCCTTTGCCCTTTACCCGTTATAAGCCCGTTACAGTTAACTCGGTCTTTCCCCTGTTAAAGTGTTGGATACTTTTTTTTTAAAACGTGATTCGTCCTTGATTGGTTTTAATTTGTAATGTCCCAGAGGTAATAGCAGCTGTATATTTATTCACCTGGCCAAGGCCCCAGGCCTCACTGACAAATGCATGACTGGAAAGGAGTCTGGCTTACCTGTGAATTAGTATTGTTACAATAGATGTTGGTTATAAGAATGTGTTTAGAGTTGATGGAACGCTTGTAGGATGCTGTATATATTAACCTCACTTCAGGGGTGTGCACGGGAGATTAAATTTGACTGATTTTGGAGGGATACATTAAACACGTTATACACATTAAACCATATCAACAAAAGCACATACATCATATGCATAAAAAAAATTGCAGTACACTCACCATTTCAACGAAAATCCATGCTCTTGGAACCATCTGAATAAATGTATCTCCAAGTACTTGGCTGTGGCGGGGTCACAGAGCTCCTTCGGCCTCAGGGCTGCAGCGGGGAAAGCGAGGGAGCTCTGTAACTCTAAAAATGTTTGCTAAGACTATAAAGCCCCCACAGTTGGGGAGAAGCATTGCCAAGTGTGAAATGCTAGTTCACCAGAAGAGATGTTATTTCCTCCCCAACAAAAGAAAGTCTAGAGACATCAAAGACTTGTTGATTGCTTCTCCCAAACCCCTGAAGAGGGTAGGTGCACTTGCCCTCATCCCATCACAGCTTGAATGCTAAGGGAAGGGAATAAAAATGTCTGTTAAGGAGAAATTGTTATCCCTATGCTGCTTTCACTCTGCGGGGTAAAGATTTCTGAGCATATGCAAGGGATCCCCAGCTGCTCTGCATGGGTTGACCCCAAAGGACACACAAAGCTTGAATATTATAGCAGCTACTATCATCTTTTGAAACCCAAGACTCTGTCGTGTGTGTGTGTTTACCTGATTTAGCCTTGTAGATAAGTTTCTTTTCTTAGTTAATAACCCTTTAGTTAGTTCATTATAGTATTGGCTACTAGCATTGTCTTTGAGACAGCTAAGGTGCAATTGACCCGGGGTGAGTGACTGGTCCTTTGGGACTGGGAGTAACCTGAATATTGTTGTGATTTTGTTGTTGCTGTTGTAAGGGACCATCTATCACAGAGGCAGGCTTGCCTGGGTGGCAAGATAGATCAGAGTACCCAAAGGGACTGTCTGTGGTCCCCTATTAAGATTGTTATAGTGCCTGAGAAGTTCATGCTATAGTAAGAGGAGGCCCTGAGATATAAACCTTGGTATCAGAGGCCTGGTATGAGGCCTAAGACCTGAACTAAAGTAACGGTCAAGACTTTGCTAATGTAAAGCAAAGTTAAGCTGTGAGCCAGAGGCAGGCCCTGCTCACAGAAGCTGGCAGGGAAAGGGCTGATGCTGCAAAAAGAGACATACCTAAAAGGTACTGGACACCAGATATCAGAACATTCGCATACTTGTACACTCCACACAGATAACAAGGAACAAGCTGACCCATCCCAATGACAGGGCCAAAAGGGTAATATGATGGATAGAGTTGTTTTGTTCGAACCAACGTGTACAAGGTGAGAGGCGGCACCTTACTACGTAGAGGGGGTTGTACCTTGCTACGTAGAAGGGTTGCACCTCAATACGTCAGGAGTGATGTGTAACTTGTTTGTACCTGTGTATAAGAATGCATCCCTGGGGCGGTGTCTTTGTCCAGCCTAGGGGGCAGTGGAAAGTCCCGCCACTGACTGAGCTGAGTCCATTGCCAGGGGGCACATACTCGTAGTATGTCCTGTAGAGTAACCTCTAGAGGGAACTATCATTGTGCTTTGTTTGACAATAAACCTGGCCGAAGTGCCTTAGTACCTTACTAGACTCTGTGGTCACTGGGGGTTCTCTCGGGGTCTGCTGTGTCAGCTATCTTCGAAGAGCTGGGACAGCACACAGAGGGAACACACGCACGCAGCCGAGTGATATCAACAGCAGAGCACCACGCCGGTAGCATCTGACAACACAAGCATGTTACTTGGTTGGTGAAATCTAAGTACAGAACACACACCCAGTTTGGGGTTTGCGCTGTATTTCTTGACAGACTATCCTGAGGTTGGCACCCAGGGTGGTGAGCCACTCCAGACAGCATGACAGACACTGCACACAAACTAATGTGGCAGCAGCAAGCTGAGACCGGATATCATCCTGCTGAGCACAAAGCCCAAGTCCTGAGGTGGGACACGGAGTCACATCGGAGGGAAGAGCGAGTGGACACTACTGTGCTTTGGGTGCTCCAGGAGGGGCTCCGTGTGGGAATGGCTCTATGCTGTCTCGAAAGATGGGGCACTACTGTGTGCAACCTGAAATTGCTTTGGTCTCTTTGCTGCATGAGATGGAAGCAGAACTCGGGGGGAGGGAGAATCTACAGAAGCTGTAATGCTTAAAAAGAATCAGGTTGGAGACCTGTCTACGTTGCCCCGTGGGGGTGGTGGGAGGGTCAGTTACTTATTTACCTATAAGAGCTAAGCATGGTGGTTGTTGGGCTGCTTTTGCAGGGCCGAGGAACTCTCCCAACTGCTCACAACCTGCCGCTGCAAAATCGTGTGGTTACCTTTTTTGATGGGTAGCCAGTCAAGACAGAGGCCTCCTGAGACTGCGCTGCTTGGGGAGAGCCAGAAAGCAACCCCATGATGGTCAGTACTGAGGATGGGGGGCAATAAGGACCTACCCCTGAGAGGGGCTGAGCCCCCCCATGCTCCCAGTGAAGTGCAAGGGTACAAGGTATACTTGGTTCAGTCCCTATCTGACTAATCAGCATGCATTTGAAAGCAGCTTGTGGTTGGCAGGGAGGAAAGCAGCTGCAAGGTGTCAGCCTGTCTGCCCACAGGCACTAGCTGGCCTTCTCAGAGGGTCGGATGCTCAGCTGGTATAAATTTGCATAACCTCTATTAAAGTCAGTGGTGCTACCCTGACTCACTCCAGTTGAGGATCTGGTCCAGAAGTACCAGCCTCTGCCAGGGGATCTAACCTGTCTGCCTTGAGCCACCTGCCACACGGGAAGTGCCTGTGTCTCTTCTCCGCAGGATCGCTCAGAGGTGCTAACCTTCCACTCCAGCCATGCCAGAGGGTGTGCTTAAGTGGTCATCACAGCTCTGGACAACAGCCGCTCATCCCTGCCTGGGTCCCTGGGGAGCAAATCTCTCTGGAATCGTTCTCTTGGGGATGTAGGAGGGCACAAAAGGAGCAGAGCGGGCTGGAAGGAGAAAGCACTTCGATCACAGGAACTGTATTTTGGGGAGCACTCTGGGACCAGCGAATGGGTATATGGGTTGGGGAGGACCCAATTCTCGGTCTCCCAGGTCCAGGGGAAGTCAGGGGAGAGGATTTCTCCTTAAATCTCAAAATCTGGCTTGTGAAATTTCCCTTGTAGAGCCTGGACACTAACCCAGGGCTGATGTGTATCAATGTGTGCAACCGTCACCTGAATGGTAAGTTCTTGGGGCAGGGACCATTCTTTTGTTGCGTGTGTACAGCACCTAGCACAATTGGGTCCGGATCGGCGCCTCTAGAGGCTACTGCAGTACAAGTAGTGAATAACGGTGTCTGTGTTGGGCGTTGCTTTTCTCTGCTGAGGGGCCTTCCTCCTGTTGGAAGATAACTGGGCTGCACTGAAAGGGGAGGTTTCCTGGGAAATACTGTGCTCTGAGGGCATCGTATATCTTCTTATTAAAGACATGGAGAATGGTTGGCCATAGTGAGCCCCAGGCAGGTATCTGAGGGCAGGATCTGGCTCGGAGGCTCCATCACTCGCTCTGACTGGCGGCACTGAAAAGCTTAAGCAGAGGCTGGAGAACCAGGTATCGCTCCTGGTAGGCTCCAGAAGCTGCCCTCTATCCACCTGTGAAGGGCTAGTGTTGCTCCTTGAGGAACTGGCCAGGAAGGGTCACTGAACCATAAGAGCCCCCGTGCTATACCCAGGTCTAATATGCTAGCCAGACAGTGGAGCTGCAGCTGCTCAGCACCTTTGCAAATCAAGCTATTTAGGAGTCTAAATATGGGTTTGGGTACCTAGCTTTAGACAAACCAGTTAAAATGTTGGTCTGAACCGCTCTGTGCCTCAGTTTCCCTATTAGGAAAGAATAACCCCCTTTTTACCAACTCCAAGAGGCTTAATTAATCTCTGTAAAGAGTTTTGAGAGCCTTAGATGACAGATGCTATAGAATGTCCCCATCTAAGTAACGGTACAGCTCTCGGGGGGGGGGGTTATGTGTTTTGTGCTAGGTGCTGTACAGAAGGGCCTAACCTGGCAGGCTTCTAGAGGCAACTGCACTATGAATGTTAAAAAATGTTCGTCTTCCACACCCTTCTCATGGTGCTCACCTGTGTGCTAGAGCTGTAACCGTGTCTACACGGCAGCGGCAGAGCTGTGTGCTGGAGTGCCATCGTGTAGATGCTTCCTACATTGACGGAGAAGGGGTTTTCATCGATGTAGTTAATCTAGGTCAGAATTCTTCCACTGACCTAGCTGTGTCTATACTGTTGGCTAGGCCAACCAAATTACGTTGCACTGGGGACAAATTTTCCACAGCCCTGAGTCATGTAGCTAGGTTGACCGAGGCTTAGCTATGCCTAAGCTTAAGTTGTGCGCTCAAAGCAGAGATTCAGCCTCTTTGTTACATGCGAGGAATAGAGCGTATCCTCCTCGCATTTACAGCACCTGCTCTTTGAGCACACTCTGGGGACATGAGAGTTCACACTAGCAAGCACAAAGTGGACTGCATCTAGAGAGACAACAGCTGAGTAGCTGCTTTCCTAGAAGCTGTAACCACACAACATGTAGCTACCACATTCACACATTGTTACATTGTTTGTGAGCCTTTCTGCTGAAAAACTTCTTGCCAACCAGGCTGCTCAGAGCGATGCATCAACACTCGCAGCCACAGCAGTGGGAACGCTGGTATAGACACGGTGCGCATGGCCACTCATGGTTTTGCGGGTGTCTCACAGTCCTGCTCAGAACATTCACGGGAAACTCTTTAGACAGAGACTTGTGAAGCCCCAGCCTCCAGCGACACGAGAATTGGGCGATTTATTTGCACAGCAGGGTTGTTTGTTTTGATGGAGTCAGGTCTTTAGCTTCCTGTTGCCCTTCATAGAACCTTTTGGGCATTTTTGTGCAGTGACTCACTGGCCTTTATCGTAGTGATCAGATCCTACCTCTGGGAGCATGAGCCAATGCAATGATGGAGGCACGTGGCAGCCTGAAAGATAACAATGGGATGGAGATCCGAGCTGGGGAGCCCCTTCTATTGTTAACATCCCCTTTGCATTTGGCTAAGAGTGACTCAGAAACAGGATAGCAGAGTGCGTCATGTATTCTTGTAGCAAATCAAGACTGGCCACAGAGCTTGCTTATACACGACAGATTTATTCATCCTAAGATCCTTTAATGCTCTGCCTGGTATGGCTGAGGTGTGTTTAAGGTACAGTAACTCCTCCCTTAAAGTCGTCCCGGTTAACGTTGTTACAATGCTGATCAGTTAGAGAACATGCTTGTTTAAAGTTGCACAATGCTCCCTTATAATGTTTGGCAACCGCCTGCTTTGTCCACTGCTTGCAGAAAGAGCAGCCTGTTGGAGCGAGCTGGTGGGGGCTTGGAACCAGGGTGGACCGGCAGCCCTCCTATCAGTTCCCCACTCCCCTAAGTTCTCTGTGCAGCAGCCGCCCAGCAGGCTATCAATTGCCGGCAGTTCAGCTGTCCCTCCCCCCACTGCCATGTGCTGCTCCAGCCCTCTGCCTTGGAGCTGCCTCTGGGAGCCTCCTGCTTGCTGTGCGGGGGGGGGGGGGGGGAGGGGGCTAATGTCATTGTGTCTCCCTCCCCCCCTGCTCTTGCACCCCGCTTATCCCATCTCCAGAGAGCAGGGGGACACACGGGAGGGAGCTTGCTGACAGCAGCTGCTGTCTCAACTCACGGATCTACTTAAAACGGCAATGTACTTAGAGTGGGGTCAGTGTACTTAAAGGGGCAATGCACATCTCTCTCTCTTTCACATACGGAGGTGAGAGTCTCTGTCTCTGCCTGCCATGCTGTCTCCCCTCCCTCCATTCGTGCTGCCTTGTAGATTGTGAGGCTACATTAACAAACAATGGGTTAACTCTTTAGGGCTCAGCTGACTGCTAGTTCATCATTTAGCAGTAAGGCATTCCCTGGGAAATAGCCCGCCCTCTTCCACCCTCTGACTTCACCACCTCAACCAAGCTTCACAATCATCATTGCTGTGTACAGTACTACATTGTTTGTTTAAAATTTATTGTGTGTGTGTGTGTATATCAGTATTTTGTATGGTGACATTTTTTTCCCTAGAACCTACCCCCCCCCCATTTACATTAATTGTTATGAGGAAATTGGATTAGCTTAACATCGTTTCACTTAAAGTCGCATTTTTCAGGAACCTAACTACGTTAAGCAAGGAATTACTGTATTTTACACAGTGCCACCTAGTGGCTGAACAGTACAATGCAGTTTAGTATTCCATTACAGCATCTGTACACCAATCTGCCTAGGGATATGCAATGATCTTTTCTCTAAGCTTTACCGGAAATCACTAACAATCCAAAAATCCCAGAGACAGGCTGTCTCCGTCACAGGACTAGACCATTGGTGACAAGGCTCTGCTAAACAGATAAGGGATTGTTGGTTTACTTCAGCATTTTTATCCCCTCCCCCGTCACTCCTATTATTTTCAGAATTGCTCAGCATTCAACATGCTGAACTGCTTTGTAAAGCTGGCTACTCAGCTTGGTGCTACAATGGGAGCTGAGGTCTGGAACAGTAACTCACAGCTGTATTACAAGTTTCTTGCTAGCATGGTGTCAACTTCAGAGCCGGTCTATGCTGGGATAAACGGGATCGTTTTGAACATTTTAACTAATATGTTTTTAAAAACACTGGTATAGAGCAACTTTATAGTTTTAGTACATGGTAGCTGGCAGGTGTGCTGGAACAATTTTTATAGTGGGGTGCTAAAAGCCATTGTGCCAAAATGTAAACACTTTATATAATGGAAACCACATCAAGCCAGGGGGTACAGCAGCACTTCCCTCCCCCCCATTTCCAGCATCTAAGGTAGCTGGTTCGCTTAACTTCATGCTGAGCACATAACATGGGAGGCAGTGTGGGCTAGTGGGTAGAGCACTGGATTGAGACTAAGCAGACCTGGGTTGTATTCCCACTTCTGCCAGTGGCCTGCTACACAACCTTGGACAAGTCACTTCACCTCTCTGTGCCTCCGTTTTCCCCATCTGTAAAATGGGCATAATGATACTGACAAACAGTTTTCCTGTTCTGGGAAAAAAATTGAAACTTGAAAAAACTTTTCCTCTCCCAAATCAATGTGAAAAGTCCATCTCAAATGTTAGCAAACTGGCATTCTCTGACTCCTCTCTCTGCCCCCTCCCTGCCCCAAAAAATCAGTTGAGGTAAATCAAAACATCTTGTTTGGATTTTTGACGTTTATTTGAACACTTTGCAATAATTAGTTTAAATTTCTAAATGGAAAATAATTTTGAATGGAAAAAAACAGATTTTTTTCATGTTGGAAATGTCAGAGCAGGATGTTTTGAGGATTTTAAAACTTTTTTTCCCATTTTTCTTTTGAAATGAGAAATTAGTTAAAAGTAGCCCTTAACCATTTTGACTTCAACAAATTAGCATTTTCCAATGACTTTTTTTAAATTCCCTATCAGCTCTAATACTGACTTCCTTTTGTAAAGGGTTTTGGGATCTACTGATAAGTCGTATAAGAGCTCAGTGGTGTGTTATTATTAAAACACCACTCGACCTGTGCACACTGGGATTGCCATGGTGGCAAATGGGCTGCTAAAACCTTGTCTACACGAGGGCTCCTGCTGGGAGCCCACTGCCAGTGCAGCTGCACCAGGAGCATCTTTCTAAACTCCCCTAACATAGGCATGGCCAAGAGACCAGATACACGCACTGGTGTGCAATCTGAACCGGATTATAGCCCCGGGCAGCCTCTGTGATAAAGGTGACACGGCTCTTGCTGCAGCTGTCTGAGAGTTGCAAATCAAGTGGGCATTTAACACAGTCACGTCAGTGAATTTAGTGCTGGTAAGAACAGAATCATCCCTCCCTTTCCCCAGGCTGCTCCAGCAGTGCGCCTCCTTCCTTGCCCAGGGACACAGTGAGCAGGGCAGTTCAGCATCTATGACCCCCCTGCTGAGCTGCCAGCAACAAGGCCTATCAGTGGCAACAGTGATGTTTGACACAGGCCCAAGAGGCAGGGGAGTGACAGCCGTGCATAGCCTGCCCACTCAGCGAGATGCTGCCGGGGGCGAGCAAGATCTCGCTGTGGAGAGGCTTGTTGGCCTTTTGTCTGAAAGGATGTGAGGTCCGCACTCCTCCCCCGGTGTTGCAGAATGAGTGGCGCATCTGAATGAACCCACAAACTCAAAACAAAACTTCTAGCTGAAGGCGGCTTTTTCCGATCTAGTGCTGAAACCACAGAATTCTGTGTCATTTGCAGCCAAACCTATGAATTCCTGCCTGGAAGATGGACTGTGGGATAGATACGTTAAAACTAGAGAAGGGCCCATATCCATGCACATACCCCAGCCCACCTTGGGAATCTAGGTCTGAGCTTTGACTTGAGTCTAACCCTAGTTTTTATCCCAGGATCTGAAGAATTCTGTCTGGGTCTATTTATTAACTTACTCACCCTTTATGGAAGGGTTTAATTTGTTCCTCTCCAGGGAGACAAATTCTAGCTTCCCAAGAGTCAAACAAGCCCTCTTTTGATAGGGATAACAGACGGTAAATAGGGTGGTTTTCTCTGGGTTATTGGGAGGGGTTAGAAGAACAAAACCCCACCCCGCTTTAAAGAAAGAAGGGGGAAAGAAAGAACTAGTAAAGAGTACGGTTCGCCCCCCATTCATACACATGCTAGGAATGGGTCCTGAGCAGCAGATGGATGACACAGCGACAGGGGCCTAGTGCCAGGAGGTGGGAGGAGAAGGAATGGTGCTCTTACCCCTCCCTTACCAGAGCACCACTCCTCTGGAAAGCATAAGCAAGACATGGCGAGGACTGATCTCGGCTATCAACATTTCCAAGATCACTTAGTTCAGGACCTCAGAACTATGAGCAAACCCATGGGTTGGTGGGTGCCCATGGATCTGTGACTGATCACCGTGTCCTTAAACTCGTTCTAAAGTTCAGCTGCTCCCCTCTTGTTCGGCACTGACAGGCATCACACGCACACTGCAACCTCTGAGTGCTGGGTGTCTATGCCAGACCAGCCCACTCCCTTCACGTCTCAGACCCAGGCTCTGCAGCTCCCCATGCATTTCTTGGGTTTGGTGAAGGATTACAGCCATGCCACCATGTCCATGAGGTGAGGGGAAGAGGAACTCATGAATTTCTGCAGCAAAAACTCGGGCCTCTCCTGTTCCAGCTAAAGGGCAGTCGTATTCGTGGTGTGAGGGCTTTCATCTCTTCTTTCAACCCGCAGCCACCTCTCATGTCTGCGCTCAGAAGTGTGGAATCATAGAATTGAAGGCCAGAAGGGACCCGCTAGATCATGTAGTCTGACCTCCAGCTTGGCACAGGCCAACCACAACACCCAGCGCCCGCACGCTGCACCTAACAACTGAAATGAGACCAATTACAGCCCACAGGAAGCTATAGTATGTGCTACAGGCAGCGAATAGGAGGGTCTGAGGTGCACCAGCACCTCTGGCCTCCTGCAATGCCAGGGAAATGATTTAACAGAGATGGACCCAGAAAATCTTGGCTAGTGATCCACACCCACATGCTACAGAGGCAGGTAATCCTGCCCCCAGGTCACTGCCAATCTAACCTGGGGGGAAATTCCTTCCTGAGGACATATACGGCAGTGATCAGTTAGACCTTGAGCATGTGAGCAAGAACCAGCCAGCCAAGTCCCCTAGAGAGAGAACAGTCAGTGCCACCTCAGAGCCCCTCCCTCCCCCCCCCCCCGCCCCGCTCACCCCAATGTATTTATACAGAGCAATGATATCCCCTCTCAGGCTTCCTTTGGCTAGGCTGAACAACCCAAGCTCTTCCAGTCTCCTCCCATACGACAGGCCCCGCATCCTAGTAGCTCTTCTCTGCACCTGTTCCACTGTAAAATATTTTTTCTTGAACAAGGGTGACCAGAATTGCACGCACTATTCCGGATGAGGTCTTACAATGGCATTAATACTTCCCTATCACTCCTGGAAATGCCTTGTCTCATACAATCCTAGAATCACATCTGCCTTTTTCACAGCCGCATCACATTGGTGGCTTATAGTCGCCCTGTGATCGACCCGCACACCCAGGTCTCTCTCCTCTTCTGTCGGCTCAGCTGATGAGCCCCCTGTTTGCAGCAGAAATTTTTATTAGGCCTTAAGTGTGTGACCTTGCACTTTGTAAATTGAATTTCATCCCATTTCTGTCACTTCAAGGTCATCCAGATCTTCCTGTATAATGTTCTGATTCTCCTCTGTGTTGATTCAGACTTGTACTGATCTGCCTTGCAGGTTGACTTGCCAACCATTGTGCAGGGATCTAGGCATGTGACTTCCACTGGCACAACCTCAGCAGAGTGCTTCCAGAATTCAGCACTGAGGCTTTGGCTTGATAGCGCTGGACTTTCTGCCTCATGCTTCCTTCTGCCTGGTCTAAGTTTGGTTTAATTTCATCAGTAATTAAAGGACAGGCATTTAAGTTGTCAGAGTAGATGAGCCCAGTTCTGTTTGGTGTCACTTTTTATTTGTATTGCAGTAACCTAGGAGCCCCAGTCACAACACAATTGTGCTAGATGAGAGGTGGGCAAAGTACGGCCCACGGGCCACATCCGGCCTGCGGGACCATCTTGCCCAGCCCTTGAGTTCCTGGCCAGGGAGGCTACCCCCGGCCCCTCTCCTGCTGTCCCCCCTCCCCGCAGCCTCAGCTCACTGTGCTGCCAGTGCTCTGGCCCACTGCTCCTGCCAGGCAGTGCGGCAGCATGGCTGGCTCCGGTCGGGCGCCGTGGCTGCGAGCTCCTGCCACTCTGAGCAGCAGGGTAAGGGGTGGGGAGCGGGTGGGGGGTTGGATAAGGGTCCAGGGGGGCAGTCAGGGGACAGGGAGCAGGGGGTGATTGGATGGGTCAGAGGTTCTGGGGGGGCAGTCAGGGGACGGGGAGCAGGGGGATTGGGTAGGGGTGTGGATAGGGGTCGGGGCAGTTGGGGACAGGGAGCGGGGGGGGGGGTTGGATAGGGGGTGGGGTCCCAGGGGGGCCGGGAGGGAGTGGTCAGGGGATGAGGAGCAGAGGGCGGTTGGATAAGGGGTGGGAGTCTGGAGGGGGCTGTCGGCAGGGATGTGTGGATTGGGGTTGGGACAGTCAGGGGACAGGGAGCAGGGGGATTGGATGGGCCGGAGGTTCTGAGGGGGGCAGTCAGGGGGTGAGAAATGGGAGGAGGCGGATAGGGGGTGGGGGCCAGGCTGTTTGGGGAGGCACAGCCTACCCTACCCGGCCCTCCATACAGTTTTGCACCCCGATGTGGCCCTCGGGCCAAAAAGTTTGCCCATCCCTGTGCTAGAGGCTGCATAAACAAAGGACAAAAAGCCCCAAACAGCTTATGATCCCGGGCAGATTTTTGCCTATTGTACTAAATGCTGTTCACAGGTGATGTCACAGCACCCTCCAATTCCCTCGAATGCCTCTCTCCATTTGAGCCAGTCCATCTCTCCCCCAAATTTACCCCTTGTACACCCTGAAACTGCTCTGCTGGTGTTGGGTTGTCTGAGACAGCAGGATAATTTCACTGCAAGGGTAGGACTTGCAGGCAGGGAGGCCGGGAGAGTGGGGCTCTGGCTCAAGGGCTAGTGGTACTGAGAACAAAGTACTGCTTGTGACTCCTGGGTGGGTGACTTGCCGGCCTTGGGAAAAACCTGTTGTATGTTTGTTGTGGAAATTGGAAAATGGTTCTACTACAAGGTTTTGGGGGGAGTACTGCACTGGTGGGTATGAATACACTGTGACCAGAGGCAGGCTTCATATAAGACACTGAGATACTATGTTCTTTTGCATATCCCAGAGAAAGGGGAAACTGAGGCAGGAGCACCTGCCATGCTGCAGCCTGTTGCAAGAGGGTACCCCAGGAGGCGACTGTCCACATGGCTTTTAAGGGGGGCAGAGAATGGTCACAGCCTCCCGTGAAGTGGAGGGCTTTTCACGGGAAACTGGAGAAGGCTGAGAGCACTTCAGGGAGGCTGGAGGAGGACGTAGCAGTGGAGGTCTGAGCTGATCACTGCTGGATGTGAAGTTTGTGGTGTGAATGGAGAGGAATGGATGGACTTTGGAGACGATGATGCCTACAAGCAGGATGTAGGGACAGTATCCAGTTGGGAGAGGAGGAGAGAGTGCACCAAAGTCGCAAACCTTGGAGGGTGCAAGGCAGGGAGGACGATGGCATTGTTGACAGAAATGGAAAGGAAGAGAGGTGGGAGGGTTTGGAGGAAATGAATTCAGCTGTTGGCGCTTTGAGCTAGCACAGGTAGAGGGACTTCCAGGGTGGGGGAGATGTCCAAGACATAGCTGGGGCCTTAGTCCTTCATGCAATCCAGCACCTCCTAAATTCAGCTACCGTATCTAGAGCCCAACTGTCAGCTTCCCAGGCTGAACATGCTCTGTGAAAGTGCATTTCTCCTTATTAGTTTTAAACAGACCTGCTGTTGGCTTCACTAAGCCATCCTGTGATCTCTGCCCCTGGAAACCACACTTGTGATGCATCCTCCAAGCTGCTGGCTTCAACACCGTCCCCAAACTTATTTTGCTTCTCAAACCAGACCTAGTCAACCACTAACCTTGTGTGCTGTCAAGCTGTAGTGTTCTGCGTTCACCTGCGCTAGGCATCTGCCAAACCACATACGTGAGAAGTGGGGAAATGGAGTCCCGCTTCGGCAACATAAAACACAAAAATCATCGTGATCCTTACCCTGGTTTCAAATTGAAATTGTTGAGCGCCAGGCAGATCTTTCTGAACTCAAAGGTGGTTGTAGAAAAGTGGTTTTAATTACCTGAGCCCCATGCGATCAACTCTGGTTATTTGTGTGGCCTAAAGAATTGTTGCTTGGGAGTTCTTGCGGCTTTTGATGGAATTCATCACATTGTTCAAGCAACAGACCAGGATCGCTTTGAGATAGCAGGCAATGTGGACTATTGGATGTTCAGTTTGATTGGACGCTTTGTATGGGACAAGGATGCCATCCCTTCAGGACATTCCATTTCTGGGAAGCACCTTTGGTGTCTTTAATAAGTCATCTTGTCAAAGGGCATCCTCCTTCACCATCCCCCACCATGGGTGACACCAACATGTGCTGGCACCCAGAGATTTATCAGCATATTCTTGGGCCTCTTTCCTGACTCTGAAAGAGCTGATGAAGAGAGCACTCCAGGCAATATCTCCATCCCCATTACTCTTTCCTGAGCAAACTCTTAAGACATGAACCATTCTTGCTACTCCAGTCCCACGTCCTCGGGTGTGTTAACCTCATCCCTTCCTTTTTCCTCTCACCTCTCCTCTATATTTCTGTTGCCGCCTTCTCTTTAGTATCAATCAGGTTCCGTTAGCCAGGACAGATGTACCCTTGCCACACTTTGCATGGGCGAGTTTGGCAAACTACAAAGAATGCATGAGCAGCCTCCAGGCTTTCCAGAAGAAGACTGGAGCAATCTAGTGAGCTGTTTTTCAGAGCCAGGGCAGCAAAGCTGGGGTCCAGGAGTGACTGACTGGGTCACGTGCTAATGCTTGCAGTCTTCCAGGAACTGAGGGGGTGTCTACCCAGCAAAGAAAAGCCCATGGCTGGCCTGTGCCAGCTGACTCAGACTTGCAGGCCTCAGGCTGCAGGGTTGGTTTCATTACAGTGCAGGCTTGGGCTGGTGCCCAGGCTCTAGGACACTGCAGGGTGGGAGGGTCCCAGGGCTTGGGCTCCAGCTATACAGTCCCAGATGGAGCTGTGGTATGAAGGTGTCCTCCACTGGCTGCTGCCCCTCAAACCCCATCTCATGAAGGTGGATACAGGAGCAGAGAGGGGAACCCCTGCATAGAATCATAGAATATCAGGGTTGGAAGGAACCCTCAGGAGGTATCTAGTCCAACCCCCTGCTCAAAGCAGGACCAATCCCCAGACAGATTTTTGCCCCAGATCCCTAAATGGCCCCCTCAAGGATTGAACTCACAATCCTGCGTTTAGCAGGCCAATGCTCAAACCACTGAGCTAAATGCTCAGCGTTAAGTTAGATTTTATGATGTAGACAGCAGCAGAAGCATGCCCCATTCCCTGGATCACCACCCCCAAACCAGGGGACTGGTGCTCCATTATCTTACACCTATGTAACTCTATGATGTTACAGAGGGGGAATTTTTTTTACCTCCCCCCACCGCACTCACCAAATTAGAAGGCCCTATGGGGCCCTATCACACTGGTTAGTGACTGTGGTGACTCACAGCTAGTCTTCCAGATGCTAGTGCGGCCTAGTAAGGTTCAGCTGTATTATGATTCAATTTCCCTCTTCCACAATTATGAAACCTCAGGAAATCTCTTCCCCCCACAAAAGTCACATTGTTTCCTTTAGGCACATTATCTGTCAGTATCCACCTGTTCTATCTTGTCGTAGACTGTAAGCTCTAGTTCTACATTCGTACAGCACTTAACACCATGGGGTGGACGGCAAGAGGCTACTGAAATACAAATTGGCTGAACTGATGTTCGCAAGCACTAATGGCTTTGGTAAAGCACAGAAACCTGATGCTTCCCTCAGCTGCTCTGAGCAGGGCCCTATTTCGCAGTAGCGCTACCAGGTGTGAGACAGAAGGAACTCTTCTGTTTCTCAGTGTGTTTGTGCGGGTGAGGTTTCTCTTGAGGTGTGTGACAAGTTCCAAGCCTCAGAACTTGTTATGAGTAAGCGCTGGGATCTCTGTGTCTGCCTCCAGAGGAGCAGAGTGAAGGAAAGGCTGCACTGAAAGCTCTATAGGAAGGGAGGTAACAAAGGCATCTTTTGTCACCCTCTGCTCCTAGTTTCCAAGCAGTCAGCTGCATGGCCGTGCCTGTGATGGGAAACTGCTCTTCCCTCAGCTTTGAGGAAGCCTGGTCACATGCACTAGCATCTGGAAGACTAGCTGGTGCAACTCCATTGGCTTCCATGACAGCCCTGAATTTGACCCGTATAATGCAACTTGCTGTGTAAGCTGACTTGTGGCTAGATAGCAGAACAGACATAAGCAGCAGGTTTTCCCTACTCAGGCAGTGGGGAAGCTGTGCGAGCAACATGTGTGTTACCGCAGGTGGGATGTGCACAAAACCTCCAGGGTTCTAGTGTGTCATTCTGCTAGCGAAGGCAGCGGGGGGCCTTTTTTGCTTTGTCTGACCCAGCAGCTTGTCTCAGCTAGAAGATATTTCTGGCTTATCTCAGACAGCCATTGATCTAAAAGAAGCTGCATGAGGTAGCTGCTGTGGGCTGGGGATGGCAAACCACCTCATCTGCCATGATAACATCTGAGACAATAACTGTGTTTCTCTGAGGCTGCTGTTTCAGAGGAGACTTTTTTTTTGTTGCAAAAATTGCCAGTTTCTAATGCTTTGTTAACTTTAACCCCCCCCCCCCGCCCCCCAATCTATATTTAGGTTAAGGGAACATTTGGGGCCGATTCCTCAGCTGGTGTAAATCAACATAGCTCCATTGTTAGCAGCGTAGGCAGGCTGAGTTGTACCAGCTGAGCATCTGGCCCAGCATTCCAAGATCCTCCTGCTTGTTTTTACCTGCTACTTTGCTTCTGCAGGGCAAATCTTGCTCCTTCTCCACAGCTTTGGAAGGCTCCAGATGCAGTGGAACCAGTGCAATGGCACTGCAGATGGATGTAGGATTTGAGTCTGAGTCCCCACTATGCTGAGGGGGTGGCTCCCTGCAGAGTGTTGATTGGGTGGGGGAAGCTTGAGCTTGAAAGCTTCTCTTTCACCCCCCAGAAGTTGGTCCAGTAAAAGATGTCACCTCACCCACCTTGGTCCCACGATATTAGAGAGACAAAACGGCTACAACACTGTATCCCACATACATGTAGGCATTCATGGTGCAGCAGGTTTTCATAATACAACTTCACAAATTAAATTGTACAGATATAGCCCTGATTCATTCTAGTGGCTATGGTACGAGCATTTCAGTCGTTTCCCCGGTGATCATCAGCTTGCCCTTTCTCGAGGCTAAATTTCATCTGTCATTATAGTGAATGACTTAGTCAGGAGGCTTTCTGGGCTGGTCTAACCTAGGTACTACAGTTTGGTGACATTGGTAAATGCTGCTACCGCCCAGTCCATCTCTTCCAGATCACTGCACTGAGCTAGCCCAGATCCAGCACTGTCCTCTTCTCTGTTAATCTCTGACAGGATACTACCTCTCAGTTTGTAACTATAATTTTCTTAGTGTACGTTTACCTCTCTGGCTCAGGTCCTCCGAGGTATTTAAACATTTAATGCCCACTGATTTCAATGGGTGTTAGGTGCCTACATACCTTTGAACATCTAGGCCTGTGTGAAAACGACACCTGTTTACTCAACTACTCTGCAGCTCTGTGTAGCACAGACCATCTGTCACATTAAGGACCCAATCTAGGGTCTGGGAGTCCTTCCATTGGCTTTGATGGACACTGGTTCAAGCCCTGAATATTTTTTACTGCCTGTGTTATCACCATTCACTGTGTTGCTTTCTGCAGGGTTAAGAGAGGCTGAGCTGGATTTGATTCCTTTTTTATGAATCCAAGAGATGCAAGTTCAAGCAGTTTAGGTGCCTCAGAGGACATAATGTGCAGGCAACGGGGTGCACAGATAAAGCCCCACTTTGACCTACAAAACCTTTATTCGAGGTTGTGATAACTGAGAAGGAAAGAGCCCCATTAGCTTGTCAGAGCCCAGGTTGAGTTTGCAGTGCTGGCAGTTAGAATGGATACAGATGGTTAAATAGCAAGAAAAAGTGTTTGGCCAAATAGAGCCACTGGGTACTGCAAACCCCCCCCAATGCATATCATTTGACAAAAAAATGCTATTTGTCTATCTTACAGTTTTGTACTGATGCCCTCATTGTAGATCTGATGGCCTCCCACATAAAATTGTCAAAGAGGGGACTTCATGATATCTCTGGCCCATTTCCCTCCAGTGGATCAGGTAAACTTTGAAGAGCATTTAGCCAGCTCTGTTTTCTCTGGAGTTTCTGAGAGGCAGTAAATATGGGACCCCACCCACAATGCCATTTTCAGTCACCGTAACCACCCTTTAATACCCTCTGGGCAGACCCTCTATCCAAAGCAGTTTTAAAATGTCTAATCAGACTTATATAGTCAGGCTCCTTTAGCCATTGTGTATTTGGGCAGTTGTCAGAATTCTAGCAGGTTAGAAAGACGCCTCATCCACTTTGGGAAATCACAGGAATCTGTCCCCGTTGTTAGTCATTTCCAGTGCTTAATGCTCCATTAATGAGCTCCTTATCCTTTCTCAATTATGAGTCATGCTACCTGACATAAGTCACCCACGGTAACTGTCTTTGATGACAAGTGAGATGTGTGAAACCCAGCTACTGGTACTTCAGTCTTTTTGTGCCTTGCAGACTGTGTGGCTGGAGTGCAGGGAGATGAATGCTGTTTACTCCTGCACATTTACTCAATCTAAATTTAATAAATTTTTGCTTATCACGTCTGTTTTTAATCACCTCTCCAGCCCTTCTCTTTCTCATCTCTGGCCGCAGCTGCAAGTGGCGAGACATCGTTTTGCTACTCTGAGCTCTCCCTATCCTCTTTGGTGGTGGGTACCCTGACCCCACTCATTCTCATAACCGGAAAGCCCCATCAGACTGAATAGTGATGACATTCCCAAAATTGATAGTCCCAAAATTCCATAGAAATAGTCTCCTTCTTTATTAAATTCTGTAAGAATTTTGCATAAGGGAGTCCCTTCGGGGCTTATACTGCTGATGTCCTTGTACTTCATGAATAACGTTTGTCTTGATATTTTTGATGGTTTTTTTCCCCCAAAACCTTTCCTTAGTCTTCCTTCTGTCACCTTCCTGTGAGAGGCAGAGTCATTGGGAGTGGCCTGAGCCAGGAGCCACTGAGATAAGCTCTGCTCTGACTTGAGGAAATGCCTCCATCTCTGAGTCAGCTTCCCAAACCTGTGAAATTGGGATGAGTACAGTTGCCTGCCTCCCAGAACTGTTGCGGGGACTATCTAGATAATGCGTGTGTCAAAGGAACAATCCCAAGACCAGTCAGCGCTGAACTTCGTGCTGTCCCGGAGGAAACCAGAAGCATTGTGCAGAACAAAAGTCACTAACCACCACTGATGATGTCAGTTTAATCAACCACACAGACAGACAGGTGGGGTCTCCTCAGCAGCTCCCTGGTGGGTGGCTGCCATCTAGTGATTACCTGAAGTAGGAAAATAAGGGTTGTGTTCTTTTTTTTCTTGTTTTTCTTTTTTGTTTTGTTCCCAGGAAATTTTGAGAAATTGGGAGGAGAAATCATTGTTGGTCGAACAAAATATTCGTTGTGATCTTGAGCATTTTAATGCTTCTCATTTTTTTCATAAATAAGAGGGAAGGGAAATGTATTTAGAATAGTATTGTTTCAAACCTGCTGGCTCTGAAAAAAGTATCCTAAAAAATCTTCTTGCTCTTCACGAGCATAGTATCCAGGAGAGCAGAGTGACCCTGCACAGTGGGCTGGCCCACGGCCTACGCGTTCTTCCAGCCCCATTCTGGGGGATTTAGTGGTACTTCAGACGGGCCCCTCGGCACAGGAGTGAATTTCACACTTTCCACTGTATTTATATTTGCCGTATCTGCTCTCCCCTCTTCTCCCCTCAATCTCAGGAAATATCTTGTACAATTTGTCACAGGATGGTCCCCTGAAAGTCTTTTCCAGCCTTAGTAACTGACCACTACAACCCAGGTGTTCTTACACCACTGTGCTTTCTGACATCCCTTCAGCAAGCCACAGCCTGGAGTGCCAATCAAGAGATGCCCCCACTTGCTTTTCAGGAAGGTGACAGAATTAGCAGTCACCAGTCCTGCTACTCCTGCCTCAGGCTCACTCCTCTCCTCTCTAGCACTTCCTGTCTGCTTATGTAATCCCAGCCGTGCCTGCTGGGGTTATTTCCACGCAATTAGCACCTCTGCCATACCTCTGCGGAGCTAATTGGTGCCCTCTGCCACCTCCCTGACTTTCAGTCAGGTCGGAAGTGGTGTATACTGGTGGGGGTTGGAATGATAGGGTAACACAGCTCCCAAAGGGATCTCTGTCCCATAGGAACCTTTTGACTAATCTGCCCTCCCTTCTGGAATGTTTAGCTAGTTGAGGGGTTCTCAGACTTCATTGCACCATGACCCCCTTGTGGCAACAAAAATTACTCCATGACCCCAGGCCCAGGGACCAAAGCCTGAGCCTGTCTGAGCCCCGCTGCCCTGGGTTGGAGGGGGGGGGGCAAAGCCCAGCCCCTATTGCCCCAAAGCGGAAGTCCAAGGGCGTCAGCCCCAGGCAGGAGGCCGGTAACCTGAGCCCCGCTGCCCAGGGCAGAGCACTCGGGATTCAGCTTTGACCCTGGGAAGTGAGGCATGAGCTTTGGCTTCAGCCCCGGGCCGCAGCAAGTCTAAGCCAGCCCTGACAACCACATTAAAACAGGGTTACAGCAACCCACTTTGGGGTCTCGACCCACAGCTTGAGAACCACTGACATCTGAATGAGCAGCACACACACATGCTCCAAGGCGAGGATGAGGTCAGAGCTTCACCCTAGGAGGAGGGGTGTGATGTAGTGGTGAGATACAACACCCAGAGACAGCCTCTTCTCCCTGCACCTTCCTTCACAACCACCTAGTCCCTGCTTTCCCTCCCCAAGAAAGGGCTGCTGTTGTATAGGGAGCTTTGTCCGGCATGCCTGTCCGGGGCTGACCCTTTATATTGGTCAGCACAAAGTCACTAGACAGGAGCACCGCCAGCTTTTTTGGCGCTCTAGGCAGTGGAAGGTCCCGCCCCCAAAATACCGACGACGACCGGGGCGGCCGAAGATCCGGCCGCTGTGGTCGTCACCCCCCAGATGTTAGTGCCCTAGGCTTTGACTCTCTACAGCAGGGGTCAGCTGCCTTTCAGGAGTGGTGTGCCAAGTCTTCATTTATTCACTCTGATTTAAGGTTTCACGTGCCAGTAATAAGAACATAAGAACAGCCATACAGGATCAGACCAAAAGTCCATCGAGCCCAGTATCTGTCTACCGACAGTGGCCAATGCCAGGTGCCCCAGAGGGAGTGAACCTAATAGGCAATGATCAAGTGATCTCTCTCCTGCCATCCATCTCCATCCTCTGACAAACAGAGGCTAGGGACACCATTCCTTACCCATCCTGGCTAATAGCCATTTATGGACTTAACCACCATGAATTTATCCAGTTCTCTTTTAAACGCTGTTATAGTCCTAGCCTTCACAACCTCCTCAGGCAAGGAGTTCCACAAGTTGACTGTGTGCTGCGTGAAGAAGAACTTCCTTTTATTTGTTTTAAACCTGCTGCCTATTAATTTCATTAGGTGACCCCTAGTTCTTGTATTATGGGAATAAGAAAATAACTTTTCCTTATTCACTTTCTCCACATCACTCATGATTTTATATACCTCTATCATATCCCCCCCAGTCTCCTCTTTTCCAAGTGTGTTTGTGGGGAGTGGGAGGCTGAAGACATATTGGTGAGCGGCTAGCAGAATGGCTAGCGGAGAGAAGTGACCAGCAGGATGGCTGGTGGAGAGGAGCGGCTAGAAGGACGCCTAGCAGAGAGGAGCGGCCAGCTGGGTGGCTGCTGGAGAGGCGCAGCTGGCGGTGAAGACTGCAGCAGAACCCCATGGAGAGGTGTGGTAAGCAGCCGTCGACCCGAGCAGCACCCCCATATATCCCCGCTTCCACCCAGGCTGGGAGGTAAACTCTGCAGATGAATTTCTGAACTCTGGGGGCTGCAGTGAGCAAGTGGGGTGGGTTGAGTGTTGGGTTGCTGGACTTAAGACCCTGAGGGGAAAAGGATACTGTAAAACTTACTTGGGGATGGGTCTTTTGCTCATGGTTTGTGTTATGAATCCTGTTTGTGGTGTTTCCCCACATAATGCTGCGTTGTTTCCCTCCTTTATTAAAAGGCTTTTGCTACACTCAGACTCTGTGCTTGCAAGAGGGGAAGTATTGCCTCTTAGAGGTGCCCAGGGGGGTGGTGTGTAATTGTCCCAGGTCACTGGGTGGGGCTTGAGCCAGTTTTGCATTATGTTATTGAAAAGGAACCCCTAGATACTGAACCCGGCCCTTGTTGCTACCAACTCTGACAGGCAGAAGGGTTACATAAGCATGAGAGGCGCCATGATAGCAGTTTGCGGGGGAGAGGAAGTGAAGAAGAGGGGGAGAAAAAAGTCATGAAAATGTTTCCTTTATATTGTGACGTTTGACATTCATCTGACTCTAGAATATTTGTTTTTCAGGAAAAATGTGAATTTTTCCTTTTAATTTTGAAATTTCAAAGGTCAAAATCTCATTGGAATTTCAAAATTCCCCAATTTTTTTAATCAGCTCAAATAAAGCTTTATGAGATGAAGACTGGGATAGAAAAGGACAGGTGAATTGTATCAAGAAGGTAGGTAAGGTGAGTAGAAGCGCCCGTTCTCATAGCACAAGAACATGAAGACAATCGATGAAAATGAAAGCCAGCACACTTCAAACTAATGCTCCCATTCAGTACTACCAAAAATGGCTGTCTCAGACTGCATGATTGGTCCCTGGAACTCGCTGCCACAGGTTATCATCGAGGCCAAGTGCAGAGCAGGGTTTATGGGTAATGAGGACATCCAGACTTAGAAGGATAAAGTTCAAAAGCAAGAGAGATAACCACCCTCTGCTTCAAAGCATAAACCAACCTCTGACTGAAGGGGTTGGAAAGAAATTTCCTCCTCTTGGTGGGTTATTCCATAATTGCCCACTTCTGGGTTTCTTACACCTGGATCTCAAGCAGCTAGCGCTGGCTACTGGTGGAGAGAGGATGCAGGCCTAGATGGTCCTCTCCAGAATGACTGTTCCTATGTTCCTACCACCCATTATGGTTCCCGTTCTTACTTCTGGGACAATGGCACATTCTAACCAGGGATCTTTGGGAACCAAGGAATCTGAAAGTCAGATTTCATATTCATTAACAAGAAGCCACCTTCTAATGAAGCGATGACTAACTCCCCACCGTACATACTACAGAGGATGGTCATGTGACCCCTACTTGGCCAGGGTCTGGCTTTAGACAGACCCAGTCTCTCGGCCATTTTCAGAGATGCAGGGAAGTTAATGGAATCGCTATGACACAACGTGATTCTCATCTTCATCATGGGCAGGACAAGATCAGAAATGAGGATATCCAAAGCTGAACGCAGCAGCCACCTGCATCAGCACTAGATCAGTTTTGGCGGCTTTCTTGGTATGGA
This sequence comes from Mauremys mutica, assembly GCF_020497125.1. NCBI lineage: Eukaryota > Metazoa > Chordata > Testudines > Geoemydidae > Mauremys > Mauremys mutica. The sequence continues at coordinate 9,078,553 of NC_059085.1, forward strand.
CATATTGTTAGAATGGAGAACAATGGATCTCGAAGCCACCAAGGAATCCACTGCACGGCAGTGATGGGATGGGTGCTGAAAGCCCTGGTGTGATAAGATGAACTGATTATCCAGCCAGACCACCTTAAGGACATAGGCAGCGACCGATCCTGGCTGGCTCTCAATAGGCAAGGAGGTCACATCCTTTTGGGACTTGCTATGAGGAACAGAGTGAATGTTACTGGTGTCTGTAGCAGGTGAACTCCTGGTTTCCCCTGCTCTGAATCTAAAGCAGAAAACAAATGAGTGTTACTGTCAATAGTAGTCTTGAACCCAACTGCATTTCAGTGTCTCTGTAACATACCAGAAACACCCACCGCTTGCATTGAGAATGAAGCCAGCCTGGTTACAATGTAATGTCCGTGACAAGGTGATAGAACTCCACCCCAATATGAGAGGTGATAGACCCCCTGTCCCTGGCAGCCAGCAGAGCCTCCAGGTGCTGCACAAGTGAATGAGTCACCATGTAGCAGTGGCAAAATGTTTGTTTGTGCAGCCGTCATTGGAGTAGCCTTAACACCCCTAATTTTTTTTCCCAATGCTGGGCTCCCACAGTCCAGCCTTGTCTCTGTGCTGGGCCATGAGCTGCTGCCTGCTTCTGAGGTGCAGAAAACGGGCTTTCCATTCCTTTGCCCTTTTGCTCATACACTAGGCTGTGACTGAGCTCCTGCAGGTGAAGTGAGATGCCCCCTGCTGGCTAAAGATAGCTGGCTCTTTGGACATGCCCTCTAGGAGAAGCTTCTGAAACAGATCTGGAGCCTAGAGGGGTTAAAACATTACTTAACCCCTGGGCTTGTTCACCAGCTACCACTGAAAGGGAACAAAGTCAGTAAGACCCTGTAGGAAAAACCGAGATATAGACACATGCAGGAATAATGTACAGCAGGGCTGGGGCTCAGAGGCAGAGACGAGGGATGCTCAGCGGCTCAGGCACTAGCTTAGGACTTAAGAGACCTGGCTTCAGTTCCTTGCTTTGCCACAGATTCCCTTAGGCAAGTCACTTAGCTTCTAGGTGCCGCGGTTCCCCCCGCAGACAGGGGGGCTAACTGCCCTGCTCGATCTCTCGGGGGTGTTGAGGATAGAGGCGGCAGACTGGGAGGTAATGGGTGCTATATAAGTACTTATGGTAGGTGGATAGCTGCTTTCCACTGCACCTCCTAAATGCCTGCTGGATTCTAAAATAAACTCCCTTGTCAGTTGGTCTCCGTGTGGAGAGTCTTGTGTCTGCTGCTGTTGGGGGAGGAGGGGGCAGGAAGCATGTTACGTTCTCCCAGCAGCCCAACCAGTGTCTGTTTGTCTCCACTGGGACTGAGTTGCATAGTCATGCTGAGAGAGCCGTGTCTCCAGCACTCGGCATTTCCCTTTTACGTGATGGGTCCATTGTGATCAGAGTGTGAGGAAGCCCCTTGGGTAGCTTTAGCCTCTTCCAAGCGGTACTTTGAAGATCAGGATTGAAGCCTTGAACGTCGCTTGGAACCTTGGAGCAATTTTCTCCCTGAAGCTCTGTGCTGGCCTCCCTCCTGCACCTTCCTAGTAGAGAGTTTGTTTGCGGCTGAGTATGTATAATGCTATATAGGTCCACTAAAGCCAGACCTTAGTGGAGCTCCCTGGTGCGGGGAGGAGGCACACTCGGTTGGAATAAACCCAGTTTAGAACCGGTGGAGCCTCAGATTATTAATGCAGCAAAGTCATCATTTGTATCAGAGGCCTTACTGCAAATCTAGGGAGAAATCGCGGCAGATGGCATGGCATAATTTGGATTTGAACATTGATGTTCTTTAAATCATCCATAGACAGGTTGAGAATCCCTATATGATCCAGTATTTATACTGGATGGGGGATGCACTGCGCTGTTAGGTGTAAGAAGTATGAACTGTTTAATATGTTCAATTAGTTGTTTAATAAGGTGTTTATGAAGTAATGTTAAGTAAATCACTGGCTTTAAAATAATATCCAATATGGAGTATATGAGCTATTGACCCCTGGACTCCATCTCTGAGAAGAGACTTGTTTACCATTAAGACACAGGCTCAAACCAGTCAAAACCAGTTTTTCCCGCCAAAACCAGCCTTCAGCGTTCCATCTCCTCCTCGCCACAAAAGTGATATAAGGACGTGTTCAGTGCCTGCGCAGGGCTGTCCACCCCAGCAACAGCCCGTACACGGTCGGGTCTTCACAGTGCTGCCGAGCCGGAGAGTGAAGAATCCCCTCGGTCCCGCTGTGAGACTGAGGAAAAGGAGGCCTGTCACCACCATTCCTGCCATCCTGTATTCCTGGTGTCCATCATCCCAGAGGGCCTCCCTGCCAGCGACATAAGAACATAAGAATGGCTGTACCAGGTCAGACCAAAGGTCCATCTAGCCCAGTATCTGTCTACCGACAGTGGCCAATGCCAGGTGCCCCAGATGGAGTGAACCTAACAGGCAATGATCAAGTGATCTCTCTCCTGCCGTCCAGCTCCATCCTCTGACGAACAGAGGCTAGGGACACCATTCTTTACCCATCCTGGCTAATAGCCATTTATGGACTTAGCCACCATAAATTTATCCAGTTCCCTTTTAAACATTGTTATAGTCCTAGCCTTCACAACCTCCTCAGGTAAGGAGTTCCACAAGTTGACTGTGCGCTGAGTGAAGAAGCACTTCCTTTTATTTGTTTTAAACCTGCTGCCTATTAATTTCATTTGGTGACCCCTAGTTCTTGTATTATGGGAATAAGTAAATAACTTTTCCTTATCCACTTTCTCAACATCACTCATGATTTTATATACCTCTATCATATCCCCCCTTAGTCTTCTCTTTTCCAAGCTGAAGAGTCCTAGCCTCTTTAATCTTTCCTCGTATGGGACCCTCTCCAAGCCCCTAATCATTTTAGTTGCCCTTTTCTGAACCTTTTCTAGTGCTAGAATATCTTTTTTGAGGTGAGGAGACCACATCTGTACACAGTATTCGAGATGTGGGCGTACCATGAATTTATATAAGGGCAATAATATATTCTCAGTCTTATTCTCTGTCCCCTTTTTAATGATTCCTAACATCCTGTTTGCTTTTTTGACCGCCTCTGCACACTGCGTGGACATCTTCAGAGAACTATCCACAATGACTCCTGTGGGATAAGTAATGAGAAACACTGAGGTTGTTTTGCTTCTGAGATAAATTAATTATGCTGGATCTGCGTGTAAAGACCTGGCTCTGGGTTTGTTTTCATTAGTTAATTAACTGTAATTAGGAGAAGGAGCTAGACAGGTGTGTCGGATGTTAATTATCCCAACTAGTTACAGTTGTTTCTGTTACCTTAATTAACCAATTGATCATTACCTGATTGCTGAATGAAACTATGTATAAAAGCATGCTGGGATAGAATAAAGGAGAGCTCTGCTTGTGATCAAACTGGTTGGTCAGACTTTGTTCCTGCTCCTGTGATCCAACAAATGGTGACCCCGATGTGATGATTGAAGATAGTGTTGGTGGCCTGAGTTGATAAAAAGAAAAAGAGGGACGCGCCTGAAGTTTCAGCGTCGGACGTCCGAGAGAAAAAAAAAAAAAAAAAGCCGCAGGACGTCCGAAAAAGAAAAGCGCGCCTGAGTGTCAAGCGGCGGCTGCAGGGCGTCCAAAGAAGAAGGACGCATCTGAACAGAGTTGTACGGCTGGGAACCATAAAGCGTCCAAACGGAGAGAAGCACCTGAAGCCCAGTGCCGAGCGGTAAGCTGCAGGGCGTTTTAAAAAAAAAAAAAAAAAAAAAAAAAAAAAAGGGCACACCTGAATCTAAAGGTGAGCACTAAAAATGGGAGCCGCTGCGTCTGCAGAGGAGAAAATGGTGCATGAAATTCTGACACGCATCACGGAGCGACGGGGAGAAAAGTTCCCCTCTGATGCATTATCCCGCTTACTACAGTGGGGACGTTCAAGGGGACTTTCTGTTTCACCCAATACAATATTTGATAAAACTGTGTGGGAGCGGATGGGCTGTGAACTTTGGAAATCAGTGGCTCAGGGTGACAAGGAAGCCTTCTCCCTGAGTCCAATATGGAAGAAGACAACAGAGATAGTGGAAGCCTTTGCAGCCGAGGCAGGAGTACAGGCGGCTCTCTCAGACCTTTGTCACCCAACGCCCGGAATACCCTCCGTTTTGCCGGTTGGAGCCAGGGATTTTTTTGGTGGTGAGGACACAGTAATACCCTTGGCTTCCGACCCCTTCCCTATGGACGATGTTGCCTCTGCTACGATGCCATTACCCTCCAACGTAGCTATTGGCCCTGATATAATTGATCCTGCTTCGGTCCCGCTACCGCCCGATACACCCGAGCCTATGGAGACAACTTTGCCATATGCACCCCTTTCAAAGCCGTGCCGTATCCACGGGACCTGGGGCTGTCATGAATGCGGGGAAGCAGAGGAGGCTCGGGTGAAACATATGCCATCACAGCCATGTTCTGATTTTACTCAGTTTACCCGGTCTGATGCTCTTTATGAGGAACTGCAGCGCCAGGGTCGACAACTGCAGGCCATTTTTAACAAATTGGATCAAAAACAAGGTTTTCCAGCTGGATCATCACGGTCAAGTCTTCACGAGTGTTTTCGTCCGACTTGCCCTTCTGCCCCACCTGACCCCGGGGACCCTCCGGACCCAGTACAGCGTTGGCATGGGGTCATAAAGGAAGCCATCCTTGAAGGACTGACACCTGAGGCCTTTCCAGTAATTACGCCAGACCCTCAACATCCTAATCACCGACAATGGGCCCCTTTGGATTGGAAATTGATCCGTGAGGCACAGAAATCAATTATGGCTTATGGACTAGATAATCTATATGTACAGTCTCTTATTGAACAGGTATTTACGGGCCAGGCGATGTGTCCATATGATGCAATTAAACTAGCTGATCTACTTCTTACACCCACGCAAAAACTGTTGTGGAAAGATGATTGGGCCAAAAGAATCGACTTGGCCCTTGTCCACAATCTGGATCTACCGGACGGTGATCCCCGGCACGTGGCCACTACTGAGATGCTTTTGGGAGCCGGTCGTTTTGCTGACCCACATCTGCAAGCCCGTCTGGACCCCCGAATCCTGCAGCAATCACAGGAACTAGCTTTGGCTGCCTTTAAGGCGGTGCCCCAGATGGGGAAGCCGAACCCGCCCTACGCTAAAATTACTCAAGGCCTATCAGAACCATATTCCACCTTTTTGGATCGTCTCCGAGAAGCTATTGATAGATCCCCTAATCTGACGCCAGAAGCCAGGACTGCAGTTGGCCTTGATCTCGCCACCCAGAATGCGAATCCCACTTGCCGCCGTATCTTAGCTACTTTGCCCAAAACTGCGTCCCTAATGGAAATGATTGAAGCATGTAATAAGGCCACTATGTTTGAGGAGACGGATAAGGCAGCAATTCATGCTGAGGCACAGGCCTCTGCACTAGCCGTGACGTTACGACCTCTGCTCGGGCGACGATGGGGGGCTAAAAGATCGACCCGGCCGGCTGGCCCTTGTTTTAGCTGTGGAAAACCCGGGCACCTCTGGCGGGATTGCCCAATGCAAAATGGGCAGCGAACCTCTGATATGTCATCTAGAGCTGCAACGGGCGCTTGTACACGACGTAATAGGTTTGGGCAGCGAACCTCTGATATGTCTCCTAACTCTGCAACTGGTGCTTGTGCACGATGTAATAAGTTCGGACATCATGCCAATGATTGCTGGGCGCGTTACAAGAAAGATGGAACACCGCTGCCGGGAAACGGATCACGGAGCGCCCCTCGGAGGAGCGCGACGATACAAGTACCTCCACCTACCAACCCGGCTGCCTGGAACACCTCACCGGAGCAACCCGTGGCAGTGCCGGAGTGGACCTGGCCACAGCATCAGATGTAGTTCTAGAGACGGATAAAGTTCAAGTTCTTCCTTCTAACACTGATGGCCCATTAGGATTTGGACTAAGTGCTCTTTTGATTGGCCGTTCATCTACATCAAAACAGGGTATTTTTGTTTTACCTGGCCTTATTGACGCTGATTATACCGGGAACATTGGGATAATGGTACGCGCCCTCTGCCCCCCTGTAACTATAATTGCTGGTACGCGCATTGCTCAACTAATACCCTTCAAGGGATGTGTACCCCGATCGACCCCGATTGATCGTGGGTCCCGAGGATTTGGATCCACTAGCCCTCCCCAAATTGCTTTTGTTATGGACATTACTTCGCGCAAGCCCACCCGTACTGTTCGGCTTCAAGGATCCGATGGGCGGCAGATTATTCATGACGCCTTGCTGGATACAGGGGCCGATGTGACTATAGTCCCCGCTCGGTTTTGGCCGGAATCTTGGCCCTTGCGGGATGCCGCCACACCGGTGACCGGCATTGGTGGGACTCAATTGACTCGCATTAGTGTAAATTTTATTACCATTTCTGATGTGGAAGATCCGGCCACAAGCGCAAAAGTTCGCCCCTATGTAATGCCGGCTCCGATATGGCTTTTAGGTCGGGACTGTTTAAGTCAGTGGGGCATTGTGTTGCAAAATTCACCTTTTGCTTAGCGGCCACTGAGGGGCGACCGATCCTACAGCTGGAATGGACAACCACCACGCCGGTCTGGGTCGCTCAGTGGCCGCTGCCTAAAGATAAGCTCGCCCGGGTGCATGAACTTGTGCAGGAACAATTGGCTATGGGCCACCTTGAACCTTCTGTTAGCCCTTGGAATACCCCTATTTTTACCATTCCCAAAAAGTCTGGGCATTGGCGTTTGTTACAAGATCTACGCGCTGTCAATGCTGTTATGAAGGATATGGGTGCCCTCCAGCCTGGGCTGCCCACACCTACTATGCTTCCGCATGGATGGCCTCTGCTTGTTGTTGATTTAAAGGACTGCTTTTTTACCATTGCCTTGCATCCCGCGGACCGCGAGAAATTTGCCTTTTCTGTGCCTTCTATAAATAAGGCTGCACCTGCCCGGCGGTATCAATGGACTGTTCTACCACAAGGTATGAAAAATTCTCCTACCATTTGTCAATCTTATGTTGCTTGGGCTATAGCACCCCTGCGATTGGTGCACCCTGATTGGATTATTTATCATTATATGGATGATCTTTTGTTTACTGGCGCCCATTTTGCTGTGGATGCGGCGATTGCTGAAATTGACTCAGTTTTGCGAAAGGCTGGGCTGGTAATTGCTCCAGAAAAACTTCAGCGGCAAGCCCCATATCGGTATCTTGGTATGGAAATTACGGATTCAATTGTACGCCCGCAGAATTTGACCTTTCGGATGGACATTCATAATTTACATGACGTTCAGCGCTTGGTGGGCGATTTGCAGTGGGTTCGCGGTCTTTGTGGTATAACTAATGAGGATCTTGCACCCTTGGTTCAACTGCTTCAAGGTGGACGTGCTCCGGATGAACCTCGCTCTCTGCAGAATCAGCACCAGGTTGCCTTACGAAATATTGCAGATAAACTTGCAACACGTTATTCGGGGCGTATTTATCCGGACTTGCCCATTTTTTTGGCAATTTTTTCCAAAGATGCCTCTTTGGAAGCTTTACTTTTTCAATGGCATGAGGCCCTTTCCGATCCACTGGTGGGCATTGAATGGCTTTTTCCACCTTCGCACTATACCACAACTGTGACTACGCGGCTTGATGCGATTGCTCACCTCATTTCTATGGCCCGATGCCGTTTGCTGGCCATTGCAGGTATTGACCCTCATACCATTTATTTGCCCTTTGATGATGTTACTGTGACTCAGTTGCTTGCTACTCACCTTTCTTTTGTACTTGCCACCATGGATTACGCCGGTTACTTTAGTAGCCATTTTCCCTCACACCGAATTTTTGCTACCACGCTTCCTCTGGAAAAAGCCCTAATGTTGCGATCTAGTCCAGTTGCTGGTCTCACCGTTTTCACCGATGCCAGCGGCAGTGCCCAGCGTGCAGGACTTCTTTGGTTTATTGACGGCCATTGGCATCACGAGTTTGTTCTTGCTGAAGGCTCCCTGCAGGTTCTAGAGCTTCGTGCTATTGTTCGCACTTTTGAAAAATGGCCCGATACCCCTTTGAATATTGTCAGTGACTCTCTGTATGCTGTAGGTGTGCTTCAGCGTTTAGAACGCTCCCTGTTGGGCCGTGTTACGAATTCTGTTTTATGGACTGCTCTTCTTCAGTTATGGCATCTCTTAAATGCTCGACGGTGCCCTTATTTTGTTATGCATATTAGGAGCCACTCTGGATTACAAGATGGTCTTGCCGAGGGCAATGCGCTGATTGATCAGTTAGTTGGCGTTGCCCATGTTCCGAATTCATTTGCCCAGGCACGGATTTCCCATGAATTTTTTCATCAGTCTGCCCGTGCTTTAGCACGTCAGTTTGCGATTTCTATTACTGACGCTCGTGCTATCGTGGCCTCCTGCCCTGATTGTCAACAGCATGTATTGCCCCTTGTATCTGGTGTTAATCCCCGTGGCCTATTGTCACTTCAAGTTTGGCAGTCTGATGTTACCACGTTTGCTGAGTTCGGCACCTTGCGCAATATTCATGTTACTATTGATACCTTTTCTGGCTTTACTTGGGCGACAGCTATGGCCTCTACTAGCTCTCGTGATGTGATTAAGCATTGGCAAGCATGCTTTGCCGTGATGGGGGTTCCTGCCCTCATTAAGACTGATAATGGCGGGGGTTATATTTCTCATCGCACTGCCCAGTTTCTTTCCCACTGGGGTGTGCAGCATTCTACGGGTGTACCTGGCAATTCTACTGGGCAAGCTATTATTGAGCGTGCTCACGCCTCTTTGAAGGCGCTCCTCTTAAGACAAAAAGGGGGGATTCGTAGTGAACGGGCAGACGCTTTGGACAAGACGCCTGCCGCTCGCTTACTGAAAGCTCTTTATGTACTTAACTGGTTACATGTTGGTAAAAACAACCAGGTGCCCCCTGCAATTAAACATATCAGCGGGATGACTGGGGAAGAGCAGGGTATGGCCCCCCGACCCTTGGTCAAGTGGTTTGACTATCAGCAGCAAATATGGAAAGGACCAGTTGACTTGCTAACATGGGGCAGGGGTTATGCGTGTGTTGCCACTGATGCAGGTCCCAGGTGGATACCAGCGAAGTGGGTCCGGCCTTGGCTGCGTCCTCCGGAGCGACGGCAGGCAGATGCGGAGGAGCCTCACGAGACGCGCTCAGACGTCGCGGAACCAGAGCCCCCGGAGGAGAGCTGTTTGTTAGCTTTGCCAGGACTTTTTCAGTCTGATCCTCCGTGAATCAGTTACTCGCTTGGAATGATATTTGTGTCTGAAAGAAAATTTGTGTGGCTATATAGGTATTTAGTGTACCATGATGTTTTGTGTTCTCTGTTATGTTTTGTGTTGTCTGTTTTCTGGCCAGAATCGTTGTCGTGTTGTCATGTGGTTTGATGTGTCTTTCTTGAAGACCCCCCACCCTCAGTGTCAGCTTGATCACCTGACAGCTGAGGGATACAATCCAAAAAAAAAAAAAAAAAAAAAAAAAAAAGGGGGGGGGGGGGGTTTTGCAGAATTTTTCTCATCTTCTGTTTATTGTGTCTTTGTTTTGTTCGTTTGATGTTTTTTGGAATTATGCCAAGGATTGTATGGTCATACAGGTTGATTTTATTAATCCTTATTTTTTTTTGTGTGTGATAGGTTATAGCGTTATGTTATTATGAGTTGGGAATGTTTCCTCTCTCTTTTTTCTTTTGATTTTGAATAAAGGGGGGAGATGTGGGATAAGTAATGAGAAACACTGAGGTTGTTTTGCTTCTGAGATAAATTAATTATGCTGGATCTGCGTGTAAAGACCTGGCTCTGGGTTTGTTTTCATTAGTTAATTAACTGTAATTAGGAGAAGGAGCTAGACAGGTGTGTCGGATGTTAATTATCCCAACTAGTTACAGTTGTTTCTGTTACCTTAATTAACCAATTGATCATTACCTGATTGCTGAATGAAACTATGTATAAAAGCATGCTGGGATAGAATAAAGGAGAGCTCTGCTTGTGATCAAACTGGTTGGTCAGACTTTGTTCCTGCTCCTGTGATCCAACAGACTCCAAGATCTTTTTCCTTACTCGTTGTAGCTAAATTAGCCCCTATCATATTGTATGTATAGTTGGGGTTATTTTTTCCAATGTGCATTACTTTACATTTATCCACATTAAATTTCATTTGCCATTTTGTTGCCCAATCACTTAGTTTTGTGAGATCTTTTTGAAGTTCTTCACAATCTGCTTTGGTCTTAACTATCTTGAGCAGTTTAGTATCATCTGCAAACTTTGCCACCTCACTGTTTACCCCTTTCTCCAGATCATTTATGAATAAATTGAATAGGATTGGTCCTAGGACTGACCCTTGGGGAACACCACTAGTTACCCCTCTCCATTCTGAGAATTTACCATTTATTCCTACCTTTTGTTCCCTGTCTTTTAACCAGTTCTCAATCCATGAAAGGACCTTCCCTTTTATCCCATGACAGCTTAATTTACGTAAGAGCCTTTGGTGAGGGACAAAATCCAACCATCGTCTGGACTCCCCAGTGCTCCTCCTCAAAGGCTCTAAATCGGCTGGAGAGTGGAAGGTCCTGGGCATCATGCCAGTACATGGGATCCACTGCACCTGAACAGTAGGAAAAGGTTTCTGTGTTGGGGCATCATTTATTGTTTTCCAGTTTCCAAGAGAGGGTTTATGGGCCTGAGCTTGAAGCTCCCAAAGCCAGTCACTGTTTCATTGTATTCATTAAGTTTGCATTTTCTCCTATTCCTCCCAGTTTTCTGTACCTTTACCCCGAATACACTTACCTTTGTTTGTGCCAAACCACCTTGTCTCCTCTTTATTTTATTTACAGCACACAAGGAGGGAGGCTAAATCCACTGGTGATAGATACAGGAGGGAGTCGAGTTTGTATCTTCTGAGAAAAGGGGCTTTCCTTTCCTATTTCTCCCCTATCATTTCTAAAGTTTTCCTTTGAAGCGTTGCCTTATTCCCCTTGAGGTAACAGCGCTCACCAAGCGTCTCCCGTCTGTTGAGTGTCTAGCTATATCAGCGATGTGATCTGAGTGCCCCAGGACCAGTTTTACCTCTGCTCGGGCCATGTGTTGGGTGGGTGGGGGATATTTGTGCAGCTGAAATATAGGGGTGGAACTGTAACAAACTCCTGCTTACAGCCAAGGGACGCTGCAGCTGCACAGACCTGGCCATGCCCTGCTGTGCCCTGCCGAGAGCCCTTCATCGCTCACCGACCCCTGGGGCAAAAGGAATTTCCCACATTCAGCCCTGGCTTCCCCCACATTGCTGCACTAGAGGGCACCAGTGTCACACTGCGAGGCCCATGTTCCTCTGGTGCAAGAAGGGAAGTCACCCTCTTCCGATATTTAATCATGGACTTTCCCACACTGCTTCTTCAGCTGTGGCCTCTGCCCTAATCAGATGGGCTCCCCCACTCCCTGCCAAGACCAAAGGGAAATGCTCTCAGGCCATGGGAGAGGATACAGGTGAAACTGGCTGACTGCCTCCAGGGAGAGTTATGGGCTAAGGGGCCCACATGAAAAGGAGGTGGTATTAGAGCAGAAATCCTCAGTCAGTAAGCAGTTGGAATGGGAGTCTCAAACCCCTATGTGACGCCAGAGCACAAGTCCTGCTGACTTTCTGTTATAGCCCAGCAGCGTCCCTGCCCTGTGTGAAATAAGGCCATACACAGCCATCCCAGCTTGCTGTAAATCTAGAGTTGCTCTCGCAATTCTAGTGACTGTGCCGTCATATCTGGTATCTTGCTTAAAGCCTCAGCTCCTGGAGTCATGTGTTTTATGGGGATCTTGGCTTTCTTTTTTTTTTTTTTAAAGTTTTTCTCACCCTTGTGGCTGCAGAGGAAGAAATCTTGAAGACATGGTCTGAGTGTAACCTAAGGGCCCAGAAACTGGAGGGCAAATAAATAAATAAATAAATAAACCCACACTATTGTGACTTTTCTAATCTTGTGATTTTTAAGCGCAAGCCCATGACTGGGGTGGGGCTGAAGAGGGGGCTGACTCATGACCTGAATGCATAGAGTTGGCAATATTGTAGCTCTGTCCTGAGCGCTAGCCTCATGTGGCTGCTTCTGTCTCCCTGTCTCTGGGCATGGCAGGTCCCCAGTGTTTCCTGGGGAGAAGTGTCTCTCTTCCTGCACTTGGTCCCAGAGTCTCTGGGACTCTGTACAGATCTGGGGGGAAGGGCGATCCAGGTGATTTTGCAGTTTGGGTCTAGCCCTCTGGCACAAGGTAGACCCAAGGGGCTGTTCTGACATCCGAGAGTAAGGCTGCTCCGGCCATGCCTCCTCCCCAGAAGCTCCCCCTCTCCTAGGGGTTGGGAAAGGGACGGGTTAGCTCCCTGGAGCTCTCCCTTGCCCAGGGGGAATCCTGAGAGGGTCTCATCTCAGGGTTGCCAGCTGGTTTGTGCCACAGGAATGGCACCTGAGAAGTAGGTCCCTAGCCTGGTCGTGGCTCTCACTTCCCTTTACGGTCTTCACTTTCTGCCCTGGCCTCTCTGAACTCCCCTGAGGCAGCTGGTGTTGTTTGTTAACCCAGCAAGCCCTCCTGCAACCCATCTGCCCCCAGCAAGAAGCTGTCCCAGCCCCCTGGGGCTGCTCTCTCTTGCCAGAGATGTACAAGTTTGTTATTGGAGACTTCTTTCATTTGAACTGCGAGTGACATCTGGTAGTTCTTTAGGTGAATTATGAGCCTATAAAACCTGGGAAGTTCTCGCTACAGCTTGTCCTCATCTTCTACTCCAGGTCCCTGACAGAGACTGGAAGACTTCACTAGCATCCTTCTGGCTGGGAAGGCCTTAACGGGATTCCCTTTGCAGCATACTGCCATGGGCAAGATGGGAAAGGAAGGGCAGGTGGGTGCCAAGGATATTTAGGGATAAAAATCCCAAGTGAAGTTGTAACTAGAGGAGCATGCCGCAGAGACTGAGTCAGAAAATGGTAGATATGCTAAAATAGCTATCACTATTGGAGCGGTCTCTTGTCAATACGGACTGCATCCCTGCTAGGGCTGGCTGAAAATTTCCCATCAGAATTGGTTTTTTGACAGAAGTTTTTCACAAAGAGTGTTTGTTTTCCATGGAAAACTTCAATTTTCTGACAAAAACTGAGCACCTAAAAACTGAAATATTTCAACTGAAAACCAAAACATTTCTGTTTGGATTTACTGCCGTAGTGCCTTATGGGAGTTGTAGTTCAATTGCCTCATGTCCCCACTTCTCTTCTTTGGACCAGGCTCCCAGGCTGGACTCCATCTCCCGGGATGCAGCCCCGTCTCTCCTCGGGGAGAACCCCAGTCTGTAATGGGAATGAGTACATGACACACCAGGACTCCTATATGGCATTTGGGCGACACATCCAAATGGAAATTTTGGGGAGTTGACCAAAGTATTCTATTTTTTGAATTTTTGCCACAAAAAAAAATTCGATGTCTTTGCCTATTAAACCTAGTGAGACCCATGACCCACCTGTCCCCATCAAGCAGGTGTCCAAAACCACTGGGGCTGTTCTCACTTGCTCCACATACAAGTCAGTCATTGGAGACTTAAATTTATAAGAAAATGATTATTTTTTCCATTTTCATCAAATTTCCACAGGAATATATTTTTTCCAACCAGCTTTAGTAGCTACGTACTTGTAACAATAACAGTCTCAACACTGATGAGCCCACAGGGATGGGTGTAAAACCCTTCTGCTCCATGGCACCGTGTATGTGTTCTAGGCTCCCATCACTTGTATGAAGGGCTGTCAGACGAGGGGTGAGGAGGAGGGAGGCAAAGGAATCCCTACAAGCACAGAGTGGTAGCCGTGTTAGTCTGCATCAGCAAAAACAATGAGTCGTCCTTGTACCACTTTAGAGACTAACGCATTTATTTGGGCATAAGCTTTCATGGGCTAAAACCCACTTCATCAGATGCATGGAATGGAAAATACAGGAGCAGGTATAAATACATGACAAGGTGGGAGTTGCCTTACCAAGTGTGAGGTCAGTCTAACGAGACAATTCAATTAACAGCAGGATACCAAGGGAGGACAAATAACTTTTTTGTAGTGGTAATAAGAGTGACCCATTTCAAAGAGTTGACAAGAAGGTGTGAGTAACAGTAGGGGGAAATTAGTATGGGGGAAATTAGGTTTTTGTTTTGTAATGACCCAACCACTCCCAGTCTTTATTCAGGCCTAATCTGGTGGTATTCAGTTTGCAAATTAATTCCAGTTCTGCAGTTTCATGTTGGAGTCTGTTTTTGAAGTTTTTTTGTTGAAGAATTGCCACTTTTAGGTCTGTTATTGAGTGACCAGGGAGATTAAAGTGTAGGAGAACAATAACTCAATAACAAACCTAACAGTGGCAATTCTTCAACCAAAAACTTCAAGAACAGTTATTTTTCCTCTGTTGGTATCCTGCTGTTAAGTGAATTGTCTCGTTAGACTGACCTTACACTTGGTAAGGCAGCTCTCACCTTTTCGTGTATTTATACCTGCTCCTGTATTTTCTACTCCATTCATCTGATGAAGTGGGTTCTCGCCCACAAAAGCTTATGCTCAAATAAATGTGTTGGTCTCTAAGATGCCACAAGGGCTCCTATGATCACAGGACCACCCCGCTACAAATACTACCCCAGCTGTGATAATGTGTCTGTGGAGCCTTCCAAGGGGCATGAGTAGCAGGGCCACGGTTAAACACACTCATTCTGTGGTGGACCCTTCAGCAAGGAAATTTCGACACAGGCCAAGCTTCAAATGCATAACAGACTGGCAGGCTTCAAGAGGAGTCACTTGGGTCGTTGTTTGTTTATATTACTCCAGCAGGCTGGCTCCAGTCATTTGCATGTAAGAAAGTCCAACACTGGGAATGGGCTTTGGCCAGAGAAGGCAGTGGTGGGGGTGGGGTGGATGCCCCATTGTAAAGCAGTTTAATGGAAGCCTCTGGTTAGGTACAAAAGAACAATAAACTCCCCACACAGTCATTAAAAAGCAAAAGCACATTGGTTCCAGGTTTAGTCCATCCAGGTTGTGGACTTGTCTGTGTGAGAGAGAGAGAACTCAGCTGCAGCATCTACCTTTGTGGCAAGATCTCTTCACTGACCAGTTAGCAGCGGCTGATGTCTTGCACTACAGTCTCCAGCATCTAGGAATTCACAGCCCCTTTGCTATTCCTTCCTTTCCCTGTTTCACCAGGGCTGTTTCTTTATTGCCCTGCTCTGTAATTCCTCCTCTCCAATTTCTAGTTCTTTCCTTTCTGCAGTTTCCTTCCATCTCCTTCCCCTGTTGTTCACCTGTCCTCTTTAAATCAGAGATGGGCTTGAGCAGCAGGGTTAGGATTTGGGTTTCAACCTCCTCAAAAGTCAGGGTGTTTGGGTACCTCTGATTTGTTCATAATGAGTTGGTGTTGGGGTGAGCAGATCGGTGTGTGCCCGAACCTGCATACACCACTGCCCTTTACTGAATGGAATCAGAACTGCTCCGATGTATGTCATTAGTCCCGTACTGCTAATGGATCCTCTCGTTTAGCTTGAATAGTAGGGGCCTGTGCCAGGCAGTTAGCTGAGTATAGAATCTCTCTCCATGGTGACGTGACTGGGACAGGAGAATCATCGCATGATTTGAAAAGGAAATGTACCAAACCGGGGTGTGTATAGCTTCCTGGAGGGGACAGGCACAGAGGCTCTGATTCTCCTTGCTTTGCCCCTTGTGGTGTGTGTGAAGTAATTGTACGACATTACCCCTGCTGTGAGTGGGTGGGGAGGTCTGGTTTGGCAGCCATGTGCACCTTCTCTGTACACACTGTGCACAGGTATAAATAAAGACACAAGGCGCAATGCAGCGGGAATCAATGCCCCAAGCATTGTCTGCCTATAGCCTCCTAGGGAACAGCAATTCCCTGTGTTGTGAGAGTGACTGTTCTGTTACCCCTCAGTCTCGCCCAGGTCCTGTTCGACAAACTCTGCATAAGCTGCTTTGAAGGCTCATTGTTGCACTGTTTGCTGCCATGCGTGTGAAGGCACTGAGGAGTGTGTCTCTTTCCTTGCTAAATCCCCCATCAGAAGCGCAGACCTGCCTGGGGCAGGCCAGTTCCAGCAAGTGAGTCTGCTCCTAGGGGGGTGAGCTGTGCCCCTTTGAGAGCACAGTCCAGCTGGCTGGCCTGGTTATTTTGTCTTCTGAGAACTCCCGGTGGAGGGGCTGGGGTCCGGCTAGCAGGGGACGGTGCAATACCAGAGGCAGATGAAGAACCACAGGTAAGAGCGGGTCGGTTCCTGCACACCCAGTGTGCACTGCAGTCTCCTCAGGCAGGGGCCGTATTCACAGAGCTGAATGCGCTGGCGCCACGCATTCTGCGTGAGGGAGAAGATATGGGGGGGGTCTCTGCAGGGAACTGTGACTCTCCGCTGCCATGAGGTGGCTCGATATGCTTTGCTACCTTGTCCCTCTCCCCCCAGCCCCTCCCGACTGCGAGCCTGGGCTGCCATCGGGCAAGGGGCATCAGTTTAATAATACTGCATAGGGCCCCATAAATCCGAAGGACGGCCCTGTCCAGGATTATCTTTCTTTAGGACGGCTAGATCCAGTGCCGCAGCTGATCTCAACAGTCACATACTGGATCATGTGGGTCCCTCTCAGGTAGCTGGGACCCCGACCTTATGGGATTTAAAGTCAACACCTTGAATTGCACCCAGAAGCAAAGAAGCAGCCACTGAAACCAGTATTTACATAGATTAATATTTACTGATCTATCAAAACATCTTCCACCGGCTGTAGCTTCTGAGTGCACCACAAGTATAGGCCCGAAAAGATCACATTAGATTAGACCAAACCAGAAGTGACCCAAGTCTGGGTAAGTGAAAGCCAGAGGTGCAAGAGAAAGGTGAAAGTTCCTGGCCAGCTGCTGATAAAAAGAGGCTTTCACAATCATTGAAGCAAGCTGGGATTCTAGGCCCATGTGAAGAACCCAAGGACATCACCAAATTACAGGGCAACAGGAGGACAACCCCCCTTCAGGAATGGGATCAGCAATCTCCAGCTCTGCCATAGCCTCTAGCATCAACTGTGTCCTGGCTGGCCTGATCTTCCAGGCCCAGTGCTGGGTAGCTGGCGGAGAAGCACCAGCAGAGCAGCATGCAGGTCTGATGAATGGGAGACAGAGCGCTGAGTTGCACCTCTACCCCGAGGGTGTCTGCTACAGCTCCATGGCCTCACTCTCCCCCAGAAGCACCCCACACACCTTGGGCAGGAGGGGTGACAGCACCCCCCAGGCCTTGTTATCTAAGGTGCACATAACCCACACCTGCCTACTTCATAGTGTTTGCCTGGATCTCTTTGCCTGGTCCAGCCTGGAC
This sequence comes from Mauremys mutica, assembly GCF_020497125.1. Classification (NCBI taxonomy): domain Eukaryota; kingdom Metazoa; phylum Chordata; order Testudines; family Geoemydidae; genus Mauremys; species Mauremys mutica. Next base: position 9,095,944 of record NC_059085.1, read on the forward strand.
TTGACACAGCCGCTCATGGGCCTGTGCTGCATTCTGAAGAAAATGAAACGTTTACGATTGCCCAATCTCTCCTCTGCACTTGAGGTTTCACTTGGCAGCTGCCTGATGTGACTGGAGCCCTGGGAGAGGTGGATACCAGGCTCTCCCCTGCCCTTCCTCTAAGCTGTGATCTGTGGAAAGAGCTGTAAAAGGAGCATGAAACAGACTAGGTCCCTGATCCCCTGTCAGAGAAGGCTGCAGCCCCTCTTGGCTTATAACACCCTCTGTCTTTTCCAGTGACGTTTATACTGAAGGGGTGATCTACCTGGGAGCCCAGCTGTGTACCTGTGCTACAAGAATGGAGTTTAATGCAGCTGGGAACCAGGTAGGGCTGGACTGGAGAGATCCAGAAGGGAATGTGCAGAGAGAAACCGAGCTGCTGCTGTGCTCTTAGCTTGGGGAGGGATAGCTCAGTGGTTTGGGCATTGGCCTGCTAAACCCAGGGTTGTGAATTCAATCCTTGAGGGGGCCATTTAGGGATTTGGGGATTGGTCCTGCTTTGAGCAGGGGCTTGGACTAGATGACCTCCCGAGGTCCCTTCCAACCCTAATAATCTATGATTCTATGATCATAGAATATCAGGGTTGGAAGGGACCTCAGGAGGTCATCTAATCCAGTGGTCCCCAACGCGGTGCCCGCGGGGGCATCTTAATGCACCCGCGTCCTGGACCCCAGGAGAGCACTCACCGAAATGCCACTGAAATGTGGCGGGGACGCCTCTCGATGACGACGCTTGTCGCCAACAAATTATGTCATCGAGAGGCGTCGCTCCTGAATTTTGGCGGGGACACCTCTCGATGATGTCGCTTGTCGACAGCAAACGGCTTCATTGCCGAAATTCAGCGGCATTTTGGCGGGTGCTCCACCGCTGCAGTAGTCGCCAGACGAAAAGGTTGGGGACCACTGATCTAATCCAACCCCTGCTCAAAGCAGGACCAATCCCCAGACAGACAGATTTTTCCCCAGTTCCCTAAATGGCCCGCTCAAGGATTGAACTGACAACCCTGGGTTTAGAAGGCCAATGCTCAAACCACTGAGCTATCCTTCCCCCCACTCGATCCCACGGGGAGGGGTGGAGTGGTGGTGGTGTGAATTTCTCTACATTCCTTGCGATTACACATGGCTGTGTGTAGCCAGGCAGGAGCATCAGACAAATATTATGCCCCCACCTCCCCTCTGGGAGCACGATCCCTGGTTCTTGACTCACGGGGAAGAGACAGTCCCAGCTGTGACCAGAGAAAGCAGGTGATTCAGTCTGCATTCGTGCGGCTGGTGCTGACTGGCAACCTGGTGCTGTTTGAGTTGTTCAGTGAGGGGTAGGACTTCGACTTTCTGACCTGCAGCACCATTTTCCAGTACCAGAGGAAGATGAGGAAGCCTGGGAGAAATGGGAGAGTGCTCACTGGGCAGGGGTAATGCAGAGAGCAGGACAATGGGTCAGCTGAATGCAGGGGGAGGCTGGCACCCTGCCTGCTCATCTCATCACTACTGCCACTTTAAAGGAACAAACTATATGTCAGACGAACTGAGCTAACAGGGTCTCGGATCCATCACTGTACTAATATAGCAGAGCACAGTCTCGAGCCTTAGCTGGTGGCACCCTCGTGTGGCCATTGGGTGCTATCGCACAGAAAATCCCAGGGCCCTGCAGGAGAGACCCTACCTACAGCGAGGCACGCTCTAGTACGGAGGGGAGCCTTTCTCCCATGGTGAGGCACAGGGTTGTGTCACAGCCTCATCAGCAGCTCCTCGGAGAGACTCCAGACTCCTTTGCCATTTACCCCCGAAACTCGCCCCAGGTTGACGGCACGTAGGCCAGGTCCCACATTGCCAGGAGAGGGCGAGATGGGGAGAGTGCGCCTGGCACTGCGCACTCACCTTGCAAAGTGTTGATGATGGTGAAGAGGTAGATGATGACGAGCTGGAATGATCCCAAGGAAAAGGAGCAGAACGCAAGTGCCCAGGGGACGCCCAGCATGAGGCTCAGCCCCAGGAGCACCAGGGCGTGCTTAAGGTTGTGTCCTCTGTTTCTCTGCCTGAGGATCTCCCGCACCATGGCTCCTAGCATGGCCACGTTGAAGAGGAACACCAGGCTGAAGAAGCCCAGGTTCGCAATGTTATGGATCAGCGGGGCTGTGATCCAACATCTGGAGGGAAGAGAAAGGCAGATAGTTCAGGGCCGTAATTGTCTGGGTTAAGAGGGGCTGAAGGTCTGATCTGATAGAGCTTGAGGGAACCCCCTGGCACACTCAGCCTCCAGCCCAGAGTTGAACATGGAGGCCGGTCTCCCAGCTGATGTAAGGCAGTGCAGCTCCACTGAAGTCACAAGAGCTTTGCTGATTTACTCCAGCTGGGGAGCTGGATGGATTGAGAGGCAGGAGGAAGAAAAGGTGTCAGGGAAACCCCCAGCAGAGGGGATGTAATCTGTTGGTATGATCCAAGGTGCAAACCGTGTGTAACTGACTCACGGGAGGGGGCACTGCTAGCGACGGTATAACCAGGACCATGGTGATGCCATTCCAATTACTCACATGGTTGCATTGGTGGATTTCTCAAGGGATTCAAATACTTCTATGTGGAATAGTCCATAATTTGCCTGATTCGCCAGGAAGATCACACCCACAATAAAGATGGGAAGCCCTGGATGCAGAGAACAGCATTAGATAGTTTCCCTAGCCCCAGTTCCTGTCTTTGCAGGTCCCTGAAAAAGGAGCCCATCCTTCCAACTCCTAAGGAATTGACCGTGTTGTTCTCTCACACCCTTTACCACCCTAGCGGTGGACTGAGGACAGTGCATTGAACAGGGATGGTTCGGCACAGCTTTGGGTCCTTATGTCCACACTGCTCACTAGTTCATGGGTGTTAAGGCCAGAAGGGACCACTGTGATCATCTAGCGTGACTGGCTGCACAGCACAGGCCAGAGAAGTTCACCCAGTGCCTCCTGCCCATAGCTGGTGTTTGAGTGACAGTGTATTTTTTTATTTTTTTTAACAGAGACAGCCAGTGTTGACTTAAAGCCTTAGTGATAGAGACACCATAGCTGCCAATGCTTTAGGCACAATTTTGAACAGTGAGGGGACTGATCTCTAGTCTGAATTTCTCTAGCTTTAGTTTTCAGACATTGGTTCATCTTACGCCTTTGCCTGCAAGATGAAATAGCCTCTGCCCTCAGAAATCTCTTCCACGTGTAGGTACTTATGGACGGTGAGCAAATCATCCTCTTATCCTTGCGAGAGGAAAGTCTTCTAGGGGCGAACAGTCCTGAGGCCTGGAGTTCTCATGGCCATCTCGGCCTCCTTTCGTACTCACCCCAGCCCACCAGGCACAGCTTGAGCATGAAGTGCTCCACGTAGGTTTTGAAGACCTCCACCACCAGCCTGTACAGATGGTAGCCCTCAATGCCCATCCAGGTCAGGCAGCCCAGCAGAGAGAGGTGCAGGAACATGCCGCCGGCTTTGCAGGCTGCCTCGCTGCCGAGGGAGGCCAAGTGCTCAGTAAGGAGGAAGCTCACGTCCAGCAGGAAGATGGCCGCCAGCAGGTTCATGTGAATGTAGATGTTTACGGTGCCGTCTCTGTGCTTCCTCCTGGGAAAGGGAGAGGAAGAAATTTTACTCCTGCTCCTGTCTGGGAGTCCCAGACCCACAAAACCCTACAATAGGGTCCCAGTGCTTTGATTCAAGCTGCTCACACTAACCAGAGACACACAAGAGATCTGTGTCTTAACAACAGGAGAATGTGACCCCAGTGCCTATTCCACATGTGCATGGCCAGCTGATGGCTGTGATGGGTGAACATGTTGAGCCACCGGTAACTGCAACAGGTGAGCGATCCTGGTCTCCTTGTTCCACTGGGAAGCTACATCTCTTCTGGCCTTTGAACTATGTGTGTAGGCGACAGGTTTGGCCATCGTGTACAGCAGGGGTCTCAAACATGCGGCCCGCGGGCCGCATGCGGCCCGCGGAGCTCTTCCCTGCGGCCCGTGGAGCTCCCCAGGGCCGCCCAGAGGGGGGGGGCAAAGGGGGCAATTTGCCCCGGGCCCCGGGCTCCGCAGGGGCCCCCAAGAGAAAAGCGGAGGCTCCCGCCTCCGCCCCTCTCCTGGAGCCTTTCCCTCCCCCCCCTTACCCGAGCGCGTCTCCGTCCGAGCGCCTGAGCCCCGCCCCGATCCGAGCCGCGTGGGGAGGGGGTGGGGCTGGGAGCTCTGGGCTGAGCGCTGCGCTCGGCGTGGAGCTCACAGCCCCGCCCCCTCACCACGCGGCTCTGAGCGGGATGAAGCTCAGGCCTCGCCGGAGACGCGCTCGGGTAAGGGGGGGGGGAAGCGGGAGCCGCCGGGGCCGGGGCCGGGCCGGGGGGGGGGGTGGGTGAAGGGAAGCAAGACCCGCCGGGCCGGGCCGGGCCGGGCCGGGGGGGGGGGGAGGGAAGCAAGACCCGCCGGGGCCGGGCCGGGCCGGGCCGGGGGGTGGGGGAGGGAAGCGAGACCCGCCGGGGCCGGGCCGGGGGGGGGGGGAAGGGAAGCGAGACCCACCGGGCCGGGCCGGGGGTGGGGAAGGGAAGCGAGACCCGCCAGGGCCGGGCCGGGCCGGGGGGTGGGGGAAGGGAAACGAGACTCGCCGGGCCAGGCCGGGGGTGGGGAAGGGAAGCGAGACCCGCCGGGGCCGGGCCGGGGGGCGGGGGAGGGAAGCGGGACCGGCCAGGGCGGGGGAGGGAAGCGGGACCGGCCGGGGTGGGGAAAAGAGGGACCCGCCGCCGCCGAAGCGCAGCCCGGTCTTCGGCGGTGGGGGGCCCCTTCTGTTCCGGGACCCGCCGCCTAAGTGCCCCGCCGCCAAGCCACCAAACAGCTGTTGGTGGCGCTTAGCACTTTCCAGGAGGGAGTGGGGAGGAGCGGGGAGCCGCGCGCTTAGGGGAGGAGGTGGAGAAGAGACAGGGCAGGGGCGGGGCCTCATGGAAGGGGTGGATTGGGGGTGGGGCCAGGGGCAGCAAGGGGGCGTGTCAGTGATGCGGCCCTCGGGCCAATGCACTAGTCCTCATGCGGCCCTCGGGGTCATTTGAGTTTGAGACCCCTGGTGTACAGCCTGATTTCTCAAAGGAAGCCTCTTTTAGTCTGCGTCAGCCGCTTGTTAACACACTGCTAAAGATCTGTGCGTGCCCACGCTCACTGCATTACTGCTAAAGACCAAGATGGTGGTCAAGATGATTAAAAACGATAGGTGGTTCTGGGGGCCCATCTGGAGACCCTCTAAAGGGGTCTGGGTTCTAGGGGTGGGTGCTCAGCACTTCCTGAATATCAGGCCCCTTTCAGGTGTCTCACGTTGGGCTCCTGGAATCACTAGTCCCTTTAGAAAATCTTGGCCAATCTGTGTGTAATGGCAGCCGAGGGGGATGCTGCCTGCATGGGGTAGCGAACTGGTTAGCATGAGCACGAGTTACAGGCTGCTCGCTAATCCCCTGCCCTGAACCATAGTACTGTACCTGGAGCAGCAGCAGCAGCAGAAGATGGTGAAGAGGGAAGCCACAGCTGAGATAATGCAGCCAATGTAGGCGATAATCATCAGGTACTCCTTGTGGATGTAATCTATCTCTGGAGACGACATCTGAGAATGGAGAGGACAGGGGAGTTGTTAGAGCCATGCTGGGCAAGAGCTGAGAGCTTTACCCATCACTGCGGAGACCATGCAGTCAGGATCCAGAGAGCTCGAGTGGGAGCTGGTACTCGGTACCCACCATCAGCACAGCAAAACAGGTGAGGTGGTTGCAACGGCAAACTGTCTGGTTATTACCCATCTCTGTTTCACAGCCGTCACTTTTCCAGCTGCCGTAGCCATCTGCAAAGAGAAAAGCAGTTTCCTGTTGCAGGTGGGAGGTTTCACACACTCAGCCCAAGTCAATGTTCACAGAAAGTCTTTGACCCATGGTGTCTGCAAGCAGGTGAGAATGAGAGAGTGCTTTGCAATGGGGTCCACTGACTCCTGAACATACCACATGGCAGCACTACTATGGCACCCGAAATCACCCTCACCCATATCTGCACAGGGAGCAGGTCAAATCAATCCCCATTGAGGCTGCAAAGGAGAAGTCACAGGGAGCTGGAGTGAGTGACACAGATTGGAGGAGGACAGAGTGAAAACCGATCAGCGTCTCCTGATGGAAAAGGGATGGATGTATCCAGCCACTGACCATGCGCTGGGCCAATCCCACTAGTAAACGGGAGTCTTTCCATCCACTCCACTGGGAGCTGGACATGGCCCAGAGTTTGTCTTTACAAGAGTTAAAATACCAAGGACGGTCCAGTCTCATGCTTCAGGTTGTAGAGTGATTGACACGCAGTCCCTTCCTTGGGCAGCTAGGCTAAAGGGTCTGGTTCCCACCTGCCCTGCACCGTGAGTCCTCACACCTGTGCAAAGCCAGCATAAGGCGCTGTCAAATCGGGAGGGTAGCACTGCACTCCCCCACTGCACAGCTGTCAGTCACCTGAGGGAGACCCAGGTCTGCTGGTTGCGATCTCCCTTTCTGCCTAATGACTGCAGCTCAAACCAGTTCCTGGCTGGGCTCCGGAAGAAATGCACTTGCCCCCTCCCACACACCCCGACCCGTTTAGGGTATTGTACAGCTAGAGGCAGTATGGAAGGTGGCACCTTACCCTGAATTATCAGACTGCAGCTCCTCTCAGCGCCAGGACACCAGAGCTGCTTTGGTCCTGCTTTGAGCAGGGGGTTGGACTAGATGACGTCCTGAGGTCCCTTCCAACCCTGATATTCTATGATTCTATGACCCAGGGCCCCAGGGGCCTGCAAAAGAGCCTGCTCTCTCTGAGATACTCACGGCTGGAGTCCACGTCCCAGAACACGCACCGTGGAGTCACGTTCCTCTGAAAGGACAAGAACATGGCTGGTGATGCATGAGCCTCTCTGGGTTATTCAGGGGGCAGGCAAGTTTGGCTGAGGGGCAGATCAGGGGAAAGATGGGGCAGGAGAAGAAAAGAAACTCTGGCTCTTGTCATGTGACAGGGGCCAGGAAACAAAGATCATTCTCTCCTCAGCACTGCAGCCTGTCCCCTCCTTTTTCAACAGGGAGGCTGCTCCCAGCAACAGCCTATTGAGGCAAGGAAAGATCAAGGACACCGGTTGTGCTGTCTCTCTGGAGGTGATCGCCTGGAAGTGGCTAGTTGTCCTGAGTTATATTTTTTGGAAGAACAGGAGTACTTGTGGCACCTTAGAGACTAACAAATTTATTTGAACGTAACCTTTCGTGGGCTATAGACCACTTCATCAGAGGCATGGAGTGGAAAATACAGTAGGAAGATATTTATATACACAGAGATCATAGCATATCAGCGTTGGAAGGGACCTCAGGAGGTCATCTAGTCCAATCCCCTGCTCAAAGCAGGACGAATTCCCAACTAAATCATTCCAGCCAGGGCTTTGTCAAGCCTGACCTTAAAAACCTCTAAGGAAGGAGATTCCACCATTTCCCTAGGTAACCCATTCCAGTGCTTCACCACTCTCTGAGTGAAGAAGTTTTTCCTAATATCCAACCTAAACCTCCCACACTGCAACTTGAGACCATTACTCCTTGTTCTGTCACCATACCTCCTTGTTCTGGGTGTTACCATACACACTATAAGGAGAGTTATTATCAGCAGTAGAGAAAAAGAATTGTTTGTAGCGGTAATGAAAATGGCCCATTTCCAGCAATTGACAATGAGATGTGAGGAACTGTAAGTGGGGGAAAATAAACATGAGGAAATAGTTTTACTTTGTGTAATGACCCATCCACTCCCAGTCTTTACTCAAGCCTAATTTAATGGTGTCCAATTTGCACATTAATTCCAATTCAGCAGTCTCTCGTTGGAGTCTGTTTTTGAAGATTTTTTGTTGTAATAGTGCGACTTTTAGGTCTCTAATCGAGTGACCAGGGAGACTGAAGTGTTCTCCAGCTGGTTTTTGAATGTTATAATTCTTGACATCTGATTTGTGCCCATTTATTCTTTTATGTAGAGACTGTCCGGTTTGGCCAATGTACATGGCAGAGGGGCATTGCTGGCACATGATGGCATATATCACATTGGGAGATGTGCAGGTGAAGGGCATCCCCTAGAGAGGATGGGGCGACAGAGCCGAGGCAGAAGCTGAGTTGACACAGTCCCAGCTTCCGCCCTCTCCCCTCCCGCACCCCCACCCAATCCCCACACACACATCTGGGCAGACTGATTTGAATGAGGCTGTTTCTCACTCCTACCGGTAGCTGGTCATGAAAGAATTTGAGGACCACGTCCTGTGGAAGGCCTGATACAGTGGTGTTCCCCACGGTGATGCCAATCACCTTTTCACCGAGCACCCTGCTGCCGTTCTGGTCCTGAAAGAGATGGAAAGCCCGTGATGCCAGCGTGGGAGAGTGACAGCTGCCGAGCACCAAGCTGCTATAAACCCCCCGGAGATCTCAGACCCAGAGAGCTTCCTTGTCACCTTCCTCAGCAGACAATACAGACCCGAGGAGGGTCTGCGCACACAGGCTATGGGAGCTGGTGCAGTCTCTCCTCATGTTGTGACTCACCGCTGTCACAGATGATGTAGCACAAACATCCGGGGGAGGGCATCAGGACACAGGTGGCCTCATATTTACTGTGGCAAAGGCCAGATCATAACCACCAATGGTCCAGCTGCTCCGGAGGGCCTGACACGGAGAGGAGCTGCAGTCTGATACTGTACAATACCCTGCCAGGGGCCTGGAGTGGAGGCATTTCTTCTGGAGCCCAGCCAGGGACCAGTTTGAGCTGCAGTCGCTAGGCACAAAGGGAGATAGCAACCAGCAGAGCTTTGGCCGGAACCTGAATTTGGGGACCCTCCTAGCACTGTCCCGGTGTGTGTCTATGATGGGCCTGCAGCGTTTTCCTGGGGGGAGAAACCGTGAGTATGCTGGCCTGGCTCCTCTGGAAATAGGAGCTGAGAGCCTGGCTAAAGGCACATAGCAAAAAGAAGCTGTTGGATCTCATCCTATTTAATCTGTTCAAACAGGACACTGTGCCACTGGGTACAGTTCAGATAGGAAGCATCAGCTCTGGGGAGTCTCCGGGCTGGGAGAGCAGGAGGTATGGAGAGTCAGGGGTGGGGCATTGGCAGAGCTGGGCAGGGGCCAGGGCTGGCATAGCTGGGGGTGCTGTGAGTTGGGGGTGGGGCACTGGCAGGGCTGGGCTGGGCTGGCATAGCTGGGGGTGCTGTGAGTTGGGGGAGGGGCACTGGCAGGGCTGGGCAGGGGCCAGGGCTGGCATAGCAGGGGGCTGTGAGTCGGGGGTCAGAGCTGGGTGCCAGCCCAAACCTGGCTGAGCAGGAGGTTGCGCGGCAGGTTAGATTTCACACTGACCGGCAGCGGGGATGCTCTCGAGCTGCCCTGGCAGAGCTGTGCACAGCCGGTATCATCGGCATTCGCAGCAGCTGCTCCCAACCAAACTTGGCCCAGCGCTGCCCTGCACTATCAGCCCCTCGCTTACTACACACGTGCACCAAATTCATTCCCATCCCTGGGCCCGGTCGTTACCTGGAAAAGGGCCTGGCTGTTGATATCCATCAGGAGCACTCTCCTCTCAGCGTTCCCCCGCCTGCCCTTCGCCTGTGCAAAGAGGATCCTCGGCAGATTCACCGCAAACCCATGGACCTCTCTGCCCACCTGCAAAACAAAGCCCAGCAGAGCCCTCAGAAGAGTGGCCGGAGCACGCGGCGAGGCTGCGCAGGCTCAGGACACTAGGGAAAGCCTCAGGCTCTGGCTACACACACACCAGAACATCCGCTGGGGTAAATCGGCATCAACAGAGCTACGCTGATTTACCCCAGCTGAGGATCTGACTGTCTAGCCCAGGCCAGGGACCCACAGGCATCACTGCTCTGGTTTCTAGTGTGGACGGCACCGGACTGGGTGTTAAAGGGACGCCAGCAACTTGAGGTAAGAACGTTTCTATTCCAGTCGTTTAGCCGGGTTGGCTGCTCCCTGCTGCTCCCTCCCTTCAGCAGCAGCACTGAGATGAAGCCTCACAACTTCGACGCTCCTCCCTGGGCTCTAAAGGCGGGTCCTCTGCCCACCCTGCCTCCCGCTGTTCCCCAGCCTCATGCCAGAAGGGCGGGGCCGGGCTCCCCACGCAGGAGTCTCAAGGAAAGGAGGTTCCCTCCTGGCTGCCCTCACAGGGGTGCGCAGCCCTCTGGCAGAGCCCACGGCACAGCCTGCCAGCGAGCTCTCCTAGGGAGTGAGGGCAGGGGGCTCCTCTGATCACCCTCGTGAGACAGGAAGTGCGACTAGCTGGAGCATTGGCCTCCACCTAGTGCTGCCAAAGGCCAGGGCCGCCCAGAGGGGGGGCAAGAGGGGCAATTTGCCCTGGGCCCCACAGGGGCCCCCACCAGAGTTTTTCGCGGCCCCTAGAGCAGGGTCCCTCACTCGCTCCGGGGGGCCCGGAAAACTCTTGCGGGGCCGGGCGTAGGAGCTTCTTCTGCTCCCGGTCTTCGCCAGCAGGGGGTCCTTCCGCTCCGGGGCAGAAGGCCCCCCCGCTGGCGAATTACCGCCGAAGACGGAGCGGGACCCGCCGCCGAAGTTCAGCTTGGTCTTCGGCGGTAATTCGGCGGCGGGGGGCCCTTCCCTTCCGGGACCCGCCGGCGAAGTGCCCCGAAGACCTGCGGCGGGGGCCCCCCTCCGCCAAATTACCGCCAAAGACTGGGCTGCACTTCGGCGGCGGGTCCCACTCCGTCTTCGGCGGTAATTCGGCGGGGGGGGGGGGGCCCGCCGCGGGTCTTCGGGGCACTTCGGCGGCGGGTCCCGGAACGGAAGGGCCTCCCACTGCCGAAGACCCAGGGCCCCTGGAATCCTCTGGGTGGCCCTGCCGAAGGCAAGGGAAGAAAGTGAAACCAGAGTGAAAAGGAGATTTCCTTTGCAATCGGTATAAAGAGCAGAAGTTTGATTTTTCGGGGTGAGGGCATCCCTTTACCTACACGCTGTAACCGCCATGACCTGGAAAGATTCCACAGGGAACAAGGCACAACCTGGAAACATGCCAAGTGCATCAAATGCTCCGGTTGGTCTGGGGTCCCTGCTCGAGGCTCCTAGCACAGACTCTGCTTTAGGCCCTGCAGGTAATTTCGATCTGTCCCTGGATGGCTGGGCCATTAAGGGGAGCAGGACCCAGCCTGTGACTGATCAGCTAGGGATGAGGCGATTATAGAAGCCAGCAGGCAGGCCAGCTGGGTGTGGAACCATCGGGAAGAGCTACAAGAAGCAGATCAACTCCTGTGGGACGCCTTGGAGCAGGGCATGACTCTCAGGTAAGAAACCGGTAGGGAACAGATACCCCCTGGATTTAGGGGAAGGGATGGCTGGGATGGAATCTGTGCCGTCTGTTCTTATGTAAAATAAAGTTGAAGCCCTCATGCTTCAGGGCTTCAGCTGGTCACTGGCAGGTATCAGGAAGGGAGGGTTTCCCCTTGCCCCCAGGTAATTTTTTTGTCTCCTTCCTCTGAAGCCTCAGAGATAGAAGTGGGACATTGAATGGGGGTGGCCGGTGTGCTGAGGTGGCACAGAGTGTTCTCTCTCTCTCTCTCTCTCTCGGGTGCTTGGCTGGCTGGTTCTTGCTCACATACTCAGGGTCTAACTGATCACTGCTGTATTGGGGGTTGAGAAGGAGCTGTCCCCCAGCTCAGATGGGCAGTGACCTGGAGAGCTTTTTGCCCGTCTCTGCAGTATGGGGCACGGGTCGCTTGCCAGGATCATTTGAGTGTATCTCACTTCATCATTTCCCTGCTCTCCCCAGGTATTACTGCACCTCGGTCCCTGCTGTTCTCTGCCTGTGGCACACAATAGGCGTCTCCTTTTGGCTGGAATACTTGGGTCTCGTTTCAGTTGTTGGGTTTAGTGTGCGGGTGTTGGTGGCCTGTACTGTACAGGAGGTCAGACTAGATGATCTGGTGGTCCCTTCTGGCCTCAAACTCTATGGTCATGGCTCTGTGACTATGGGAAAAAGAGCCCGGACCCCTGGCACACCTGCACTCACCTCCAATTCAGACATGAAGGGAAGATCCTGAAAGGCGTTGCTGGGTCCTATCTTCAAAACAGTCGCACGCACTGTACTTGTCCCAAAAGTCTCGCTCTCCCCTTCAAACACCACCTGTCCCAGGTTCGATTCCAAGCGCAGAAGTTTCCTTTTGGGGAAGAAGGAACAGAGCGTGGGTCTAGAGTGGGTAGGAGGGAAGAGAGCCTCAAGGCAGGGGCTGTACCACCAGCAAGTGACAGGAGGAGAGTTTTGAGGACCCGCTGCTGGGGCTGGGAGGCACTACATCTGACCGACCTCTCCCAAAAACCAGAGCTCCCCACAGACACTCCTCGGGCATGTGCGGCTGTATAGACAGTGATGGCAAGCACCTGATCTGGGAGAGGAGAAGATGGACATGGTTTGTGTAACTACTCACTTATATGGTGCGTTGGCACTGGTCATTCTTCCAGTGGGTTTATTGGGATTCTTCATGTAGTTTTCTAAATTCCTTAATTCTTCTTTAATCTCATGCACCTTGCTGATGTCTTCAGCAGTCAATGTGGAAAGAAAAGAGAATGCTGTGATTAGTTCTGTGAAGAGGAGACAATGCTGGTTTCTGTAGCATCCCTCCCCCCGGCAGCAAGTGCTTTATACTGTGTTCTCAGGCGACTGCATTATTAATTGATTGGCAATCATGGGTCTGATGAGGACTGGTCTGAATTCAATGGAGCCACTCCTGATTTACATCAGATGAGTGAGTGGCAAGTCAGATGTGGGCTGTTTGCAATGGTTATGCCTGGCTAGGTCCAAATGGCCAAGCAGAGCATGGGTCGAGCTTAAGGCATTTGGGGCCAGACTTTAAAAGTTATTCGGTACCCTAGGGGATTCTCAAAAGCCCCTCTCAGCATCTTCTGGTGCCTAAATACCTTTACAAATCCGGCCTTTTGAGCCGAGCCACTGGCGCTGGCCATGCAAAAGGAAGAATTTGCATGAGATGATCCCTGAGCCTCTTGCATCCACCAGGACGCATGAGAGGGGAGACAGCCCATAGTGGTGAGTTTCTTGCCTGTCTCATTCCTCTGCAGGGCCGGCTCCAGGCACCAGCCGAGCAAGCTCGTCCTTGGGGCGGCAGATTCTAAGGGGCAGCATTCCCTTGAATCCTTTTTTTTCTGCTTCGCTGCTTCAGCCACCCAGCAGATTTTTTCCTTTTTTCTTCGCCGCTCTGGCTGCCCTGTAGGGGGCAGCGGTGAGGAGGAGGGGAGCACCCTGCTGGGAGCTGGGTGCACCCTCCGTCTGCCTCAGCCAGTGCCAGGTCTGTAGCAAGCCGGGCAGCCCGCGTTCTTCCCTCCCCGCCGACCAGAGCGGCACGGAGTCCTCCCGGCAGGTGGCACGGCAGAAGCCCTGGCTGCCCCACTTTTCTCTCCCACCGCACTGCCCAGGACACGTCTGCAGTGCCGGGAGTCCCCCTGCACTCGTGCTCCAGATGCCCTGCACGGTTTTTTTTGCTCTGCCGCTCCACAGGTTTGCTTTATTTTATTTTTTTGCTTGGGGCAGAAAAAAGCCAGAGCCGGCCCTGTTCCTCTGGGCTTCAGTTGCACAGGAGATGGGCTTGCTGAAGTTTGCAGAGGGCTCCTGAACAGCCAGCTGGCTGCACCAAACTGTAAGGAATGGGCTAGCGGAGGGTAATAGCTGGTAATGGATACTTTGACAATCGCTTTGCCACACTGTCTGGCAGGCCATTAGGTTTCAGCAGCTCTAGCATAGGTGTAAACTCGTGTCATTCCTATCTGCTCAGGCTGAGAATCTCAAGGTGCAATCTCCAGCATGCATGCTCCTGCTCTCCCGTCTCTTGCTCTGCATGTCTCTAACCAGAATGCAGCCGAGGCCACTCAAGTACCCATGTGCAGCCATGGAGACTGCAGGTCCTAGCAGCCAGAGCTCCATCTGATCTCAGCAATTTCCAACTGTGCAGATGTTCTAAAGGATAGAGTGTTGCTGGTGTCATGGTGGATCCCTATAAGGCTATGTAGTGGGGCGGCTGCCCCACTCCTGGAGAAAAGGAGTGAGAGCAGCTGAGGGAGTAGTCAGCTCAGTCAGGGCCCGGCTGACCCTGATAAAAGGGCTGTGTAGCCCAGGTATAGACAGAGGAGTCTCACTCTAGCCCTGGAGTGGGAAGGGCTAGCTGCCTGAGAGCAAGGTACCTGAGGCAGAGCAGTATTGGGCAAGGGCAATAGGAGCTGGTGAGCTCCAGCCTGGTAAACCCCCAGGCTGCAGGCCTTGGTGAAGGCCTACAACGGTACGGGGGCTACAGAGGTGCAGCCCAGGAATAGACAGAGGCAGCTGGTCCTAACCCCCTTGCCAATGATGACTGGCCATGACAGACTGCACTTTGCCCCAGAGAAAGGGGGCTGGATGATGACTGGCAGTAGCCACTGAGGCAAGGTGGGTTTAGAGCTTTGGGGGTTCCCCTGGGAGGGGAGACCCAGAGTAAGGGGATATTGTGGAGGGCAGAACCTGAGGTAAAGGGCACCGGGGTCCAGGAGGGACATGGGGCCTGAGGCAGGTGAGACACTGGTCAGCAGAGGGCACTCCGAGGCTGGAAAAGAGCTAATTCCCAGACAACCGGCAGGAGGCGTGGTGCAGGTGAGTCTTCACTCTGTTACAGGCCCCCATACAGCTGTGACCTGAGGACCCCAGCACTGCTGAAGGCAGCACAAGTAGCCATTAAAAGTGGGACACTGTGACTAGATGAGGGGTTATCTGGTGAAATGCAGGACCTTTGCAGCCACGTCTTCAAAAGTGGTCACTTATTTTGTGTGCTTAAGCAGAGAAACTTTAGGCTGGATTTCCAGAGGTGCTGAGAACCCACAACTCCAGTTCTAATCAATAGGAGAGATGGGATTTTGACACTGAGGGAGTTGGCCCCAGAGCGCTACATGTGGGTGCCCAAAAAATGAGGAACCCAAAACCAGTGGCCATTTTTGAAAAACGATGTAATTAGCAACCAGTGGAGAAGCCAACTGGCCTTCTCTACCTCCGAATGGTGCCTCAGCTGCCTCTGGGGTTTTCCCAGAACATTCCCATCCATGGGCAGACAGAGCCAGCCCTGCTTAGCTTCTGAGATGGAACATGCTCAGAGGCTGCGGTGGTACCGCTGCAAGTTCTCTATCCCATTTAACATGTTGATTCAACTGTACCACGGATGGAGAAGGAGTAAACAGCAGCGCTGCTGAGGGAGGTGTTCCGCAGGCCTCTGCCGTAGGCGTAGGACACGTTGGAAAGCACAGGAACCCCACTTCTATTCTGCGGTGCAGTGGGGTTCGAAAAGTCGAAGGAAGGGTGCGCCTCGGTACTCAGCGTGTAGCTGTTTCTGCCGTACGTAAGGTTGAAAATCCCATCGCTTTGGTACCAGTAGAGGCAGAAGCCGTAGTTCCCCAAGTTGTCCAGTAAAGGGTAGTTTTCAAGGCATGGTGGGAATGGCGCACTTATCTTCAGCATCTCAGCACTGTTCTCGATGGTGATGATGTTGTTCTCTGGCCGCATCTGATAAGTGATATGGCTTTTCTTTGTTTGGCTTCTTTCGCCACAAAATCGGAAGTCTTCTGCATGGCGGCTGCTTCCGTCGACCCCTGCGTTACACAAAACTGCACTGTAAGGTGTAGCTCAGCCTGAGAGGCTCCATATGCCAGGAGTTCCCCAGGTTATTCACCTCCTCAGTGACCTCACGTGACACAGCTGTCTACTATTTATTACATGGATCACAGGAAGGCTCAGGGGTCCCTTTGTGGTAGGTGCTATACATATACAAGAAAGAGAGAGATCCCCTGCTCTGAAAATCTTGGGAGCCATGTAAGAACCCACTACCATAGTGTCTGAGTGCCTCCCAGTCGTTCATGTCTTCAGCCACACACTCCCCAGTGAGGCAGGCCAGGCCTGTTATCTCCATGGTATGGATGGGGAAGTGAGGCCCAGAGAGACTAAGTGACTGCCCATGGTCGCCCAGGGAGGTGTTTGCAGAGCAAGCATGTGAACCCAGCTCTCCTGAGGCTCAGGCCAGGCCCATCCTTCCTCTGAATGGACTCTAACCTCACCCGGGTGGCTGATCACTCCCAGGTGTGGTGTAGGACAAGAGGAACACAGATAACAATAATGCATTCTCCATGTCCATCCAGTCTCGTTCTTGCCCTGATTCATCTACATGCCTCCCGCCTGTCCTGGAAGGAGAGGGGAATTCCACCTCGGAACACAATGACGGTCTTTCTGTCTTTCAGGAAACTTGGAGTGACTTTCCCTCTATGCATCCTGCCCCCTTCTCACTCCACCCATACTGGGACCACTGCTTCCTCCTAACAGGTACTATCCTGGCACTGGTGGTGGGGCAGAAGGTTGATAATGCTACATCTTTGCCACCTCGGCTGTTGTAAGCCATATAGACCAGCGTAGAGGTGAGACAATAAACAGGGAGAATATTACTTTGCAACAGGAAAAGCAGAGCCAGAAGGAGGCGATCCATCATGGGCGGCTTTCCCAGCTCTTGATGTTCCTCAGTGAGAGACTTTGACCCTGAGGGATAGAAGCACACAACAGCAGAGTGAGTTTGTCTAGAGAACTGCAGGAATTTTTCACAGCTCAGGGCCTGGAACAGACAGAAAAGCCCATAGTTCTTTCTGCATCGGCATGGGCTGAGTTGAGCTACCACACTAGGTGTGGGACACCTGCAAATGCCAGGAATTGTGTTCCTGTGAGTACCAGAGAGAAATAAGTATGGTAGCTCTATCTGTGCAAGAAGGCTGGACACAATTGTTCTATTGTCATCTGCCACTAGGGCAGTGGTGGGCAACCTGTGGCCCATCAGAGTAATCTGCTGGTGAGCCACAAGACAGTTTGTTTACATTGACCGTCCACAGACACGGCTGCCCACAGCTCCCAGTGGCTGCGGTTCACTGTTCCTGGGCAATGGGAGCTGCGGGAAGCAGTGCAGGCCACAGGAATGTGCTGGCCGCTGCTTCCCTCATCTCCTATTGGCTGGGAACGGCGAACCGTGGCCACTGGGAGCCACTGGACTGTCAATGTAAACAAACTGTCTTGAGGCCCACCAGCAGATTACTCTGACCGGCTGCATGTGGCCTGCAGGTTGCCCACCACTGCACTAGGGGGAGGGATGGATTGCTAAAGCCAAGTGAAATTTTTTGGGGCCAGTGGAACAGTTTCATAGAGTGAGGGAAATGAAAGAGATTCTTATCCTTGTAGAAGGCTGGATTAGCCCTGAGATTCGCTGCACTCCCATACCCTCCCAGGAATCCAAAGCAAAGAGCTTTTAAAATAATTATTAAACAAAATTCTTCTGCATGTTTCATTTAAAATATTGCTCTGTGTTGGGGTGTATAAACCCCACACAGGCTCACAAAGGGTTAATGGGAGCCTGAGACCCTAATTAACCCATTTTGTTACCCCTGGAGGGTGTGTCAGGTGCAACTGAGGATCAGACCCAGCTGGAAAGGAGCTGGGTGGTTTCCATACAGGAAGTTCAGAGCAATAGAAGGGGCTGATTCTGTGTCCTCTCCTCTCGAGGAGAGGGCCCCGGGGAGATGGAGAATGGAGAATGGAAACCTTCTCCTGCTTGGAGAGGCTGAAGATGTATCCAGACATAAGGGAAGGAAGAGAGGAACAAACTGAAGGAGCCAAGATTAGCATCTGCGGTGGGTTCCTAGGGAGGGGGACAGGACTCAGGAGAAATGGCCCTCTGGGTTGGTGTCCTGACAATGGGGTGGAGGACAAAGGGGAATCGGAATAGATCGTGGAATCTCAAACCCGTAACAGCAGGAGCAAGCTAGTGGTGATTTTTTTGAGGTTACTTGGTGAAGAGACTGGAACTGAAGTAAGACCCCAGATTTCTTGGTTTGCTACCTGTGTCTTAGTACTGGTGAAGGGCATTATTTAGGACACTGATGACCTAAAAAGGGTGAGGCTCCAGAAGGACCTAGCTGGAGGGCCAAGTACCGTCCCACACAAAATGGGTGACCGCAGCAGAAGGGGCTGCTCTGGAACAGCGTATGACAACAATGCCACGAGGGGTGCTGCAGCAAGGTAAGACCCTTGAATTCCCTTATTTTAAACAGATTCAATAGTAACAAAACCAAACAGAAGCCAGTGTGATGTCCGGTCACATTTAGATTTATTTTCTCTTGGGTTTTATTTTCTTTCTTTACAGTCTTTGGGAATGACCCATGACACCCCTCTGCTGCTGTAAGTCAGAGCACTGCTGAAGGCAGCCTAGCTATGCTGATTTACACCAGCTGAGGATCTGGCCATATGTGATCAGCCACTTTGGGTCCAGTGACACCAACTGTATCAAGGGAGGAAAAAGTGAGAGACTTGGAGCATCACCACCAGCAGAACATGGAGAGCGAGGGAATGTCAAACAGAGGGGAATGATCACATCCCTCGATCTGCTGGCAGTGCCTCTACTTATACAGCCCAAATTGCCATTAGCCTTCTTGGCAACAAGGGCACACTGTTGACTCATATCCAGCTTCTCGTCCACTGTAACCCCTAGGTCCTTTACTTCAGAACTGCTACCTAGCCATTCGGTCCCTAGTCTATAACAGTGAATGGGATTCTTCCGTCCTAAGTGCAGGACTCTGCACTTGTCCTTGTTGAGCCTCATCAGGTTTCTTTTGGCCCAATCCTCTAATTTGTCTAGGTCCCTCTGTATCCTATCTCTACCCTCCAGTGTATCTACCACTCCTCCCAGTTTAGTGTCATCTGCAAACTTGCTAAGGGTGCAGTCCACACCATCCTCCAGATCATTAATGAAGATATTGAACAAAACCGGCCCTAGGACCAACCCTTGGGGCAGTCCACTTGAAACCAGCTGCCAACTAGACATGGAGCCGTTGATCACTATCCGTTGAGCCCGAGGATCTAGCCAGCTTTCTATCCACCTTATAGTCCATTCATCCAGCCCATACTACTTTAACTTGCTGGCAAGAATACGGTGGGAGACCGTATCAAAAGTGTTGCTAAAGTCAAGGAATAACACATTCACTGCTTTCCCCTCATCCACAGACTCAGTTATCTCCTCACAGAAGGCAATTAGGTTAGTCAGGCATGACTTGCCCTTGGTGAATCCATGCTGACTGTTCCTGATCACTTTCCTCTCCTCTAAGTACTTCAGAATTGATTCATTGAGGACCTGCTCCATGATTTTTCCAGGGACTGAGAGGAGGCTGACTGGCCTGTAGTTCCCCGGATCCTCCTCCTTCCCTTTTTTAAATACAGGCCAGATCCTCCGTATCATGTTTTTTATTTAATCCCATCTTATCAATGACCTGGAAGTAAATATAAAATCACTGCTGATTAAAATTTGTGGATGATGCAAAAATTGGTGAAGTTGTTAAAAACAATTATGAGAACAGGGCAGTCATACGTAGCAATCTAGATTTCTTGGTAGGCTGGGCCCATTCAAACAAAATGCATTTTATACCAGACAAATGCAAGGTCCTACATCTAGGAATGAAGCACATAGGCCATGCCTATGGAACTGTACCAACATGAGCTCCTGGTCCAATGCTGTGGCTAAAGGGGTTAATGCAGACTTTGGATATATGAACAATAGGTGAGGTAGATACTGGAATACTGCATACAGTTCTAGGGGCAACATTTTAAACAGGATGTTGGAAAAAGTGGAGAGGTCACAAAAAAAGAGACAAAAGTGATTTGAGGGCTGGAGAAAATGCCTAAGAGAGGCTTGGAGTCCAGTCTAGTCATCTTCTCAACAAGACGACCGAGAGGTGACTCAATTATGGCTGTCTAAGTACCTTCACGGGGAGAATATACTGAGTACTAAAGGGCTCTCTTAGGGTACAACTACACTACAAGACTATTTCGAATCTACTTAATTCGAATTTGTGGAATCGACCTTATGAAGTCGAAGTTGTGTATCCACACTAAATACACTAATTCGACTGTCTGAGTCCACAGTAACGGGGCCAGCGTCGACTTTGGAAGCGTTGCACTGTGGGAAGCTATCCCACAGTTCCCACAGTCCCCGCTGCCCATTGGAATGCTGGGTAGAGCCCCCAATGCCTGCTGGGTGAAAAAATGTGTCGAGGGTGGTTTTGGGTAACTGTCATCATTGAACCGTCACTCCCGCCCTCTCTCCTTGAAAGCGCCGGCGGGAAATATGTTCGCGCCCTTCTCTGGTCGTTTACAGCTCGGACGCCACAGCACAGCGAGCATGGAGCCCTCTGCGATCATCGCTGCACTTATGGCCGTTGTCAACTCCTCGCACCTTATCGTCCACCTCTTCCACAGTCAGCTGCTGAGAAATCGGGAGAGGAGGCTCCGGCAGCGCGGTGAGGACAGGAAGTCACAGAGTGGCGCAGACCTGTCACAAAGCAGGGTACGCCGCGCAGTGGAGATCATGGTGGCAATGGGTCAAGTTCATGGTGTGGAACGGCGATTCTGGGCACGGGAAACAAGCACGGACTGGTGGGACCGCATAGTGCTGCAGGTCTGGGATGAATCACAGTGGCTGCGGAACTTCAGGATGCGTAAGGGCACTTTCCTTGAACTCTGTGACTTGCTGTCCCCTGCCCTGAAGCGCCAGGACACCCGGATGCGAGCAGCCCTGACTGTGCAGAAGCAAGTGGCCATAGCCCTCTGGAAACTTGCAACGCCAGACAGCTACCGGTCAGTAGCGAACCACTTTGGCGTGGGCAAATCTACCGTAGGGCTTGCTGTGATTCAAGTAGCCCACGCAATCGTTGAGCAACTGTTCTCAAAGGTAGTGACCCTGGGAAACGCCCAGGTCGTCATAGATGGCTTTGGCGCGATGGGATTCCCAAACTGCGGTGGGGCTATAGATGGGACTCACATCCCTATCCTGGGACCGGCCCACCAGGCCAGCGAGTACATTAACCGAAAGGGCTACTTTTCTATGGTGCTGCAAGCACTGGTGGACCATAGGGGACGTTTTACCAACATCTACGTCGGGTGGCCGGGCAAGGTTCATGACGCGCGTGTGTTCAGGAACTCTGGTCTGTTTAAACGCCTCCAGGCAGGAACTTTCTTCCCGGACCACAAAGTAACGGTTGGGGATGTGCAGATGCCTACAGTGATCCTCGGGGACCCAGCCTACCCGCTAATGCCCTGGCTCATGAAGCCCTATACAGGCGCCTTGGACAGTGAGAAGGAGCTCTTCAACTACCGGCTGAGCAAGTGCAGAATGGTGGTGGAGTGTGCTTTCGGACATCTCAAGGGGAGATGGCGGAGCTTACTGACTCGCTCGGACCTCAGCGAAAAAAATATCCCCGTTGTTATTGCTGCTTGCTGTGTGCTCCACAATCTCTGTGAGAGCAAGGGGGAGACCTTTATGGCTGGATGGGAGGTTGAGGCCAATCGCCTGGCTGCTGATTACGCTCAGGCAGACAGCCGTGCCGATAGAAGATCCCAGCGGGAAGCGCTGTGCATCCGGGAGGCTTTGAAAGATAGGTTCTTCGGAGAGCAGGGTAACCTATGACTCTCCAGTTGATTTACAGAGAAGGTGAACCTGAGCCTGTTTCAGTGACTGTTGACTTCGATCTGCGGTTACATACCCCGTTCTCCAGGTTTCCCCCCTTCCAACACACGTTTTAAAATAACTTTAATGGAACACTGATTAAAGAAAACTTTATTAATAATTATGAATTCCTGTTCAAGGGTTGAAACATGGACGCGGACTGTGGTGGGTACGGTGTGCACTGATGTCCAGACCGCTTCTACACTAGAGGAATGACAGGCTCCTGCTCCTACAGCGGTCTCTGGGGGGAGGACGGTTGCAGGTGGGTGTGCAGGAAGGGGTGGGTTTGCAGGAAGGGGTGAGGGGTGCCGTCTTTGGGACGGAGTTTGGATGCAGGCTCTGGACTGGGGGTTGGGGCGTAGGAAGGGGTGAGGGGTGTGTGGGAAGGGTGAGTATGTGTCCGTGGATGAGGGCTCTTGCTGGGGCTCAGGGCATCGGAGAGGCTCGTGGCTAGGGGGAAGGGCATGGTAAGGGCAGCCTGCCTTGCCATTTGTGGATGTCAGGCGCTAGGACCCTGGGGCAGCATACACCTCACAGACTGACCCGGGGCAGCATTCACCTCCCAGAATGACCCTAGTGCCTAGTGACTGCAGTCTGTGTGTGTCCTGCTGTTGATCCTGCCCCCAAGTCTGTACCCTGGTAATGGAGGCTGTCCTATGCAATTAAAAAACCCCTCCCCCCCTTTCACACAAAGTCTTCTGACAAGGAAAACGTGACGGAAACAGTGAACAACAACAAACTACTTTTAATACTCAACTACACAGTGGGGGGATGAAACTTGGATTTGGGACTGGGTGATCTAGGAAGGGAAGCACTTCTCATACTTTAGGGAATGAGAGCTGTTTGGTACATGAGCGCTCTGCTGGGGTGGAGTGACAGTTTTCACGGCCCCTAGCGCCCCTCCTTCTTGTGATTTTTGGTGAGGGGGGGACAGGACTTTGTGGCGGGGGAAGGCGGTTGCAGATAAAGTTCAGGCGGGCTCTCTGCTCCTGCCTGCGGTCCTGCAGAACATCTACAAAGCGCCGGAGCGTGTCCGTTTGCTCCCTCATTAGCCCAAGCAGCGTTTGAGTCGCCTGCTGGTCTTCCTGCCGCCACCTGTCCTCCCGTTCGCTGTGTGAGCGCTGGTGCTGACATAGGGTCTCCCTCCACTGTCTCTGCTCGGCCGCCTCGGCTCTGGAGCAAGCCATCAGTTCAGAGAACATGTCGTCCCTAGTCTTTTTCTTTCGCCGCCTAATCTGCGCCAGCCTCTGTGAGGGGGATGCCGGGGCAGTTCGTGAAAGACCCGCAGCTGTGTGATGGGAAAAAGGAAGTGATTTCCTTGAAAAGATACATGTTTGCGAACACTGAACACAATCTAGTCAGTTTCTGTGAACAAGACCATACAGGGCACCTAGTCTCACGAGCTCTCAGGACAAGTTCGAGATTTCGGAATACGCTTTCATTGGCTGCGGTCTTGCACAGGAAATCGAACAAGCGGGGCGGTACAGCTGAATCCGTGTAGCAGCCAGGCCTGGTAAGCACTACACTATAGGCTGCTTAACAGTTAATGGATAGCTGTGCCCTCCCGCTGAAGGCAATCTGTAAAGCATAAAGTCTGACCCTGTTCCAGCCCCTCGCAGCTGTGCACGGGAAAGATCACTGTATGCTTTTCCTCTGTGGCCTCCAACACGTGGCTGTTAAACGAAGGTCATTGCTATGCAAAGTAAAAGTCAAGCATTCACAATAGTAACAGTACACTAATTGCCCTAATTAGATGCAGCAGTCGCCAAACGAGATTACCCTGAGGCGGGTCACTCGGAGAGAGAGAGAGAGGATGCTGCTCGAATCCCTGCACAGACCAGGACCGTACGCTGCAATGCTGGTGGAGGCAATGATTCCGCTGTACATTAGGATGGCCTGGCGCGGAAGAGTGTGCTTCCACGGAGCACCAAATAAGGCACCTCTCCCCAGGAACCTCCTGCGGAGACTTTTCGAGCTGCTCTCCAAGAGCTTCGTGGAACTGTCCCAGGAGGATTTCTGTTCCATCCCTATATGTGTGGACCTTCTCTTTATATAGTTTGTTGAGGAAAAGTTTTTATATAGTTTTTACATATTTTTTATTCCTGTTTTTAAAAAAATAAATGTTTCCATGTTTATAGCACTTACCGACTGATCCTTCCCCTGATTCTGTGTCCGGGTTAACGGCCGGGGAGGGTTGGTAGGGGATCTCTGTGAGGGTGATGAAGAGATCCTGGCTGTCGGGGAAAGCGGTATTGTAAGCGCTGTCGCCTGCGTCGTCCTCCACAAACCCTTCCTCATCTTCCCCATCGGCGAACATCACCGAGGAACTGCCCCTCGACACTATCCCATACTCAGAGTCCACGGTCACTGGTGGGGCAGTGGTGGCAGACCCACCTAGAATGGCATGCAGTGCCTCGTAGAAGCGGCATGTCTGGGGCTGTGCTCTGGAGCGTCCGTTTGCCGCTCTGACTTGTTGGTAGCCTTGTCTCAGGTCCTTGATTTTCACGCGGCACTGCGTTGTATCCCGGCTGTATCCTCTGTCTCTCATGGCTTTGGAGACCTTCTCGTAGGTCTTTGCATTCCGTTTGTTGGAGTGCAGCTCCGAAAGCACAGACTCATCGCCCCACTCAGCGATCAGATCCAGGACTTCACGGTCTGTCCATGCTGGGGACCTCTTTCTATTCTGGGATTGCATGGACTCCTCTGCTGGAGAGCTCTGCATCGTTGCAGGTGCTGCTGAGCTCGCCCCGATGTCCAACCAGGACATGAGATTCAAAGTGCCCAGACAGGAAAAGGAATTCAAATTTTCCCGGGTCGTTTCCTGTGTGGCTGGTCAGAGAATCCAAGCTTGGACTGCTGTCCAGAGCGTCAACAGAGTGGTGCACTGTGGGATAGCTCCCGGAGCTAGTAAGTTCGATTTGCATCCACACCTAGCCTAATTTGAGATAGCCATGTCGAATTTAGCGCTACTCCCCTCGTCGGGGTGGAGTACCGAATTCGAACTAAAGAGCCCTCTAGGTCGAATTAAACGGCTTCCTAGTGTGGACGGTTGAGCGGTTAATTCGAATTAATGCTGCTAAATTCGATTTAAAGTCCTAGTGTAGACCAGGCCTTAGCTAGCAGAGAAAGGCAGAGCAAGAACCAATGGCTGCCTGGAAGTTAAAGCCAAACTAATTCAAATTAGAAGTAAAGTGCGCGACTTTACAGTGAGGGTGATTAACCACCACTGGAAGTGGTGAATTTGCCATCTCCTGATGTTTTCAAATCCAGACTGGCTGCCTTTGTGGAAGATGTGCTTTAGTCAATCACAAGTTATTGGGCTTAATACAGGGGCAGCTCAGGGAAATTCTCTGACCTGTGCTAGACGGGAAGTCAGACTAGATGATGTAATGATCCCTTCTAGATTTAACCTCTAGGAATCTTGAGAATTCAGTGTGCACATGGGTCAGCATCTGCTGTCTGCCCATGCAAGCCCATCAGGCAGGGGTTGTGTAATATAAATAAAAATATTTGGCCTATCACCTGTAACCCTCTCTCATGTCCCTCCTAGGATCTGTAGTAGCAGTAGAAACAAATGTTCATGTTGCAATATCCATACTCTAGTTCAGTGGTTCTCAACCTTCTTGGGTTCAGGCCCCATTTGTAAACCTTGATGGCCTATCATGACTCCGTGCCCTCTTCCTCCCCCCATTAGCAGTGGGGGAGGAGTGGGGGAGCAGAAGGGGCTGGGGTGCAGTGGGAGAAGAGCTGGGGACCAGGACAGGTGGTATGGCTGTGGGGGAGTGGTACATTGGGAGGTCCTGCAGGCTGGAGGTACACTGGAGTGCAAGCATTTATCAGAGAATGTGACACCAGCTGCTTCCTCCCAGCTCTTAGCCACCAGGGCTGGCTGGGCTCAGCTCCCCGCTCTGGGTGTTGTGACCTCTGGGGTCGCAGCACTGCTCAGGTTTGGCCTGGCTGGGCCAAATTTGTGTAAGTGGAGTTGTGACTTGGTGCTTGGGGTTGCAGCACCACTCACTCCAATCTGGCCCATCTGGCCCCATGTTGTCATGATGGAAGAGTGGCTGGGGCAAACCAGAGTGGTGCTGAGACCCCAGAGTGAGGAACTGAGCCCAGCCTGCCCCATAAACTTTTGATACATTCTTGCGACCCCATTTTGGGTCACGCCTCACAGGGTTAGAAACCCTGCTCTAGTTCAACCCCTACTTTTACAGCGAGCATAGCTGCCCCAGCTGTTTTTCTATAACCATTTCACTGCATTACTCCTATTTCCTGGCTCACTCCTATTTTTCCTTCCTCCCATTTTGATTCGCGGTGCTGCTGAAATTGTAATGAGGTGAAATCAAGCACAAGGAAAGAACAGAATGTTCTGACAGCTGTTCAGTAGCATGTGTGAAAAGAGCTACTGGTCTGGATCCAGCTCCTAAAGGGCAGGTGTCCACATCGCAAAACCCACTGCTACAACTGACAGTAACTTCCCCTCTGCACAGGCTAGTCCACAATATTCCAATACCGGGTTTTTGGCTCCTTCCTCTGAAGCAAGTGGGACTGGCCATTGCCAGAGGATAAGTCTATCATGAAATCAAAGCAGCGAGGCTGCTCCAGCAGATATACCCACGCTATCATGGCTAAAAATAGAAAAAAGACGGTTACTCACCGTAGTAACTGGTGTTCTTCGAGATGTGTTGCTCCTATCCATTCCAATGTAGGTGTGCGCGCCGCGCGTGCACGGCATCTCGGAACTTTTTTACCCTAGCAACTCCGGCGGGCCGGCTGGGCGCCCCCTGGAGTGGCGCCGCTATGGCGCTGAATATATACCCCAGCCGGCCCGTCCGCTCCTCAGTTCCTTCTTGCCGGCTACTCCGACAGTGGGGAAGGAGGGCGGGTCTGGAATGGATAGGAGCAACACATCTCTAAGAACACCAGTTACTACGGTGAGTAACCGTCTTTTCTTCTTCGAGTGATTGCTCCTATGCATTCCAATGTAGGTGATTCCCAAGCCTTA
Source organism: Mauremys mutica (assembly GCF_020497125.1). NCBI lineage: Eukaryota > Metazoa > Chordata > Testudines > Geoemydidae > Mauremys > Mauremys mutica. The sequence continues at coordinate 9,122,549 of NC_059085.1, forward strand.
CCTAGGCGGTGGGGTCGGAGTGAGACGTGGCCGAGTGCAGGACCGCTGAGCCAAAGGCCGCATCGTCTCGAGACTGTTGCACCAACGCGTAGTGGGAAGCGAAGGTGTGTACCGAAGACCAGGTGGCCGCCCTACAGATGTCCTGGATGGGGACATGGGCCAGGAAGGCGGCCGAAGAAGCGTGCGCTCTGGTGGAATGAGCGGTGAGGCGGCATGGGGGGACGCGAGCAAGCTCGTAGCACGTTCATATACATGACGTCACCCAGGATGAAATGTGCTGCGAGGATACTGACTCGCCTTTCATGCGATCAGCGATTGCCACAAACAGCTGGGTCGAACGCCGGAAGGGCTTCGTCCGGTCGATGTAGAAAGCGAGGGCCCTGCGGACGTCCAGGGTGTGGAGCTGCTGCTCACGAGGTGAGACATGCGGCTTCGGGAAGAAGACCGGGAGGAAGATCTCTTGGTTGAGGTGGAAGGCCGACACCACCTTGGGGAGGAAGGCCGGGTGCGGTCGAAGCTGCACCTTATCCGCATGGAAGACGGTATACGGGGGCCCTGCCGTCAGGGCGCGGAGTTCTGAGACTCGTCTGGCGGATGTAATTGCCACGAGTAAGGCCGTCTTCCAGGTGAGATAAAGCAGAGAGCACGTAGCCAGGGGCTCGAAGGGCGGTCCCATCATCTGGGCCAGAACCAGGTTCAAATCCCAGGTCGGGGCAGGAGGACGTACCGGCGGGTACAGACGGTCGAGACCTTTAAGGAAGCGGGCAACCATCGGGTGAGAGAAGACGGACCGACCTCCGATGGCAGGCCGAAAGGCCGACAGAGCCGCCAGGTGCACCTTCAGGGAAGAGATTGCCAGACCTTGACCTTTCAGGTACCAGAGGTAGTCGAGGATGGTTGAGATAGGGACCAAGAATGGGTTAAGACCTCGCTGGTCGCACCAGAGCGCGAAGCGTTTCCACTTCGCGAGGTAGGTAGAGCGCGTCGAAGGCTTTCTGCTTTCGAGCAGGACTTGTTGCACCGCCGACGAACAACCCCTCTCTGCGTTGGTCAACCACTCAGGAACCAAGCTGTAAGATGCAGCGACTGCAGGTTCGGGTGACAAAGCCTGCCGAGGTCCTGAGTGATGAGGTCCGGTCACAACGGAAAGGGAATGGGATCCCGAACTGACAGCTCGAGCAGCAGGGTGTACCAGTGCTGTCTCGGCCAGGCCGGAGCGACGAGTATTATGCGGGCCCTGTCTCTCCGAAGCTTGAGTAACACACGGTGTACGAGTGGAAACGGGGGAAACGCGTAGAGGAGGGGACCTGTCCACGTCAGGAGGAACGCGTCCGAGAGGGAGCCCGGAGCTCGACCCTGGTACGAGCAGAACCTGGTGCACTTCCTGTTGACCCTGGAGGCGAACAGGTCTATCTGGGGAAACCCCCACCTCTGGAAGATTGCATAAGCCACATCCGGGCGAAGGGACCACTCGTGGGAGGCGAACGACCTGCTGAGATGGTCTGCTAGCGTGTTCTGCACCCCCGGCAGAAAAAACGCTTCGAGGCGAATTGAGAGGGTCACGCAAAGGTCCCATAGGAGCATCGCTTCTCTGCAGAGCGGGGAGGATCTGGCTCCGCCCTGCTTGTTTACGTAAAACATTGCTGTAGTGTTGTCCGTGTACACCGCTACAGAGCGGTCCTTCAGGTGGGCTCGAAAGGCGAGACACGCCAAGCGGATCGCTCTCAACTCCCGGACGTTGATGTGGAGGGAGAGTTCGTGGGCCGACCAGAGACCCTGGGTGTGCAGGTCGCCTATGTGAGCACCCCAGCCGAGTGCCGAGGCGTCTGTGGTCAGGGTGACCGACGGGCGAGGAGGGTGGAACGGAACCCCCGCGCAGACCACCTCTGGATTCAGCCACCAGGTGAGCGACTGGAGAGTGGGCTTCGACACCGTAACCACCATGTCCATGCTGTCGCGGTGGGGGCGGTACACCGATGACAGCCACATCTGGAACGGGCGAAGCCGCAGCCTTGCGTTCGCGGTCACGAACGTGCACGCCGCCATGTGCCCCAGCAGGCGTAGGCAGGATCGCACCGTAGTTGAAGGGAAGGCCTGCAGGGCCCGTATGAGCGAGACTATCGTCTCATGCCGAAGACGAGGGAGGCAGGCTCTGGCTAAATTGGAGTCGAGCACCGCTCCTATGAACTCCACTCTTTGTGCTGGAGTTAGGCTGGACTTCTCGGTGTTGATAAGGAGGCCTAGAGACCAGAACAGATGCAGAATCTCGGTCACCTGAGCCGCTACCAGCTCCTGGGAGCGGCCGCGAATCAGCCAGTCGTCGAGATACGGGTACACATGTATCCGACGACGGCGGAGGGCTGCGGCGACGACTGCCATAACCTTGGTGAACACCCTCGGTGCGGTGGAGAGGCCGAAGGGCAGAACCGCAAACTGGTAGTGAGCCTCGTTGACTACGAAGCGCAGGAAGCGTCTGGGGGGGGGCGTAAATTGCCACATGAAAGTATGCATCCTTCATGTCGAGGGCAGCAAACCAGTCTCCCGGATCCAAGGAAGAGATGATGGTCCCCAGGGTCACCATGCGAAACTTGAGCTTGCACAGGTGTCTGTTGAGCTGCCGGAGGTCCAAGATGGGACGAAGACCTCCTTTCGCCTTGGGGATGAGAAAGTATCTGGAATAGAATCCCCTGCCCCGCCTGCTGCGGGGCACCTCCTCTATAGCACCCACGCTCAACAGAGTCTGGACCTCTTGCAAGAGGACTTGCTCGTGAGAGGGGTCCCTGAAGAGGGACGGGGAAGGTGGGTGGGAGGGAGGGGGCGAAATAAACTGCAGGCGGTAGCCGTGCTGGACGGTGTTGAGGACCCAGCTGTCCGATGTTATAGAACACCACGCCTGGAGGAAGCGGGAAAGGCGACTTGAAAACAAAAGGGATGGATCCGGGGGGGAGAGTGGTGGGCCGTCCTCGGGCGTCCCATCAAAAGGCCGGTTTTGGGCCTTGAGGAGCCTTCGAGGAGCTCTGGGCCTGGTTATGCCGACCCCCCGACGGTCTGCGGCGGAAAGGGGCCGCTCGGCGATTATTAAATGGCCGGGACCTGGCCTGGGTGAAGGGCCGGTAGGGCTGTTGCCGGAACGATCGTCTTTGGGTAGCCGGGGCGTGCATTCCCAAAGTCCGAATAGCAACCCTCCCATCCTTCAGGGTCTGAATTCTCGTGTCTGTCTTTTCTGAAAAAAGACCCTGTGTCTCAAAGGGGAGGTCCTGAAGGGTGTATTGAACCTCCGGCGCCAAGGTGAAGGATTGCAGCCAGGCAATACGCCACATTGTTATTCCGGACGCCATTGTCCTGGCTCCTGAATCAGCGGAGTCCAAGGCCGCCCGAATTAGGGTCCTGGAGGCCGTCTTGCCCTCGTCCAGGAGCGCCGAGAATTCCCGGCAGGAGTCTTGCGGCGTCAGCTCCGAAAATTTTCCCAGGCACCCTAAGATGTTGAAAGTGTACCGGGACAGGAGCGCCATCTGGTTTGCTATGCGGAGCTGAAGGCCACCCGCCGAATAAACTTTTCGGCCCAAGAGGTCCATGCGCCGCGACTCCTTTGATTTTGGTGCGGCGGCCGGCTGGCCATGCCTCTCCCGGTCATTCACCGACTGGACTACTAGAGAGTCCGGGGAGGGGTGCACATAGAAGTACTCATACCCCTTGGGTGGGACAGAGTATTTTCTTTCTACCCCTCGCGCCGTGGGGGGGACTGAGGAGGGCGACTGCCAGATTGTTGTATTGTTCCGCTGGATAGTGCGGATAAAGGGTAACGCTACACGCACTGGGGCGTCCGAACCCACAACGTCCGTTATAGGGTCATCGTCCTCCGTGACCTCCTCAACGGGCAGGTTCATGGACTTCGCCACACGGCGGAGAAGGTCCTGATGCGCCTTGAGGTCAATAGGCGGGGGTTCAGATGTTGATGCTCCTGCCACCGCCTCGTCAGGAGAGGAGGACGAGGAGCGGCCCGGCAGCACCTCCTCGGATGCCTGGTCAGCCCCTGGGCGGTCAGGAGCCACGGGCCCCGGCCCCGGTGCCGGGCCTGGCGGCGAGCCAGCCTGTTCCTGTGGAGACGGGGGGCGCTTGCTAACCGTCGCCTCCGGCGCTGAACGGCCCGTAGGCGTCTGCCTCAGCTGTAGGGGAGGCCCTTGCTCGTGTTGGGCCCAGGGGACCCAATACCCCCAGTGTTGAGGTCCAGGGTCCCGACCCTGAGACGCCGCCCTGAAGTCCACTGCGCTGCCCTCAGGGGAAGCGACGGAGGGTTCATGCGAGGGCCAGGGAGGAGCCGAGGCGGGTCCCGAATGCCCCACCGAAACCTGCGTCAGGTGTGTAGCAGGCGTTGAAGGTCGGCGGCGGTCATCACGTGACCTAAGCGGAGAGCGGGACCTGCGTGCGGAGCGGTACCGGGAGCTGGACCGGCGGTGCCGGGAGCTGGATCAGCGGTGCCGGGAGCTCGACCTCGACGGCGATCGGCGGTGTCGGGAGCGGCTTCGGGAGACTCGGCGCCGAAAGCGGTCACTGGAGCCGGACCTCTTGCGGTGCCGGTAACTCGGTGACCGGGACCGTTGCCGGGAGTACGACCGGCGCCGCGAATGCGAGCGGTGCCGGGACTGCGACCGGTGCCTAGATGGGGAGTGGCGCCGCGAAGCTGAACGACCTCTGGATCGGGACCGCCTCCGAGAGTGGGACCGGGATCGAGACCGAATCCTGGAGCGTCCGTCTCGCTTGTCTGGGGAAGGAGGCCGCATCATCATCGGTTTGCCTACCAACTTGAGTGCCCGCACCGGCGGAGCCGGGGGCCGGGGGCTTGGAGCTTCCGCGAGCTCGATCAGCTCCCTCGCCGTCGCAAACGCCTCAGGCGTGGACGGGATCCGCAGCTCCTCTTCGGCGGGTACCGGGGAGCTGAGTGGTGCCGGACTCGACGGGCCTTGCGGCGCCGGAGTCAACGGCGCCGTGCACTGCTTGTGCACTGCCTCAGCCTGTACCGTTTGTGTCGGAGGCGGCTGGGCTAGCGGTCTCTGCGGATGTTTGGAAGAGGCCGCCTTCGGCACCTTGTGCTTCCGTCCTGGGGAGAGGGAACGGTGCCGGGACTTCGGTGCCGGGTGCCGAGGAGGCTCGGCCCCGGTGCGGCTCGGTGCTGCCGGTGCGCTGCCCGCCGAGGAGGGCTTCGGCGCCGATGGACTTGGCGCCGGAGGCTGGAGCGAAGCCTCCATTAGCAACTGCTTAAGGCGCGAGTCCCGCTCCTTTCTCGTCCGGGGCTTGAAGGCCACGCAGATCGGGCACTTGTCTGTTCTGTGCCCCTCCCCAAGGCAGCGAAGGCACGAATCGTGCGGATCACTCACCGGCATGTGCCGCTGGCAAGCCGCGCAGGGCTTGAATCCCGGTGCCCCGGGCATAAGCCCGCACCGGGTGCAGAAGAAGAGGGGCTAACCCCTCTAATTCCCTATTTACACTACTATACCTATCTAACTATACTATACAACTATTAAACTAACTAACAAACTATATACAGGAAGAGATGGAGTAAACGCTAGGGCTGTGGAGGTAAGGGACACTCCACTGTTCCAACTGGCCGTCACGGGCGGTAAGAAGGAACTGAGGAGCGGACGGGCCGGCTGGGGTATATATTCAGCGCCATAGCGGCGCCACTCCAGGGGGCGCCCAGCCGGCCCGCCGGAGTTGCTAGGGTAAAAAAGTTCCGAGATGCCGTGCACGTGCGGCGCGCACACCTACATTGGAATGCATAGGAGCAATCACTCGAAGAAGAAGAGTGGGTTTCAGCAATGTCAGTAGGAAACCAGGGTCCCCGGTGTGCATCTACGTTGCTATTTTTAGCCATGCTAGTGTGCATATGGGAGTTTTCCCATAAGTGGTGTTTCCTTGGAGGGTCTCTCAGCAGCAAAGCCATGGAGACTGGTGGGAGAGCGTTAGGGAAGCTTGCTACTGCCCCCATTGGGCCTGTTCTGTGGCTACAAGGGACGACTCCAGTCTCAAGGGTTGTCAACCCAGCACCTTCACAGCACTAAAGCAACTAACCAAACTTTCCAGCAGGACTAGCTGGCCAATCACTTGTGAGCACAGGGGAAGTCTGTTTGCCCTTTTAGGGATTATGATTTCTTCCTCCACTACTCTACTGCTTCTCTGAGGCTGGAGGATTTCACAGCATGTTCTTTGCACTTGTATATCAGCCTTTCCCATGCTACTGCTCTCAGATAATAAAACCAGCCAACACAGGCTCATTGATGTTCTAACACACAAATATTGTAGCCTGATTTAGGGCATACTGATAATATTAATTTATCAATTATTTAATTTATTTTGATTTTATTTAATATTAATAGTAATTAATTATTAATATTAATAGTATGGTTTTTAGGCTCGCCAATCTGTTTGATCAGAAGATAAAAGTTCTTGTCCCAAATCAGGCTCCACTGAATTTATAAAGGCCCTTGGGGGTATGACAGGAAGCTCACACTGAGACAGATATAACCTTAAAGACTTATTAAAATCAATGCAGTAAGTAAGTAAATGGTAAAATACCCAGAGTTTCAAAGTTACAACTGCATTACTGCTATTCAAAAGATACTATATTATTGTATGTATTATATGCAACAAATCTTTGGTTAATATACTTACACCCTTCCTTGATGACCTGGTGGTAAGAGACACAGGACCAGCCTTGCAGTTCAGGTTTTTCAATTCTTGAGTGAGGGATGCAGTGCTTAGAAAAAGCTAATGCTACTTAGGGTTTACTTGACTAACTTAAACTTAAAATCAAAACCTAATAAACTAAGAATAAAACTTAGGCAAACCAAGCTTAGCCTAGTTCCCTTGAAACAAAGTTTCAGAAGAACAAGTACAGCCTACCAATAGTAGCAATCATCATAAATAGACAGATAGAGTAGAAATAGAATGTAAGTGAGAATGATAGAGCAGAGTAAAGTGAGAATACTTTAGCGAGGTGGGTCACCTCCTTTATAGGGCAAAGTGCTGGAAATCCTTCCTCCTATGCCCAAATTTCATTCCTCACCCACAAAATGTTAGGATACGCTTACCCCACGGGCTAGTATGTATGTGTGTATGGATAACATGCATGTACACACTTGTGGTGAACTTGTTAAGTCTGTGGGTACAACACTGAAAACCCCTCTATGCCATTTTCCATTGCCTATTGGTCTAAATAAAAGGTCATAGACATAGGTGTGGGTTCTCATCTCTTTAGGTAACAAGATATAGGTCAACTTTGCTTTCCGAGTAAAAGGTCTTAATATAGATATGCTAACTTTGCCTTAGCTTAACATATAGGATATGGCCTGCAGGTCTCTTGCATTACAGACCAACTTACTTTAATATGAATCTAAAAACCTATTACAATATATTAAATACTTAAACTATAAGAAAAAAATATATATATATGTAAGCAAGAAGGTTAGTCCTATAGGCTACAATATGCAACGCTCTGTGTGTGCCACCCACAAGGGGGTGATTGCAGGGATGGGGAGGAGAGAAAGAACAGTGAGAAGCAGGACACCAGAGGGGAAACATACAACACACCAACTCAGCTGAGTGTGTGGGCTGGGGTTCGTGGCCCCCACAAAGGAAGTGACGCTCTTGTTCATTATTTATATTGCAGTCGTCCTAACAGCCCCAATCAGGAATCCGGGCCCTGCTGTGCCAGGTACAGAGACAGGCCCTGCCCATAATACTAGCTTGTCTGCACAATCTCTCTTGCCACATTCGATTTCCTTCCTCCTGAACTGAACACAGCCTGGTCAAAACTCTCCCCAGCCCCACATGTTGGCTCATTCCTTCCCCCACTCCTGCCTGCATGGGAAAGCTGAGGTGTTTGGCAGCACTTCAGCGGCAGCTCAGCCATGCTGCTTCATTCTTTGGCATCAGTTCAGCAGCGGGTCCTTTGCTCCAAGAGGGACTTAGGGACCCAGTGCCGAATTGCCGCCAAAGACCCGGACGTGCCACCCCTTTCCATTGGCCGCTCCAAGCACCTGCTTGCTATGCTGGTGCCTGGAGCTGGCTCTGGAAGGTGCTAACAGTGCCACATGCCAGCTACATCAATGGGCCAGCACTGTTAGCTTGAAAGCCAGAGTGGGTGCTTACTGCCTGTATGCTACCTCCACCTCCAGGCTGCACGGCCCTGCGTGTTTTTTAGAGCAGTTTCATTGTCTAACCACACCAGAAAGTAGGGTATTGATCAGCACGGCAAAGCAAAGTGACTGGAGCCCCTGTGCAGCTGCTGCTCAGAAACTCTGGCTCGCAGCGCGAGTTTCGCTTTGCCCAGTGCTGTCAGATCTTCAGCTGCCTTCACGGTCCTTTGGCTGAAATCAAGGGAGGGCCAGCAGTTTTCCAGGCAGGCAACTGGGAATTTAAAGGGCAATTCCCTCGCCCTTTGCGAAGCGCTCCCCATCTCTGCCAGGCAAACACACTCCTGGGTGTTCGAATTTACAGGGGTGGGGGGTCAGGGCCGATGAGGGGTGAGACCGTGAGAGTGAAGGTGGGCTGTATAGCACCATAATAAAAACTGAAAACTGTTTCATGACCATTTTATTAGATTTAACTCATGTTTTGAAATCACGCAAATTAAAGTTGACATCTCAAGCATTCTATGAAGCACGACATCTGCATCCTTCTTGGTTTCTTGTTATAATTTTGCACAACTCTGTTTATAAACTTCTTGAATACAACATGTTCATCTTTGGTGACTTCTCGTATGTCCAGTACTTCCATTCCTTCAATTGATATGCTCATTAGTTCATTCACGTGATCAGGCAAAGGCGACTTATTTCAGAACACAAAATTCTATTAAATGATGAAAAAGAACACTCAACTGTACCTGTTGTGACTGGAAGTAGAAAGAGATGAATTCCTACTTCTTTCATCCCAGGAAACAGCATAAAGATCTGGTCGAGCCACTAGTGATGATAACAAAAGAAGTGAAGTCAAATCTTCATTCATTCATTCATCGTATGATATTCCACTCCGTGTTCAAATTCTCTATTCTGTCCTGAGCACATGGCAGCCCCATTGCCGGTAGTGCCTCATTCCACTCAACTGTCACTATTTTATAGGACAGGGATCTGTAAAAGCTACATAGAAGTTGAGTAGAATCTAGAAGTCGCTGTTGTAGATTTTTAAGAATAAAGTCTGTGTACTTTTTCAATTGTCTTAAACACTTCTTGTCTTCTTCACTTAAGGATTCAATAGAAATGATTTCAGTCCAGAAGTTGACAAATGAAGTCAACTTCTGGACTGAAGTCTTTGCTTCTTCCAGTACTTCTTCAATGGATAGCTCTCTGATAGATCCAAATGTAGCTTCTATTGCTGTACAAAGATGTACTACTGTTGTAGCAGAAGCAGGGCCGGCTCCAGGCACCAGCTAAGGAAGCAGGTGCTTGGGGCGGCCAATACAAAGGGGCAGCACTCCGTCCGCTACTGGGGCGGCCTGTCCAGGTCTTTGGCGGTAATCAGTGGTGGGACCCTCAGTCCCTCTCATCCTCTTTGAGCTGCTGCCGAAGTGCCGCCGATCGGATTTTTTTTTTTTTTTTGCTGCTTGGGGTGGCAGAAAACTTGGAGCCAGCCCTGAGCAGATGCCTGGATGGCATTGTTTAATGACCCAAGTGGTTTCAACAGTAGACTTACAAGAGAAAGAATGGCAATAGTCTTCTCTGAACGTAGTAGCAAAAGCAATCCACCAGCCTCACTACTTAGATCCATCCCATCTTGGTAGATACTTTCCAAAGTCAGTAATAATGGCTGGAGTAATTTTAAGACAAAGCCAAGGATCGCACATGAGAAAGCCAGAGGATTTTCCCAGGTTGGACCAATTTGAACTTCAGTCCCAGTGTATCTTCTATATTTTCCAAGATATTCAGTCTTTTTGGACTCTTGCTGAAAAATATAATATAATGAAGACATTAAATGTTTAGCTTTTTTAATGTCTTTTGAAGAGTCTGCAGCTTGTACTAGTGCTAGTTGGAGGAGATGGCCTCTGCAGTGTGTATAGGAGTGATTAAGGTTACACTTTTCTCTGAGCAAAGCTTCCATGTCTTCCAGAGAAGTTTGCAGTTCCATCAAATGCACAAGAAGCCATCTGTTTGGGGTCCAATTGACAAGCATTTAACTCTTCTAAGATGTGGGTTGTCAGAGATGCAGCCGATGTATCTTCTATAACTTGAACATCTAGAAATGCATCTACTGGCCTACCACTGACATCAAGATAACGTACACAATGACTTAATACTTGCCCATTTGCATCAGTGCATTCATCAGCCATGTATGCAAATTTTTTGAATGTGGTGAGAGAGGTCTTCACTTTTTCAACTGTTGAGTCTTTCACTGTTGCACCGCATGCTTCTAGCCAGTCAGTTAAATTTCTTGCAGAAAGATAGCGAGCATTTGCTAGTGTTCAACTTCAGGATGAACAAGTGACAATGCACTTAACACTGGTCTCCAGTTTGTAGTGTGTGGTATCTCCTGCTTAAATAGAAAGTATGATACCACAGCCATGTTTGTTCGCATGTCTTTTGAGATTCCACCCAGCTCACAGTGATTTCAGCTGAGCTCTCAGTGGGGGAACCTTGCTGCTAGTGTAGACTGGGCCCTCTCTTCTACTTAGACCTGATTATCAGTGATTTAAACTGCAGTGGTCACTTAACAAAAGACGATCTATGGAGCCTAATCAGCTCTGTCTTTAAACAGTGGAGTGGGGCAGGTCAAATAGTACTTGTGACTCAGGCAGCCCATCAAGCAAAACATCTGGTCCCCACCCTCTCTCTTCATGCCCTCAATCAGCATAGGCTAAGTACAGTTCTACTGCCCTTTACTCATACAATAAGAACAACATTTCATTCCCCCACCCGCCCTGCATTCAAGTGATTTGTAACCCAACCCCAGCCAAAATCTATCACTTGGGCAACGCAGCTCTGTTTGCTGGATACCTAGATAGATTAAGTGGGACTGTAAATACAATCTGGTCCTGAAGCCTTTCCCCCCCGGCCCCCAGCTCATCACTAGCTGTCAGGGAGAGCTCATTTAGACTTTGCTTACAAATCATCATTTGGCCAACATCACTGAAATGAATGCACTGACATTGTCATAAAAAACAACCGCTGTATAAGGAAGCTAGTCTATGTTCACACTTTTCAAACCTATTCTACTTTTTCAGAGACTCATATTTTATCATACACTTTATGTGCTTTTAAAGTGCATATTAATGTTTCAATTTCAATTCAAATTCCCAAACAATCACTACATTAGCAACACTGCATGTAACTAGTTCACAAAACGGGTGGGGGGGGGGGGAGTGTTGGGGAAAACCCTGTCACGCAGAGCTCCGGGGGGCCACGCGACAGCCCTGACCAAGCGGAACCCAGTACTGTCCACAGGGGCACAAGAGTCCCGGGGGATTGGCGCCGCCTTATTTAGCAACTTGTTCACTGCACCCCCCCCCCCCCGCTAACCACCTCCCGCTGCGAGACAGGGGATCCGGCCCCGATCGCTGGCGCCCCCGCCCCCTGGCCCCGCCGGACGAGCCGGTACCTGTGCTCCGGCGAGGGGCGCTGCGGCGCGGGCAGCTCTCCGGTGAGGTACCGCGGGCTGGGGCTGAGGTACCGCGTTAGGCGCCCGGCCGGGGGAGGAAGCCGCCTGCAGCCCCCGCGGGGAGCCGGGCGCTGGGGCCGCACCGACGCCTCCGCGGCGGGCTGGGGGCGCCGCGCCCCTGAGGGGAGTTTCCCGCCCGGCTCCGCGCCGCTCCAGCCCCGCGCGCTCCCGCGTCCCGCCCTGCGGCAGCTCGGAGCGTCCGGGCTCCACCTGCGCTGTCCTGGGAGCCGCCCGGGAGTGCGAGTCTCCCCCGCCCCTCGCGGCCGGGCGGGGCTTGGACAGGCCGAACGCGCCGGGGAAATACGCGCCCCGACTGTCCCCAGGGGCCAAAACTCCCCTTTCAAAACGAGCCAGCCCCTGAGAACCCCAACACTGTGTGTTACTGGATCCCGGGGTGCAGTGGGGGGGGGGCCGCTGGGCACCCGACTCTCTCCTCCCCTTGCAACAAGCTACAAGCCAAAAACTAACCAACAAACTCACCAGCCAAATACACCAAAAACAAGCCCAATTTCTGCGTTTTTTTCACGGGGCTGGAGGACAGCCGGGAGCTGGCTGGTTGCCCACCTCCCAGCCACCCTGAGCAGCTCCCACCGCAGGGGAAGACTCACACACACAAAGGCACTATCACACCCTGACACACAGACACTCTCATACCAAAGCACCCTACACACATACAGGCACCCTCAGATGACCCCTACACTCAGATACACATCTGGCACCCTTACACCCCTACACACACACACACAGACAGGGGCGGTTCTAACCATTTCACCACCCCAAGCACGGCGGCACGCCGCGGGGGTCGCTCTGCCGGTCGCTGGTCCCGCGGCTCCGGTGGACCGCCTGCAGACGTGCCTGCGGATGCTCCACCAAAACCGTGGGACCAGCGGACCCTCCACAGGGATGCCTGTGGGAGGTCCACCAGAGCCGCCTGCTGCTCTCCCGGTGACCGGCAGAGCGCCCCCCGCAGCATGCCGCCCCAAGCACGCGCTTGGCATGCTGGGGCCTGGAGCCGCCCCTGCACACAGAGAGGCATCCTCAGACCCCAACACACAGAGGCACCCCTACACATGCACACACCTTACACCCCCCTACACACATACACAGGCACCCTCAGACCCCTACACACACGCCACAGAGACACTGGTGGTACCTTATTTCTCTTCCTCCCCAGTATTCACCTCCCCTGAGGTTTAATGCACTAGTGTTTAATGCACTGCTTATCATTACTGAAATGGATGGCTTGATAACTGCACCCCGGTGTGAGGCCCAGGCAGGAGGGGAAGGAGAGGACAGCTCTGTTAACAAGTCAGTGAGAAGTATAGAAAGGATGGGAATTAATATGCAAATTACTGATATTATTGTTGGTGCCACTAGACCTGAGTAAACCAAAGTTGTGACTGCAGGCCTGAGTGAACTTCCATGCTGTGAACTTTAACCAGCCTAAGATGCTAACAGACTGCAAGCAAAATGTGTAACTGTCAGCAATCTCAGCTTGCAAATGTAGGAGTTTAAAACAGCAAAAGCGGCGGGGAGGAGGGGGAGAGGGGGGAGGAAAATCTGTATGCGTTTGTTCTGTCAAGGCCAACAGATAAGCTTGTGGATGAGAACTTTTCTAACACGCTGAAATGTAATGCCTAATGTAGCTGCTGCTGGGAAGGGAGGGGTGAGGGGGAAAACCGAACAAAAGGCTTACACAAACAAGGGGGGTATAAATGCTGGGACCCCGCCTGCGCGCGGGTGTGCAGGATTTGAGAATGCTTTTCTCCCTGGCACCTTTCTTTGGGCTCAAATAAACCTGGTTTTGCTTCTCCACCCTGGTGTGATAATTAGTGCGACGCACACCAGGCAACGAACCTGCTGTTGCTCCACCTCGGGCTCTTTGAGCCGGCAACAGTTTTGGCGTCCCTGGGTGGGCGCGAGGCAAAATTGTGCCTTGCCCGGACTCCCCCAATGGCCAGTGGACGATGGTCACAGCCGATGCCCAGCGCGCACCGGTGCCTTTACCGGGGGCCTCGGCAGAGACGCGTCAGGCTGACCTTGGAGGACACAACGGTGCAACGCACTCAGATAGTGGAGAAGCTGTTGCAGGCGACGGTGAGGAACCGGTCCTGTGGATAAGGTAGGAACAGTCCAGTGGTGTGGACTTTTGCCTGAGGCTGGGGACGCCCAGCCGTTGTAATTCCCACTAGACGAGAGAGCGTCCTATAGTGGGTCAAGGGCAAGCCCGTGGTATGGGGCAGGGACAGGGGACAGGCAGGGCACGGTGTACGCCCTTAGAATGCATTCTAGCAAATTGGAAGGTATTTGGTTTGGATCCAATGACTAAAAGCGAACTGAAAAGATTTTGTACAGTAGACTGGCCTCAGTATCAGTTAGAGGACCAGGAAAGGTGGCCACCAGAAGGATCACTTAATTACAACATGATCCTTCAATTACTTTTGTTTTGTCAGCGAATGGGTCGCTTCTGAAGCTGTTTGTATGTAGAGCTCTTGTAAAAAATCCCTCATCATATGCCCCAGAGCTGCACTGGGAGGAGAACTGTCCATGGGAATGTCTGTCTAAACAATGGCCTTGGTGTGTGTGTGTGTGTGTATACCTGTGTGAGTGTTCGTTACTGGAAGACGCCCAGACTGCCCTGTGAAGCGATTGCTAATGATCAGGAGTATTCTAACGCAAGCCCAGTAACTAGTGGATCTTTAGGAGATCCGACCCACGGTGGGCTGACTCAGCCTGGCATCGTCCGGCGAGGAAGCTGCCTGGGTCTAGGAATGTGTGAACCCATCTTCCCTGCCCCCCCTTCCTTTCCGTGTGGGCTACTGACAGTCTGATCATCTCACTGGATGCAATCAGAGTATGCGGCGCTGTGTCTCCCAGAGACTAGCCGACGCTCTTTGCTGAAAGGAGGTGTAGGAGAGTCAGTCATCCTCGTTAGTCTCTCCTGTATGAGTGTCTTGTAGGGAGAGATTCTTAGTTTATGAGCCGCTAGCGCGCGGACAGGGCACCCTCTCTGTGTGTGTAAGTGGAAAATGGGTAAGGGACAGTCTAAAAATTCTACCTCACCCCCTAAGGGTACCCCAGCATAGTACATGTACGTACATTATGGTCCTAAAACCTGCAGGTATTTAGAGAATTGGAATCTTCACATGTGTGAAAATCCATCTAAACAGTGCCCATTAGAGGGTATCTTTAATCTAGATAAGATCATATATCTCAGAGGAGCTTTTAATTACAAAGAAAAGCCTCTGACACAGTGTGAGCAATTTGTCTAGGAACGGGTTAATTTGAAATTCAGCTTGTCCCAGAGATGAAAAGTTGCTTTATGTTCAAGGTCAAGAACCAGCACAGACTATGCTAAGTAAAACTGCTTTCAGCCCCAGCTGGTTGTGGAAAATAAAGACAGAGGCAAACCAAAGGCAGTACAAGTTACAGAACTGAGATTGCATTTGCAAAGCTTAACGGTTCAGTGAGATCCAACAGTGTGCTTCTGCAACCCTGTAGCTGGTATGGCTCGGTGACACTGGAAAAGCCATAGGGCAGCTGACCTGAACTGGAATCTCTGAAAGAGACGCTGCAGGAGAGTCCAGGGTGTAAAAGAACAGCCATCCCAAGAGTGGAAGCATGTTGGAAATTCTGGACAAGCTGTATACAGGATAATCTCCCGTCCACCTATTTCCCTTCTTTGACCATTATACACAGACGTGGCCAGTCTGGATATGTGTAAGTATTAAAGTGGCTTAAGGCTTGGGGCATTCATATTTTTCCTGAGTGATGTGGGAGTGTTCCCAATACTCTCCATTGTTGTTTTATTATTTTTAATGAAGCTTTAAAATTTGATTATATGCAGTGTCAGTTTGATCACCTGACATGAGGAATAATTAGTAACAGAAATTTGTCACAGTTTGGTGAGCAATAGAGAATGGGGGAACCCTGCAGAATTTACACCATCAATCTGTTTTACCCTTGTTATTTTATGTTTGCTTTGTTTGGTATTATATGATAAGGATTGTATGATTAAAGGTGAGCCCTAATAGAATAAGGAAACACTATCTGGTTTTGGTGCACTATCTAGTTTTAGCTCTGTTCTGTTTAACCGGTTACTGTTGTTTTTCTGCTCTGTTCATTTGGGCGTTAGGTGTGTGGGCGGAACTGAACTTCTCGTTCGTAATTCCTCAGGGTGGAAGCCATGTGTGCGATGAAGCTCTGAGGTTGTATTGAGATCTTTCTGTCCCGCCCCCCCCCCCCGTAATGGACAATGTAATAGAAGTGGAAAAATCTGGCTTAGACTGTAATTATCTCTGCTCTCTGTGTAATTTTCTTTTCTGTTTAAGTGTCAGCAGACAAATGGGTGGGTCTCTGGGTAGACCCCC
Organism: Mauremys mutica; assembly: GCF_020497125.1. NCBI lineage: Eukaryota > Metazoa > Chordata > Testudines > Geoemydidae > Mauremys > Mauremys mutica. The sequence continues at coordinate 9,138,565 of NC_059085.1, forward strand.
TTTAGGAGTTTGGATTGTGTGTTAAGTAAATGGCCTTTACCCAATGGCCATGTATTTTTGCCCAGGTGGCAAGCCTTCCTAGGGAGGACTTGAGTAATTTTGGGAGTAAAATGTTTTAGGGAAAAGACCAGAAGCGTGGGGGCTAGTTGTGAAGCCCACCCTCCTAGCTAAACTGGTAGTGGAACAAGTTTGTGTCCAGGATAGGGCTGATTCAGCAAGAAAAGCAGGATCGGGCCCAGGCGGGCAGGCAACAGAGAGATGGGAAAACAGGTTGGAAACTTTTGAGGGTGTAGTGGAAAGAAGGAGTAAGTGAGTATAAGCATGGAAATTTCAAATACTCAGGAGGATATTTGGAATGATGATTTGAATTGGTAAGTGGCTGCTGAAGGAAAAAGCAAGTGATTTAAGGGGAGAGCAAGTGATTTTTAAGGGAAAGTGAAAAGTTAACTCTTTAGTTGCTGGAGGGAACAGCAGTTGAACTTTGTAAAAATGCTAAAGAGAAAAGTTTTTGGTGTCTTTGAAATGTTTGTAAATAAATTCAGGCAAAGAAAATATGGGGTAATTCTCCTGTTTTGCCTAAAATTAACAAGAGTATTTGTATATTTTAAGTAATAATTGACTGCCCAGAAGGGGTAGACTTTTGTTTTGTCTTTCAGATAATCAAAGAAAACTAATGCCAGCTGAACAGCATTCAACATATCATGCATTTACTGACAGAGTAACAATTATGTTTTGTGTTCTATGTTCTGTCTTGTGGTGTTTGTCTCGTGGCCAGAATTGTTGTGTTTAATATTTTTATGGGATGGTCTAATTTAAAATCAAGTGGCAGTGTTAAATTGAAATGCAGATACTTGTTTTGTTCAATTTAGAATACAAAGTGTTTGGATATATCAGAAAAATGTGATATACTAAAGTCTAATACATTTTCCTAAGTAAGAGAAAGAAACTTTATTAGCCAAATCTTTTAATTTAGAATGGTTATTAAAATTTGTATACTAACAGTCTTTAAAAGCAAGGACATGGAAAGTTAACCCACTCCCCATATTGTACATGGGATCCTTCTGGCTAACTCAGACTTCTAGCCAGAGGGCTGGGGATGGTGGAAAGCTATTGGACTAAAGGTTATATTAAGTGAACTCATCAAAGTGGGTGTGCTTGTCCTGGCTTGTTGTTCTAAAGCTCTGTAATAAGGTTATTTTAGTGAAAGGGTATATGTGGCATACATTAAATAAGACTAATGTACTGCGTATGTATTTATTGTTAACAAAAGGTGTATAAGTAAAAGTTTCCTTTATAGGTTAAAAAAAATGGGAAAAGGAAAAAGAATGAGTTAACTGAAAAAAAAGAATAATTAACATGCTAAAAATAAACTGGCCAAGATTTGTGCTGAGACAAACTTAAAGTGGCCAGATGCCCTTCCTTTGGCACTAATAAGTATAAGAGCCATTACTTGGCTAAAAACCAGAAAAAGGGGGGACTTAAATTTGCCCATGCAACTATAAAATTTGTAAAATCTGCAAAGACACTATTGCAATGTGTTAGGTTTTTTTTCTCACAGGTAAAGAAGAAACAACCCAAAGATCCTAGCAGCCCTGCCGCTCCTTGGAACCAGAAGACTAGGTCTACATAAAGATCCATCAACGAAAGACTGCGTTGGCTCCACGCTGGAAAGGCCCTTTCCAAGTCCTGCTGTCTACCAACACTGCTGTGAAGTGCCAAAGACTGACTGCTTGGACCCAGGATTCTCACTGCAAAAAGACCCCTCCACATCGGAAGAATTTTCCTACTGATGATTAGCCTATTTCTTCTTCTAGTTCTACTGTGCTTCTGGACAGCAGGGAAAAAGGACAAGGTGACGTACTGGCAACCTCTCCCTTGTCCACTGACAGACCAACTGTGCCTTTAGACTTTTCTAGAAAAAGCAAAGCCATTACAGGGTGATATGTGCTGGAAACCTCTCCCCTGTAGGATGCTAAACCACAATTGTTTTGGGAAAGAAGAAGAAACACTCACTCCACTGACATTGCCAAAGTCCAGGAATTCCTGACTAAAAGGACATTGAGAACTGACCCTGGTGAAGAAACAAAGAATTGTATACTGGCAAGAAGAAATTTGTGGGACCCATGCTTGGGAATGTGGTATTAATTGGATTTTGGGGTTTAATCTACAGGCTGTGCCCTGTGTTTTGGATAAATCCTTCAGTATGTATTGCCCTCCCTAATTGGATTTTAAATGACATTGCCCTTATCCAGTTTTCAAATCACTTCTACATACCCAGATTGCTCACAAGGGGCTGCCATTAGATTAGCACAACAGAGGGCCTGGGTTATTTCCTCTGGAAAGAAAGAGAATTGAGCAGATCCCTGTGGGCTAGGGCCAATATCTTAAAAGACAAGAACATGATAAGAAATTGGGCCAACTAGAAAAGGCTACTAGCCTTATTCTTGAAACTCAGCTATCTTAAGTACAGGCTGGAGTTGGTGAGTTACATGTCATTTCAGCCCTTAGTTCTATGACCCAGAAGTTACTGACAGAGGTGGTATTGCATATCACTGAGGCTGGGAAGGTATTGCAGTGGGATCTGGACCAGACTTGGCCCACTGCCCTTACAGATGCATCAGGAGTACCATCTGATCTGTGGTCATGGAGACATACTTGGACACTTTCTGGATGGAAGTGTGGACATTCACAGTGCTCCTTCCAAGCATATGGACCGGTTAGGGTGGGTATGGGTTCCCACATACCGAATCCTGCTGGGTCCATGGGGAGGATGCATGTGGGACTACATTATTCACCGAGACATCTGGGAAATTAAACCACTTGGTATATCTACCTGATTTATAGTCAGTGTCCCAATCCCTTAGTTGTTAAATGAACATTCCACTCTTTTGTCCATGCGTTCATTCTTGGGTTGGGGTGACTAAGCTCAAAAGAGCAGTTGTACATATATCTGTAAAGCTTCATTGTTTTTTGTTTTTAAAGTTTGAGAAAACTCGCCAAAAGTTTGTTGAGTATTCTCAAAGGGGGGAATTGTTGGTGCCACTAGACCTGAGTAAACCAAAATTGTGACTGCAGGCCTGAGTGAACCAGAGGTCTTCCATGCTGTGAACTTTAACCAGCCTAAGATGCTAACAGACTGCAAGCAAAATGTGTAACTGTCAGCAATCTCAGCTTGCAAATGTAGGAGTTTAAAACAGCAAAAGCGGCGGGGAGGAGGGGGAGAGGGGGGAGGAAAATCTGTATGCGTTTGTTCTGTCAAGGCCAACAGATAAGCTTGTGGATGAGAACTTTTCTAACACGCTGAAATGTAATGCCTAATGTAGCTGCTGCTGGGAAGGGAGGGGTGAGGGGGAAAACCGAACAAAAGGCTTACACAAACAAGGGGGGTATAAATGCTGGGACCCCGCCTGCGCGCGGGTGTGCAGGATTTGAGAATGCTTTTCTCCCTGGCACCTTTCTTTGGGCTCAAATAAACCTGGTTTTGCTTCTCCACCCTGGTGTGATAATTAGTGCGACGCACACCGGGCAACGAACCTGCTGTTGCTCCGCCTCGGGCTCTTTGAGCCGGCAACATTATTACAGATTGATTGGCTCTTGTCTAGCTTCCCACCTGCCCCAGATAAGCAACAGCTAGAACAAAATAGAAAATCCACAGTGTCCTTATTGGCCTTGTCCACACCAAGGTCCTGCTGGTGTTAAAACATAGCTGCTCTGGCTGGGGATCATCCACTTTTAAGGCTATTTGGTGTATGTCTGCACTGCAATGTCAGCCCAGGGTTAGTAGAACTTGAATTAATAGACCCTGGGTTTGTTAACCTAGGGCTTGAGTGTCTATACTCATTTGTAATCACAGGTTAGGAACGGTTGAATCCTGGGTCACCACCTGGGGCTCCAGTGTCTACGTATGCAGGCCCAAGTCCAGTCACTCATATGCCAGGCTTCCTCGTGCCCTCCCCAGATGTGGCCCTTGGAGCTGCTCCCGGGAGCCTCCTGCTTGCTGTGTGGAGATTGGGGGAAAGGGGGCTAATGTCAGGGTGGTTCCCCCCCTCCCGGCTCCTGCGCTCCACTTACCTCATCTCCATAGAGCAGGGGGGACATGGGAGGGAACTTGCTGGCAGCAGCTGCTGTCTCACCTTGCTGATCTACTTAAAAAGGCAATGTACTTAGAGTCGGGTCAGTGTACTTAAAGGAGCAATGCGTCTCTCTCTCTCTCTGTGTCTCTGTCTCTCTCTGCCATGCTATCTCCCCTCCCTCCATTCCTGCTGCCTTGTAGAGTGTGAGGCTACATTAACAACAGTGCGTTAACGGTTGAGGGCTCAGCCGAGTGCTAGTTCATCATTTAGCAGCAAGGCATTCCCTGGGAAATAGCCCACCCTCTTCCACTCTCTGACTTCACCACCTCAACCAAGCTTCACAATCATCATTGCTGTGTACAGTACTACGTTGTTTAAAATTTATACTGTGTGTGTGTAATATATATATATATATATATATATATATATATATCTTTTGTTTGGTGAAAAAAAATTCCCTGGAACCTACCCCCCCCCCCCCATTTACATTAATTCTTATGGGGAAATTGGATTCGTTTAACATCATTTTGCTTAAAGTTGCATTTTTCAGGAACATCACCACCACGTTAAGCGAGGAGTCACTGTATTTTACACAGTGCCACTTAGTGGCTGAACAGTACAATGCAGTTTAGTATTCCATTACAGCGTCTGTACACCAACCTGCCTAGGGATATGCAATGATCTTTTCTCTAGGCTTTACCGGAAATCAGTAACAACCCAAAGACCCCAGGGACAGGCTGTCTCTGTCACAGAACTAGACCACTGGTGACAGGGCTCTGCTAAACAGATAAGGGATTGTTGGTTTACTTAAGCATTTTTATCCCCTCCCCCGTCATTCCCATTATTTTCATAATTGCTCAGCGTTCAACATGCTGAACTGCTTTGTAAAGCTGGCTACTCAGCTTAGTGCCATGATGGATGCTGAGGTCTCAAACATTAACTCACAGCTGTATTACAAGCTTCTTGCTAGCATGGTTTCAACTTCAGAGCCAGTAATGCCATGCTGGGATAAATGGGATCATTTTAGCTAACATGTTTTTAAAACAATGGTATAGAGCAACTTTATAGTTTTACTACATGGTAGCTGGCAGGGGTGCTGGAACAATTTGTATAGTGGAGTGCTAAAAGCCATTGTACCAAACTTTAAATACTTTATATAATGGAAATCACGTCAAGCCAGGGGGTGCGGCAGCACTCCTCCCCCAACCCCCAGTTCCAGCATCTGTGGTAGCTGGTTCTCTTAACTTCATGCTGAGCACATAACATGGGAGGCAATGTGACCTAGTGGATAGAGCACTGGATTGGGACTCAGCAGACCAGCTTTGCATTCCCACTTCTGCCAGTGGCCTGCTACACAACCTTGGACAAGTCACTTCACTTCTCTGTGCCTCCATTTTCCCTTTCTGTAAAATGGGCATAATGATACTGACAAAAACCAGTTTTCCTGTTCTGGGAAAACTTTTGAAACTTGAAAAAAGTTTTCTTTTCCCAAATCAATATGAAAAGTCCATCTCAAATGTTAGCAAACTGGCATTCTCTGACTCCTCTCCCACCAAAAAAATCAGTTGAGGTAAATCAAAACATCTTGTTTGGATTTTTGATGTTTATTTGAACTCTTTAATTAATTAAAATTTCTAAATGGAAGAATCATTTTGAATGGGAAAAATAATTTTTCATTTTGGAAATGTCAGAGCGGGATGTTTTGAGGATTTTAAAACTTTTTTTCCCATTTTTCTTTTGAAATGAGAAATTAGTTAAAAGTAGCCCTTAACCATTTTGACTTCAACAAATTAGCATTTTCCAATGACTTTTTTTAAATTCCCTATCAGCTCTAATACTGACTTCCTTTTGTAAAGCGTTTTGGGATCCTACTGATAAGTCGTATAAGAGCTCAGAGGTGTGTTATTATTAAAACACCGCTCGCCCTGTGCACACTGGGATTGCCACGGTGGCAAATGGGCTGCTAAAGCCTTGTCTACACGAGGGCTCCTGCTGGGAGCCCACTGCCAGTGCAGCTGCACCAGGAGCATCTTTCTAAACTCCCCTAACATAGACACGGCCAAGAGACCAGATACACGCACTGGTGTGCAATCTGAACCGGATTATAGCCCCGGGCAGTCTCTGTGATAAAGGTGACACGGCTCTTGCTGCAGCTGTCTGAGAGTTGCAAATCAAGTGGGCATTTAACACAGTCACGTCAGTGAATTTAGTGCTGGTAAGAACAGAATCATCCCTCCCTTTCCCCAGGCTGCTCCAGCAGTGTGCCTCCTTCCCTGCCCAGGGACACAGTGAGCAGGGCAGTTCAGCATCTATGACCCCCCCTGCTGAGCTGCCAGCAACAAGGCCTATCAGTGGCAGCAGTGATGTTTGACACAGGCCCAAGAGGCAGGGGAGTGACAGCCGCGCATAGCCTGCCCACTCAGTGAGAGGCTGCCGGGGGCGAGCAAGATCTCGCTGTGGAGAGGCTTGTTGGCCTTTTGTCTGAAAGGATGTGAGGTCCGCACTCCTCCCCCGGTGTTGCAGAATGAGTGGCGCATCTGAATGAATATTTCCATGGATATTAGGAAAAACTTTTTCACTAGGAGGGTGATGAAGCACTGGAATGGGTTCCCTAGGGAGTGTTAATGCAGCATAGCCTCCACCCCCACAGCTTTGGCCAGGCCACTTCTTGACTCCGCGGTGGACCCCGAAGCCAGGAAAAGGGCCCACAATAGGCTGCACGACCTTATTAGGGCATAGCCTATATCACAAACAGGAAACTTTGTGGGTTGCTTTACAGACAGGCTTTGTGGATTGCTTCACAAAGTTACTGTAGAAACCGTTTCTTCAGTTTCCACATTGAACTATTGAACTGTTTTTCCTAATCAGGGAAAAAACTGTTAGGGCACTAAGCAGCCAATCAACATGTGCCACACTCACCTTCTAACCTATATACTTGGTTGCCCTAGTACAGTAATCAGAGAGTCCCGAAAATGACTCAACGTCACTGCCAGTCCAGGTCTGATCAGCCAGGACTTGACCCTCCTGCTCGAAATCCAGCACAAGCGCGTCGGGTAGCCCAGTATTAATACTTGTTATACTTATCATCTTATAATAAAATTGTGTTGTATCCAGTCCTCTCACTCTGGGTCATTCATCTCAGTCCTTCACCGAGAATCATAAAGAACCCTCAATCCTAATTGGGTGAAACATGGCGTCACGAACAGGATTCTTGTGGCCAGAGGACTGTGAATGTCCCTGGAGGTCTGGATCTAAAGGGGATGATGAAACAGAACAGTTTCATCATTTACAGTTCCATCTTATTACAAGCCAATCCCAATCCGATAAAATTGAATGGGTTTGTTCTATTGGTTCAGGAAGGGATGGGATTATTCCGATTGTACAGAAACCGGTTTTTTAAAACAGATTGTATAAAGTCGAGTGCACGCGGCCACACTAAGCACATTAATTCGGCGATGTGTGTTCATGTACCGAGGCTAGCGTCGATTTCCAGAGCGTTGCATAGTTCCCGCAGTCTCCCCCGGCCATTGGAATTCTGGGTTGAGATCCCAATGCCTGATGGGGCAAAAAACATTGCCGCTGGTGCTTCTGGGTACAGCCTCACCCCTCCCTCCGTGAAAACAGCTGCAGACAACCGTTTCACGCCTTTTTTCCTGGGTGAACTGTGCAGACGCCAGGCAAGCATGGACCCTGCTGAGCTCAAGACAGCAATCATGGACGTTTTAAAGACCTTGCGCATTCTCGTGCAGTCTATGCTGAACCGGGACCTGCAAAGCCAGGTGAGGAGGAGGCGGCTACGGCAGAGTGGCGATGAGAGTGATGAGGACATGGACACAGAATTCTCTCAAACTGCGGGCCCCGGCACGTTGGAGATCCTGCTGGTAATGGGGCAGGTTCTAGCCATTGAATGCCAATTTTGGGCCCGGGAAACAAGCACAGACTGGTGGGACCGCATAGTGTTGCAGGTGTGGGACGATTCCCAGTGGCTGCTAAACTTTCGCATGCGTATGGGCACTTTCATGGAACTTTGTGACTTGCTTTCCCCTGCCCTGAAACGCCAGAATACCAAGATGAGAGCAGCCCTCACAGTTGAGAAGCGAGTGGCGATAGCCCTCTGGAAGCTTGCAACGCCAGACAGCTACCGGTCAGTCGGGAATCAATTTGGAGTGGGCAAATCTACTGTGGGGGCTGCTGTGATGCAAGTAGCCAAAGCAATCACTAAGCTGCTGCTACGAAAGGTTGTGACTCTGGGAAATGTGCAGGTCATAGTGGATGGGCTTTGCTGCAATGGGATTCCCTAACTGTGGTGGGGTGATAGATGGAACCCATATCCCTATCTTGGCACCGGAGCACCAGGGTACCCAATACATAAACCGCAAGAGGTACTTTTCCATGGTGCTGCAAACACTGGTGGATCACAAGGGACGTTTCACTAACATCCACGTGGGATGGCCAGGGAGGGTTCATGATGCTCGCATCTTCAGGAACACTACTCTGTTTAAACAGCTGCAGCAAGGGAATTACTTTCCAGACCAGAAAATAACAGTTGGGGATGTTGAAATGCCTATAGTTATCCTGGGGGACCCAGCATACCCCCTGATGCCATGTCTCATGAAGCCATACACAGGCAGCCTGGACAGTAGTCAGGAGCTGTTCAACTACAGGCTGAGCAAGTGCAGAATGGTGGTAGAATGTGCATTTGGCCGTTTAAAGGCGCGCTGGCGCACATTACTGACTCGCTCAGACCTCAGCCAAACCAATGTCCCCATTGTTATTGCTGTTTGCTCTGTGCTCCACAATCTCAGTGAGAGTAAGGGGGAGACCTTTATGGCGGGGTGGGAGGCTGAGGCAAAACACCTGGCCGCTGATTACGCGCAGCCAGACACCAGGGCGATTAGAAGAGCACACCAGGAAGCGGTGCGCATTAGAGAAGCTTTGAAAGTCAGTTTCATCACTGGCCAGGTACAGTGTGACTGTTGTGTTTGTTTCTCCTTGATGAAACCCACCCCCCTTGATTGTCTCATTCCCTGTAAGCCACGCCCCCACCTTCGAACACAGCTTGCTTTCTAAGGAAATAAAGTCACTCTCGTTTAAAAATAATGTATTCTTTATTAATTAATTATAAAAAGAGGGAGAGAACTGACAAGGTAGCCTGGGTGGGGTTTGGGAGGAGGATAGGAGGGAAGGAAAAGGCCACTAAAAAAATTTCAAAATAATGACAGCCTTTTGGTTAGGCTGTCGGTGGAGTGGGCAGGTGCATGGAGCCTCCCCCCATGCATTCTTACTCGTCTGGTGGGTGAGGAGGCTAACGAACATGGTGAGGGGAGAGGGTGGTTATACAGGGGCTGCAGTGGCACTCTAGGATCCTGCTGCCCTTCCTGAAGCTCCACCATACGCTGGAGCATGTCAGTTTGATCACGCAGCAGCCCCAGCGTTGCATCCCACCACCTCTCATCTCGAGCATCTCTCCTCTCATCTCGAGCATCTCTCCTCTCCTCACGTTCATCCCTCCTGTCCTCACGTTGGTCCCTCCTGTCTTTACAGTCACTGGCATCTTTCCTGTACTTTGATACCACGTCCTTCCACTCACTCAAATGAGCTCTTTCATTGCGGGTCACTTCCATGATTTCCGAGAACATTTCGTCTCGCATCTTTTTTTTCCGCCGCTTTATCTGAGATAGCCTTTGGGACGGAGTAGGGAGGCTTGAAAAATTTGCAGCTGCATGAGGGAGGGAAAAAAGGGAGAGAAGTATTTTAAAAGATACGTTTTACAGAATAATGGTTATACTCTTTCATGGTGAACAACACTATTCACCTTACATAGCACATGTGATTTCACTACAAGGTCGCATTTTGCATCTTAATATTGAGTGCCTGCGGCTCTGGTGTTAGAGATCACAGACGCAGGTCCGGGCAGCAGAATTCAGCTTGCATGTGGCCATGATAAGCCACTGTCTTTCGGCTTCTGCAGCCTTTATATACCCAGTGCCCTCCTTTCCCAAATACCAAGCAAAGCCCGTTGAGTGCTGCTTCTTTCCTGTTAACGTGCAGCAGCAGAAACCACCCCCCCATTCCAATTCTCTGGGATGATCGCTTTACCCCTCCCCCCACCGCATGGCTGGTATAATGGAAGATCACTGCTAAACACGCCCCCCCTCCCCCCCGTGTGGCTGGTAGCAGGGAAGATCCCTGCTAGCCAAACGCGAAAAAGCTCAGCACCAATCACCCCACCCCCACCCCCTGCTTGGCTACCTGCAGGGAAGGATTTCTTTTAAGCCACAGGCAAACAGCCCTGTAGGAATGGTCATCTTTGTCCCCTTAATTAAATTTCTGAATTTCAACCAGGTTACCATGAACAATATCACTCTCCTGAGGATAACACAGTGAGATAAAGAACGGATGTTGCTTGAATGCCAGCTAACACCGGGACCATACGCAGCTAGGCTTTGTCATGCAATGATACCAGATTACTTGCTACATGCATGGCGTGGTCAAGTGTCCTACCATGGAGGACGGAATAAGGCTGCCCTGCCCAGAAACCTTCTGCAAAGGCTTTTGGAGTACCTCCAGGAGAGCTTCATGGAGATGTTCCTGGAGGATTTCCGCTCCATCCCCAGACATGTTAACAGACTTTTCCAGTAACTGTACCGGCCGCAAATGCATCCCAAGTCCTCAGGGCAAATTAATCATTAAAAAACGCTTGCTTTTAAACCATGTTTTATATTTACAAAGGTACACTCACCAGAGGTCCCTTCCATGGCTTCATTGTCTGGGATAGTGGCTTGGGAGGGCTGGGAGGGTAATTCCGTCAGGGTGAGAAAAAGCTCCTGGCTGTTGGGGAGAACGGAGTGCTGTGTGCTCTCTGCAAACTTGTCCTCCTCTTCCTCCTCCTCATCTTCCCCGTCAGCAGAATCCTCAGGCATGGCTGAGATTACCACCCCTACCTCGGAATCCACGGACAGGGGTGGGGTAGTGGTGGCGGACCCCCCTAGAATTGCATGCAGCTCAGCGTAGAAGCGGCATGTTTTCGGCCCTGCCCCGGACCTTCCGTTTGCTTCTTTAGTTTTCTGGTAGGCTTGTCTGAGCTCCTTAACTTTCACACGGCACTGTACTGAGTCCCTGGTGTGGCCTGTCTGCATCATGGCCTTGGAAATTTTTTCAAATGTTTTTTCATTTCGTCTTTTGGAACGGAGTTCTGCTAGCACGGAATCCTCTCCCCATACAGCGATCAGATCCAGTATCTCCCATGCGGTCCATACTGGAGCTCTTTTTCGATTCTCAGGAGACTGCATTGTTACCTGTGCTGAGCTCTGCGTGGTCACCTGTGCTGATGAGCTCTCCACGCTGGCCAAACAGGAAATGAAATTCAAAAGTTGGCGGGGCTTTTCCTGTCTACCTGGCCAGTGCATCCGAGTTCAGATGGCTGTCCAGAGCGGTCACAATGGTGTATTGTGGGATACCTCCTGGAGGCCAATACCGTCAAATTGAGGCCACACTAACCCTAATTCGAAATGGCAATACCGATTTCAGCGCTCCTCCCCTCGTTGGGGAAGAGTACAGCAATCAGTTTTAAGAGTCCTCTATATCGAAATAAAGGGCTTCGTTGTGTGGACGGGTGCAGGGTTAATTCGGTTTAACGCTACTACATTCGGTATAAACACGTAGTGTAGACCAGGCCTTAGGCTGTAAGTTCTTCAAGGCAAGGGCTACCTTTAGTTCTACATTCGTACAGCACTTAACACCATGGGGTGGACGTCAAGAGGCTACTGAAATACAAATTGGCTGAACTGATGTTCGCAAGCACTAATGGCTTTGGTAAAGCACAGAAGCCTGATGCTTCCCTCAGCTGCTCTGAGCAGGGCCCTGTTTCACAGTAGTGCTACCAGGTGTGAGACAGAAGGAACTTTTCTGTTTCACAGTGTGTTTGTGCGGGTGAGGTTTCTCTTGAGGCGTATGACAAGTTCCAAGCCTCAGAACTTGTTATGACTAAGTGCTGGGATCTCTGCGTCTGCCTCCAGAGGAGCAGAGTGAAGGAAAGGCTGCACTGAAAGCTCTATAGGAAGGGAGGTAACAAAGGCATCTTTTGTCACCCTCTGCTCCTAGTTTCCAAGCAGTCAGCTGCATGGCCGTGCCTGTGATGGGAAACTGCTCTTCCCTCAGCTTTCAGGAAGCCTGGGCCACATGTAAGCTGGTGCAACTCCATTGGCTTCCATGATAGCCCTGAATTTGACCCATATAATGCAACTTGCTGTGTAACCTGACTTGTGGCCAGATAGCAGAACAGACATAAGCAGCAGGCTTTCCCTACTCAGGCAGTGGGTAAGCTGTGCGAGCAACATGTGTGTTACCGCAGGTGGGATGTGCACAAAACCTCCAGGGTTCTAGTGTGTCATTCTGCTAGCAAAGGGGGTGGGTGGGTGGGGCTTTTTTGCTTTATGTCTGACCCAGCAGCTTGTCTCAGCTAGAAGATATTTCTGGCTTATCTCAGACAGCCATTGATCTAAAAGAAGCTGCACAAGGTAGATGCTGTGGGCTGGGGATGGCAAACCACCTCATCTGCCATGATAACATCTGAGACAATAACTGTGTTTCTCTGAGGCTGCTGTTTCAGAGGAGACTTTTTTTTTGTTTTTTGCAAAAATTGCCAGTTTCTAATGCTTTGTTAACTTTAACCCCCCCCCCATCCTCCTCCCCATCTATATTTAGGTTAAGGGAATATTTGGGGCCGGTTCCTCAGCTGGTGTAAATCAACATCGCTCCATTGTTAGCAGCGTAGGTAGGCTGAGTTGTACCAGCTGAGCATCTGGCCCAGCATTCCAAGATCCTCCTGCTTGTTTTTACCTGCTACTTTGCTTCTGCAGGGCAAATCCTGCTCCTTCTCCATAGCTTTGGAAGGCTCCAGATGCAGTGGAACCAGTGCAACGGCACTGCAGATGGATGTAGGATTTGAGTCTGAGTCCCCACTATGCTGAGGGGGTGGGCTCCCTGCAGAGTGTTGATTGGGTGGGGGAAGCTTGAGCTTGAAAGCTTCTCTTTCACCCCCAGAAGTTGGTCCAGTAAAATATGTCACCTCACCCACCTTGGTCCCACGATATTAGAGAGACAAAACGGCTACAACACTGTATCCCACATACATGTAGGCATTCATGGTGCAGCAGGTTTTCATAATACAACTTCACAAATTAAATTGTACAGATATAGCCCTGATTCATTCTAGTGGCTATGGTACGAGCATTTCAGTCGTTTCCCCGGTGATCATCAGCTTGCCCTTTCTCGAGGCTAAATTTCATCTGCCATTATAGTGAATGACTTAGTCAGGAGGCTTTCTGGGCTGGTCTAACCTAGGTACTACAGTTTGGTGACATTGGTAAATGCTGCTACCGCCCAGTCCATCTCTTCCAGATCACTGCACTGAGCTAGCCCAGATCCAGCACTGTCCTCTTCTCTGTTAATCTCTGACAGGATACTACCTCTCAGTTTGTAACTATAATTTTCTTAGTGTACGTTTACCTCTCTGGCTCAGGTCCTCCGAGGTATTTAAACATTTAATGCCCACTGATTTCAATGGGTGTTAGGTGCCTACATACCTTTGAACATCTAGGCCTGTGTGAAAACGACACCTGTTTACTCAACTACTCTGCAGCTCTGTGTAGCACAGACCATCTGTCACATTAAGGACCCAATCTAGGGTCTGGGCGTCCTTCCATTGACTTTGATGGACACTGGTTCAAGCCCTGAATATTTTTTACTGCCTGTGTTATCACCATTCACTGTGTTGCTTTCTGCAGGGTTAAGAGAGGCTGAGCTGGATTTGATTCCTTTTTTATGAATCCAAGAGATGCAAGTTCAAGCAGCTTAGGTGCCTCAGAGGACATAATGTGCAGGCAATGGGGTGCACAGATAAAGCCCCACTTTGACCTACAAAACCTTTATTCGAGGTAGGAAAATAAGGGTTGTGTTCTTTTTTTCTTGTTTTTCTTTTTTGTTTTGTTCCCAGGAAATTTTGAGAAATTGGGAGGAGAAATCATTGTTGGTCGAACAAAATATTCGTTGTGATCTTGAGCATTTTAATGCTTCTCATTTTTTTCATAAATAAGAGGGAAGGGAAATGTATTTAGAATAGTATTGTTTCAAACCTGCTGGCTCTGAAAAAAGTATCCTAAAAAATCAAAATGTGCAAACTGGTGGAATTGATGCAAGTTCATGAAAAGTTTAGATGTCCCCAAATCTGCCTTTTTCTTGGGTGGGGGGGAGTGGGGGATTTTGGTTGAAAAGTTGCACCCAGCTCTAGTGTGGACCCATTTCTATATCTCCTCTGTTCAGCCCTCTCCCAAGCTGAGCTCACACAGGCAGCTGTCGTGACTAACTGGCTGTGGGGGGACTTGGTGCAGCTCACCATGTACCACCTCTTCTTGCTCTTCACGAGCATAGTATCCAGGAGAGCAGAGTGACCCTGCACAGTGGGCTGGCCCACGGCCTACGCACTCTTCCAGCCCCATTCTGGGGGATTTAGTGGTACTTCAGACAGGCCCCTCGGCACAGGAGTGAATTTCACACTTTCCACTGTATTTATATTTGCCGTATCTGCTCTCCCCTCTTCTCCCCTCAATCTCAGGAAATATCTTGTACAATTTGTCACAGGATGGTCCCCTGAAAGTCTTTTCCAGCCTTAGTAACTGACCACTACAACCCAGGTGTTCTTACACCACTGTGCTTTCTGACATCCCTTCAGCAAGCCACAGCCTGGAGTCCCAATCAAGAGATGCCCCCACTTGCTTTTCAGGAAGGTGACAGAATTAGCAGTCACCAGTCCTGCTACTCCTGCCTCAGGCTCACTCCTCTCCTCTCTAGCACTTCCTGTCTGCTTATGTAATCCCAGCCGTGCCTGCTGGGGTTATTTCCACGCAATTAGCACCTCTGCCATACCTCTGCGGAGCTAATTGGTGCCCTCTGCCACCTCCCTGACTTTCAGTCAGGTCGGAAGTGGTGTATACTGGTGGGGGTTGGAATGACAGGGTAACACAGCTCCCAAAGGGATCTCTGTCCCATAGGAACCTTTTGACTAATCTGCCCTCCCTTCTGGAATGTTTAGCTAGTTGAGGGGTTCTCAGACTTCATTGCACCATGACCCCCTTGTGGCAACAAAAATTACTCCATGACCCCAGGCCCAGGGACCAAAGCCTGAGCCTGTCTGAGCCCCGCTGCCCTGGGTTGGAGGGGGGGGGCAAAGCCCAGCCCCTATTGCCCCAAAGCGGAAGTCCAAGGGCGTCAGCCCCAGGCAGGAGGCCGGTAACCTGAGCCCCGCTGCCCAGGGCAGAGCACTCGGGATTCAGCTTTGACCCTGGGAAGTGAGGCATGAGCTTTGGCTTCAGCCCCGGGCCGCAGCAAGTCTAAGCCAGCCCTGACAACCACATTAAAACAGGGTTACAGCAACCCACTTTGGGGTCTCGACCCACAGCTTGAGAACCACTGACATCTGAATGAGCAGCACACACACATGCTCCAAGGCGAGGATGAGGTCAGAGCTTCACCCTAGGAGGAGGGGTGTGATGTAGTGGTGAGATACAACACCCAGAGACAGCCTCTTCTCCCTGCACCTTCCTTCACAACCACCTAGTCCCTGCTTTCCCTCCCCAGGAAAGGACTGCTGTTGTATAGGGAGCTTTGTCCGGCAAGCCTGTCCGGGGCTGACCCTTTATATTGGTCAGCACAAAGTCGCTAGACAGAAGCACCGCCAGCTTTTTTTGGCACTCTAGGCAGTGGAAGGTCCCGCCCCCAAAATACCGACGACGACCGGGGCGGCCGAAGATCCGGCCGCTGTGGTCGTCACTCCCCAGATGTTAGTGCCCTAGGCTTTGACTCTCTACAGCAGGGGTCAGCTGCCTTTCAGGAGTGGTGTGCCAAGTCTTCATTTATTCACTCTGATTTAAGGTTTCACGTGCCAGTAATAAGAACATAAGAACAGCCATACAGGGTCAGACCAAAAGTCCATCGAGCCCAGTATCTGTCTACCGACAGTGGCCAATGCCAGGTGCCCCAGAGGGAGTGAACCTAATAGGCAATGATCAAATGATCTCTCTCCTGCCATCCATCTCCATCCTCTGACAAACAGAGGCTAGGGACACCATTCCTTACCCATCCTGGCTAATAGCCATTTATGGACTTAACCACCATGAATTTATCCAGTTCTCTTTTAAACGCTGTTATAGTCCTAGCCTTCACAACCTCCTCAGGCAAGGAGTTCCACAAGTTGACTGTGTGCTGCGTGAAGAAGAACTTCCTTTTATTTGTTTTAAACCTGCTGCCTATTAATTTCATTAGGTGACCCCTAGTTCTTGTATTATGGGAATAAGTAAATAACTTTTCCTTATCCACTTTCTCCACATCACTCATGATTTTATATACCTCTATCATATCCCCCCCTAGTCTCCTCTTTTCCAAGTGTGTTTGTGGGGAGTGGGAGGCTGAAGACATATTGGTGAGCGGCTAGCAGAACGGCTAGCGGAGAGAAGTGACCAGCAGGATGGCTGGTGGAGAGGAGCGGCTAGAAGGACGCCTAGCAGAGAGGAACGGCCAGCTGGGTGGCTGCTGGAGAGGCACAGCTGGCGGTGAAGACTGCAGCAGAACCCCATGGAGAGGCGTGGTAAGCAGCCGTCAACCCGAGCAGCACCCCCATACATCCCTGCTTCCACCCAGGCTGGGAGGTAAACTCTGCAGATGAATTTCTGAACTCTGGGAGCTGCAGTGAGCAAGTGGGGTGGGTTGAGTGTTGGGTTGCTGGACTTAAGACCCTGAGGGGAAAAGGATACTGCCAAACTTACTTGGGGATGGGTCTTTTGCTCATGGTTTGTGTTATGAATCCTGTTTGTGGTGTTTCCCCACATAATGCTGCGTTGTTTCCCTCCTTTATTAAAAGGCTTTTGCTATACTCAGACTCTGTGCTTGCAAGAGGGGAAGTATTGCCTCTTCGAGGTGCCCAAGGGGGTGGTGTGTAATTGTCCCAGGTCACTGGGTGGGGGCTCGAGCCAGTTTTGCATTGTGTTATTGAAAAGGAACCCCTAGATACTGAACCCGGCCCTTGTTGCTACCAACTCTGACAGGCAGAAGGGTTACATAAGCATGAGAGGCGCCATGATAGCAGTTTGGGGGGGAGAGGAAGTGAAGAAGAGGGGGAGAAAAAAGTCATGAAAATGTTTCCTTTATATTGTGACGTTTGACATTCATCTGACTCTAGAATATTTGTTTTTCAGGAAAAATGTGAATTTTTCCTTTTAATTTTGAAATTTCAAAGGTCAAAATCTCATTGGAATTTCAAAATTCCCCAATTTTTTTAATCAGCTCAAATAAAGCTTTATGAGATGAAGACTGGGATAGAAAAGGACAGGTGAATTGTATCAAGAAGGTAGGTAAGGTGAGTAGAAGCGCCCATTCTCATAGCACAAGAACATGAAGACAATCGATGAAAATGAAAGCCAGCACACTTCAAACTAATGCTCCCATTCTGTACTACCAAAAATGGCTGTCTCAGACTGCATGATTGGTCCCTGGAACTCGCTGCCACAGGTTATCATCGAGGCCAAGCGCAGAGCAGGGTTTGTGGGTAATGAGGACATCCAGACTTAGAAGGATAAAGTTCAAAAGCAAGAGAGATAACCACCCTCTGCTTCAAAGCATAAACCAACCTCTGACTGAAGGGGTTGGAAAGAAATTTCCTCCTCTTGGTGGGTTATTCCATAATTGCCCACTTCTGGGTTTCTTACACCTGGATCTCAAGCAGCTAGCGCTGGCTACTGGTGGAGAGAGGATGCAGGCCTAGATGGTCCTCTCCAGAATGACTGTTCCTATGTTCCTACCACCCATTATGGTTCCCGTTCTTACTTCTGGGACAATGGCACATTCTAACCAGGGATCTTTGGGAACCAAGGAATCTGAAAGTCAGATTTCATATTCATTAACAAGAAGCCACCTTCTAATGAAACGATGACTAACTCCCCACCGTACATACTACAGAGGATGGTCATGTGACCCCTACTTGGCCAGGGTCTGGCTTTAGACAGACCCAGTCTCTCGGCCATTTTCAGAGATGCAGGGAAGTTAATGGAATCGCTATGACACAACGTGATTCTCATCTTCATCATGGGCAGGACAAGATCAGAAATGAGGATATCCAAAGCTGAACGCAGCAGCCACCTGCATCAGCACTAGATCAGTTTTGGCGGCTTTCTTGGTATGGACATATTGTTAGAATGGAGAACAATGGATCTCGAAGCCACCAAGGAATCCACTGCACGGCAGTGATGGGATGGGTGCTGAAAGCCCTGGTGTGATAAGATGAACTGATTATCCAGCCAGACCACCTTAAGGACATAGGCAGCGACCGATCCTGGCTGGCTCTCAATAGGCAAGGAGGTCACATCCTTTTGGGACTTGCTATGAGGAACAGAGTGAATGTTACTGGTGTCTGTAGCAGGTGAACTCCTGGTTTCCCCTGCTCTGAATCTAAAGCAGAAAACAAATGAGTGTTACTGTCAATAGTAGTCTTGAACCCAACTGCATTTCAGTGTCTCTGTAACATACCAGAAACACCCACCGCTTGCATTGAGAATGAAGCCAGCCTGGTTACAATGTAATGTCCGTGACAAGGTGATAGAACTCCACCCCAATATGAGAGGTGATAGAACCCCTGTCCCTGGCAGCCAGCAGAGCCTCCAGGTGCTGCACAAGTGAATGAGTCACCATGTAGCAGTGGCAAAATGTTTGTTTGTGCAGCCGTCATTGGAGTAGCCTTAACACCCCTAATTTTTTTTCCCAATGCTGGGCTCCCACAGTCCAGCCTTGTCTCTGTGCTGGGCCATGAGCTGCTGCCTGCTTCTGAGGTGCAGAAAAGGGGCTTTCCATTCCTTTGCCCTTTTGCTCATACACTAGGCTGTGACTGAGCTCCTGCAGGTGAAGTGAGATGCCCCCTGCTGGCTAAAGATAGCTGGCTCTTTGGACATGACTTCTAGGAGAAGCTTCTGAAACAGATCTGGAGCCTACACGGGTTAAACCATTACTTAACCCCTGGGCTTGTTCACCAGCTACCACTGAAAGGGAACAAAGTCAGTAAGACCCTGTAGGAAAAACCGAGATATAGACACATGCAGGAATAATGTACAGCAGGGCTGGGGCTCAGAGGCAGAGACGAGGGATCCTCAGCGGCTCAGGCACTAGCTTAGGACTTAAGAGACCTGGCTTCAATTCCCTGCTTTGCCACAGATTCCCTTAGGCAAGTCACTTAGCTTCTAGGTGCCGTGGTTCCCCCCGCAGACAGGGGGGCTAACTGCCCTGCTCGATCTCTCGGGGGTGTTGAGGATAGAGGCGGCAGACTGGGAGGTGATGGGTGCTATATAAGTACTTATGGTAGGTGGATAGCTGCTTTCCACTGCACCTCCTAAATGCCTGCTGGATTCTAAAATAAACACCCTTGTCAGTTGGTCTCCGTGTGGAGAGTCTTGTGTCTGCTGCTGTTGGGGGAGGAGGGGGCAGGAAGCATGTTACGTTCTCCCAGCAGCCCAACCAGTGTCTGTTTGTCTCCACTGGGACTGAGTTGCATAGTCATGCTGAGAGAGCCGTGTCTCCAGCACTCGGCATTTCCCTTTTACGTGATGGGTCCATTGTGATCAGAGTGTGAGGAAGCCCCTTGGGTAGCTTTAGCCTCTTCCAAGCGGTACTTTGAAGATCAGGATTGAAGCCTTGAACGTCGCTTGGAACCTTGGAGCAATTTTCTCCCTGAAGCTCTGTGCTGGCCTCCCTCCTGCACCTTCCTAGTAGAGAGTTTGTTTGCGGCTGAGTATGTATAATGCTATATAGGTCCACTAAAGCCAGACCTTAGTGGAGCTCCCTGGTGCGGGGAGGAGGCACACTCGGTTGGAATAAACCCAGTTTAGAACCGGTGGAGCCTCAGATTATTAATGCAGCAAAGTCATCATTTGTATCAGAGGCCTTACTGCAAATCTAGGGAGAAATCGCGGCAGATGGCATGGCATAATTTGGATTTGAACATTGATGTTCTTTAAATCATCCATAGACAGGTTGAGAATCCCTATATGATCCAGTATTTATACTGGATGGGGGATGCACTGCGCTGTTAGGTGTAAGAAGTATGAACTGTTTAATATGTTCAATTAGTTGTTTAATAAGGTGTTTATGAAGTAATGTTAAGTAAATCACTGGCTTTAAAATAATATCCAATATGGAGTATATGAGCTATTGACCCCTGGACTCCATCTCTGAGAAGAGACTTGTTTACCATTAAGACACAGGCTCAAACCAGTCAAAACCAGTTTTTCCCGCCAAAACCAGCCTTCAGCGTTCCATCTCCTCCTCGCCACAAAAGTGATATAAGGACGTGTTCAGTGCCTGCGCAGGGCTGTCCACCCCAGCAACAGCCCGTACACGGTCGGGTCTTCACAGTGCTGCCGAGCCGGAGAGTGAAGAATCCCCTCGGTCCCGCTGTGAGACTGAGGAAAAGGAGGCCTGTCACCACCATTCCTGCCATCCTGTATTCCTGGTGTCCATCATCCCAGAGGGCCTCCCTGCCAGCGACATAAGAACATAAGAATGGCTGTACCGGGTCAGACCAAAGGTCCATCTAGCCCAGTATCTGTCTACCGACAGTGGCCAATGCCAGGTGCCCCAGATGGAGTGAACCTAACAGGCAATGATCAAGTGATCTCTCTCCTGCCGTCCAGCTCCATCCTCTGACGAACAGAGGCTAGGGACACCATTCTTTACCCATCCTGGCTAATAGCCATTTATGGACTTAGCCACCATAAATTTATCCAGTTCCCTTTTAAACATTGTTATAGTCCTAGCCTTCACAACCTCCTCAGGTAAGGAGTTCCACAAGTTGACTGTGCGCTGAGTGAAGAAGCACTTCCTTTTATTTGTTTTAAACCTGCTGCCTATTAATTTCATTTGGTGACCCCTAGTTCTTGTATTATGGGAATAAGTAAATAACTTTTCCTTATCCACTTTCTCAACATCACTCATGATTTTATATACCTCTATCATATCCCCCCTTAGTCTTCTCTTTTCCAAGCTGAAGAGTCCTAGCCTCTTTAATCTTTCCTCGTATGGGACCCTCTCCAAGCCCCTAATCATTTTAGTTGCCCTTTTCTGAACCTTTTCTAGTGCTAGAATATCTTTTTTGAGGTGAGGAGACCACATCTGTACACAGTATTCGACATGTGGGCGTACCATGAATTTATATAAGGGCAATAATATATTCTCAGTCTTATTCTCTGTCCCCTTTTTAATGATTCCTAACATCCTGTTTGCTTTTTTGACCGCCTCTGCACACTGCGTGGACATCTTCAGAGAACTATCCACAATGACTCCAAGATCTTTTTCCTTACTCGTTGTAGCTAAATTAGCCCCTATCATATTGTATGTATAGTTGGGGTTATTTTTTCCAATGTGCATTACTTTACATTTATCCACATTAAATTTCATTTGCCATTTTGTTGCCCAATCACTTAGTTTTGTGAGATCTTTTTGAAGTTCTTCACAATCTGCTTTGGTCTTAACTATCTTGAGCAGTTTAGTATCATCTGCAAACTTTGCCACCTCACTGTTTACCCCTTTCTCCAGATCATTTATGAATAAATTGAATAGGATTGGTCCTAGGACTGACCCTTGGGGAACACCACTAGTTACCCCTCTCCATTCTGAGAATTTACCATTTATTCCTACCTTTTGTTCCCTGTCTTTTAACCAGTTCTCAATCCATGAAAGGACCTTCCCTTTTATCCCATGACAGCTTAATTTACGTAAGAGCCTTTGGTGAGGGACAAAATCCAACCATCGTCTGGACTCCCCAGTGCTCCTCCTCAAAGGCTCTAAATCAGCTGGAGAGTGGAAGGTCCTGGGCATCATGCCAGTACATGGGATCCACTGCACCTGAACAGTAGGAAAAGGTTTCTGTGTTGGGGCATCATTTATTGTTTTCCAGTTTCCAAGAGAGGGTTTATGGGCCTGAGCTTGAAGCTCCCAAAGCCAGTCACTGTTTCATTGTATTCATTAAGTTTGCATTTTCTCCTATTCCTCCCAGTTTTCTGTACCTTTACCCCGAATACACTTACCTTTGTTTGTGCCAAACCACCTTGTCTCCTCTTTATTTTATTTACAGCACACAAGGAGGGAGGCTAAATCCACTGGTGATAGATACAGGAGGGAGTCGAGTTTGTATCTTCTGAGAAAAGGGGCTTTCCTTTCCTATTTCTCCCCATCATTTCTAAAGTTTTCCTTTTAAGCGTTGCCTTATTCCCCTTGAGGTAACAGCGCTCACCAAGCGTCTCCCATCTGTTGAGTGTCTAGCTATATCAGCGATGTGATCTGAGTGCCCCAGGACCAGTTTTACCTCTGCTCGGGCCATGTGTTGGCTGGGTGGGGGATATTTGTGCAGCTGAAATATAGGGGTGGAACTGTAACAAACTCCTGCTTACAGCCAAGGGACGCTGCAGCTGCACAGACCTGGCCATGCCCTGCTGTGCCCTGCCGAGAGCCCTTCATCGCTCACCGACCCCTGGGGCAAAAGGAATTTCCCACATTCAGCCCTGGCTTCCCCCACATTGCTGCACTAGAGGGCACCAGTGTCACACTGCGAGGCCCATGTTCCTCTGGTGCAAGAAGGGAAGTCACCCTCTTCCGATATTTAATCATGGACTTTCCCACACTGCTTCTTCAGCTGTGGCCTCTGCCCTAATCAGATGGGCTCCCCCACTCCCTGCCAAGACCAAAGGGAAATGCTCTCAGGCCATGGGAGAGGATACAGGTGAAACTGGCTGACTGCCTCCAGGGAGAGTTATGAGCTAAGGGGCCCACATGAAAAGGAGGTGGTATTAGAGCAGGAATCCTCAGTCAGTAAGCAGTTGGAATGGGAGTCTCAAACCCCTATGTGACGCCAGAGCACAAGTCCTGCTGACTTTCTGTTATAGCCCAGCAGCGTCCCTGCCCTGTGTGAAATAAGGCCATACACAGCCATCCCAGCTTGCTGTAAATCTAGAGTTGCTCTTGCAATTCTAGTGACTGTGCCGTCATATCTGGTATCTTGCTTAAAGCCTCAGCTCCTGGAGTCATGTGTTTTATGGGGATCTTGGCTTTCTTTTTTTTTTTTTAAAGTTTTTCTCACCCTTGTGGCTGCAGAGGAAGAAATCTTGAAGACATGGTCTGAGTGTAACCTA
Source organism: Mauremys mutica (assembly GCF_020497125.1). NCBI lineage: Eukaryota > Metazoa > Chordata > Testudines > Geoemydidae > Mauremys > Mauremys mutica. The sequence continues at coordinate 9,161,861 of NC_059085.1, forward strand.
AGGGCCCAGAAACTGGAGGGCAAATAAATAAATCAATAAATAAACCCACACTATTGTGACTTTTCTAATCTTGTGATTTTTAAGCGCAAGCCCATAACTGGGGTGGGGGTGAAGAGGGGGCTGACTCATGACCTGAATGCATAGAGTTGGCAATATTGTAGCTCTGTCCTGAGCGCTAGCCTCATGTGGCTGCTTCTGTCTCCCTGTCTCTGGGCATGGCAGGTCCCCAGTGTTTCCTGGGGAGAAGTGTCTCTCTTCCTGCACTTGGTCCCAGAGTCTCTGGGACTCTGCACAGATCTGGGGGGAGGGCGATCCAGGTGATTTTGCAGTTTGGGTCTAGCCCTCTGGCACAAGGTAGAGCAGCCCACAGACCCAAGGGGCTGTTCTGACAGCCGAGAGTAAGGCTGCTCCGGCCATGCCTCCTCCCCAGAAGCTCCCCCTCTCCTAGGGGTTGGGAAAGGGCCGGGTTAGCTCCCTGGAGCTCTCCCTTGCCCAGGGGGAATCCTGAGAGGGTCTCATCTCAGGGTTGCCAGCTGGTTTGTGCCACAGGAATGGCACCTGAGAAGTAGGTCCCTAGCCTGGTCGTGGCTCTCACTTCCCTTTACGGTCTTCACTTTCTGCCCTGGCCTTTCTGAACTCCCCTGAGGCAGCTGGTGTTGTTTGTTAACCCAGCAAGCCCTCCAGCAACCCATCTGCCCCCAGCAAGCAGCTGTCCCAGCCCCCTGGGGCTGCTCTCTCTTGCCACAGATGTACAAGTTTGTTATTGGAGACTTCTTTCATTTGAACTGCGAGTGACATCTGGTAGTTCTTTAGGTGAATTATGAGCCTATAAAACCTGGGAAGTTCTCGCTACAGCTTGTCCTCATCTTCTACTCCAGGTCCCTGACAGAGACTGGAAGACTTCACTAGCATCCTTCTGGCTGGGAAGGCCTTAATGGGATTCCCTTTGCAGCATACTGCCATGGGCAAGATGGGAAAGGAAGGGCAGGTGGGTGCCAAGGATATTTAGGGATAAAAATCCCAAGTGAAGTTGTAACTAGAGGAGCATGCCACAGAGACTGAGTCAGAAAATGGTAGATGTGCTAAAATAGCTATCAAGATTGGAGCGGTCCCTGGTCAATATGGACTGCATCCCTGCTAGGGCTGGCTGAAAATTTCCCATCAGAACTGGTTTTTGACAGAAGTTTTTCACAAAGAGTGTTTGTTTTCCATGGAAAACTTCAATTTTCTGTCAAAAACTGAGCACCCAA